>NC_091133.1:128398305-128733305 GCF_040183065.1 Periplaneta americana
CGGCAAAATTTAAAAAAATGGTCATTTTGACCTTCCAAAACAGAATTTTTTTTACACAAGGAAACGAAGCGACTCAGAGGCCCGCCCTTTTAACTGTAGCATCCCCCGCAGGTTGCCTAGTAATCACCGCTAATATCCGGCAAATCCGTCGCACTTTTTTCTAACCTCAATTTTTGGGTACCTAAAATATTTCAGTCTCTACTTCCGGAAATAATGGCCATACCGAGGAACGGGATGCGGCCCCGTATTCCCCCTTGACTACCTTCTTACACGATAGCATCAAAATGGCAATCGCGACTACACAAACTGATTTCCCGCCGACATTCTAGCCGCCATAACTCCGCAGTGCGTGAAGCAACAACAAAGCCGAAGAGTGCGTTGAATACAGCTGGTCGAACTCTATCTTCAGTATAAAGGACAACTCTCTATCCCCGTTCGTCTGGACAGGAGAGGCCGGCAATCGCGAACACAAACTGATTTTCGAGAAAAAAACAACCCTTCCGCCGACATTCTAGCCGCCATAACTCCGCAGTGCGTGTAGTAACAACAAAGCCGAAGAGTGCGTTGAATACAGCTCGTCGAACTCTCTCTTCAGTATAAAGGACAACTCTCTATCCCCGTTCGTCTGGACAGGAGAGGCCGGCAAATTTTCAAAAAATGGTCATTTTGACCTTCCAAAACAGAATTTTTTTTACACAAGGAAAACGAAGCGACTCAGAGGCCCGCCCTTTTAACTGTAGCATCCCCGCAGGTTGCCTAGTAATCACCGCTAATATCCGGCAAATCCGTCGCACTTTTCTCTAACCTCAATTTTTGGGTACCTAAAATATTTCAGTCTCTACTTCCGGAAATAATGGCCATACCGAGGAACGGGATGCGGCCCCGTATTCCCCCTTGACTACCTTCTTACACGATAGCATCAAAATGGCAATCGCGAACACAAACTGATTTCCCGCCGACATTCTAGCCGCCATAACTCCGCAGTGCGTGTAGTAACAACAAAGCCGAAGAGTGCGTTGAATACAGCTGGTCGAACTCTATCTTCAGTATATAGGACAACTCTCTATCCCCGTTCGTCTGGACAGGAGAGGCCGGCAAAATTTCAAAAAAATGGTCATTTTGACCTTCCAAAACAGAATTTTTTTTACACAAGGAAAACGAAGCGACTCAGAGGCCCGCCCTTTTAACTGTAGGATCCCCGCAGGTTGCCTAGTAATCACCGCTAATATCCGGCAAATCCGTCGCACTTTATTCTAACCTCAATTTTTGGGTACCTAAAATATTTCAGTCTCTACTTCCGGAAATAATGGCCATACCGAGGAACGGGATGCGGCCCCGTATTCCTCCTTGACTATCTTCTTACACGATAGCATCAAAATGGCAATCGCGAACACAAACTGATTTTCGAGAAAAAAAGGGTAAACCACCCTTCCGCCGACATTCTAGCCGCCATAACTCCGCAGTGCGTCTAGTAACAACAAAGCCGAAGAGTGCGTTGAATACAGCTCGTCGAACTCTATCTTCAGTATAAAGGACAACTCTCTATCCCCGTTCGTCTGGACAGGAGAGGCCGGCAAAATTTCAAAAAATGGTCATTTTGACCTTCCAAAACAGAATTTTGTTTACACAAGGAAAACGAAGCGGACTCAGAGGCCCGCCCTTTTAACTGTAGCATCCCCCGCAGGTTGCCTAGTAATCACCGCTAATATCCGGCAAATCCGTCGCACTTTTCTCTAACCTCAATATTTGGGTACCTAAAATATTTCAGTCTCTACTTCCGGAAATAATGGCCATACCGAGGAACGGGATGCGGCCCCGTATTCCCCCTTGACTACCTTCTTACACGATAGCATCAAAATGGCAATCGCGAACACAAACTGATTTTCGAGAAAAAAAGGGGAAGGGTTTAAACCACCCTTCCGCCGACATTCTAGCCGCCATAACTCCGCAGTGCGTCTAGTAACAACAAAGCCGAAGAGTGCGTTGAATACAGCTCGTCGAACTCTATCTTCAGTATAAAGGACAACTCTCTATCCCCGTTCGTCTGGACAGGAGAGGCCGGTAAAATTTCAAAAAATGGTCATTTTGACCTTCCAAAACATAATTTTTTTTACACAAGGAAAACGAAGCGACTCATAGGCCCGCCATTTTAACTGTAGCATCCCCGCAGGTTGCCTAGTAATCACCGCTAATATCCGGCAAATCCGTCGCACTTTTTTCTAACCTCAATTTTTGGGTACCTAAAATATTTCAGTCTCTACTTCCGGAAATAATGGCCATACCGAGGAACGGGATGCGGCCCCGTATTCCCCCTTGACTACCTTCTTACACGATAGCATCAAAATGGCAATCGCGAACACAAACTCCGCAGTGCGTGTAGTAACAACAAAGCCGAAGAGTGCGTTGAATACAGCTCGTCGAACTCTATCTTCAGTATAAAGGACAACTCACTATCCCCGTACGTCTGGACAGGAGAGGCCGGCAAAATTTCAAAAAATGGTCATTTTGACCTTCCAAAACAGAATTTTTTTTACACAAGGAAAACGAAGCGACTCAGAGGCCCGCCCTTTTAACTGTAGCATCCCCGCAGGTTGCCTAGTAATCACCGCTAATATCCGGCAAATCCGTCGCACTTTTTTCTAACCTCAATCTTTGGGTACCTAAAATATTTCAGTCTCTACTTCCGGAAATAATGGCCATACCGAGGAACGGGATGCGGCCTCGTATTCCCCCTTGACTACCTTCTTACACGATAGCACCAAAATGGCAATCGCGAACACAAACTGATTTCCCGCCGACATTCTAGCCGCCATAACTCCGCAGTGCGTGTAGTAACAACAAAGCCGAAGAGTGCGTTGAATACAGCTCGTCGAACTCTATCTTCAGTATAAAGGACAACTCTCTATCCCCGTTCGTCTGGACAGGAGAGGCCGGCAAAATTTCAAAAAATGGTCATTTTGACCTTCCAAAACAGAATTTTTTTTACACAAGGAAAACGATGCGACTCAGAGGCCCGTCCATTTAACTGTAGCATCCCCGCAGATTGCGTAGTAATCACCGCTAATATCCGGCAAATCCGTCGCACTTTTTTCTAACCTCAATTTTTGGGTACCTAAAATATTTCAGTCTCTACTTCCGGAAATAATGGCCATACCGAGGAACGGGATGCGGCCCCGTATTCCCCCTTGACTACCTTCTTACACGATAGCATCAAAATGGCAATCGCGAACACAAACTGATTTCCCGCCGACATTCTAGCCGCCATAACTCCGCAGAGCGTGTAGTAACAACAAAGCCGAAGAGTGCGTTGAATACAGCTTGTCGAACTCTATCTTCAGTATAAAGGACAACTCTCTATCCCCGTTCGTCTGGACAGGAGAGGCCGGCAAAATTTCAAAAAATGGTCATTTTGACCTTCCAAAACAGAATTTTTTTTACACAAGGAAAACGAAGCGACTCAGAGGCCCGCCCTTTTAACTGTAGCATCCCCGCAGATTGCCTAGTAATCACCGCTAATATCCGGCAAATCCGTCGCACTTCTTTCTAACCTCAATTTTTGGGTACCTAAAATATTTCAGTCTCTACTTCCGGAAATAATGGCCATACCGAGGAACGGGATGCGGCCCCGTATTCCCCCTTGACTACCTTCTTACACGATAGCATCAAAATGGCAATCGCGAACACAAACTGATTTTCGAGAAAAAAAGGGGAAGGGTTTAAACCACCCTTCCGCCGACATTCTAGACGCCATAACTCCGCAGTGCGTGTAGTAACAACAAAGCCGAAGAGTGCGTTGAATACAGCTCGTCGAACTCTATCTTCAGTATAAAGGACAACTCTCTATCCCCGTTCGTCTGGACAGGAGAGGCCGGCAAAATTTCAAAAAATGGTCATTTTGACCTCCCAAAACAGAATTTTTTTTTACACAAGAAAAACGAAGCGACTCAGAGGCCCGCCCTTTTAACTGTAGCATCCCCGCAGGTTGCCTAGTAATCACCGCTAATATCCGGCAAATCCGTCGCACTTTTTTCTAACCTCAATTTTTGGGTACCTAAAATATTTCAGTCTCTACTTCCGGAAATAATGGCCATACCGAGGATCGGGATGCGGCCCCGTATTCCCCCTTGACTACCTTCTTACACGATAGCATCAAAATGGCAATCGCGAACACAAACTGATTTCCCGCCGACATTCTAGCCGCCATAACTCCGCAGTGCGTGTAGTAACAACAAAGCCGAAGAGTACGTTGAATACAGCTCGTCGAACTCTATCTTCAGTATAAAGGACAACTCTCTATCCCCGTTCGTCTGGACAGGAGAGGCCGGCAAAATTTCAAAAAATGGTCATTTTGACCTTCCAAAACAGAATTTTTTTTACACAAGGAAAACGAAGCGACTCAGAGGCCCGCCCTTTTAACTGTAGCAACCCCGCAGGTTGCCTAGTAATCACCGCTAATATCCGGCAAATCCGTCGCACTTTTTTCTAACCTCAATTTTTGGGTACCTAAAATATTTCAGTCTCTACTTCCGGAAATAATGGCCATACCGAGGAACGGGATGCGGCCTCGTATTCCCCCTTGACTACCTTCTTACACGATAGCACCAAAATGGCAAACGCGAACACAAACTGATTTCCCGCCGACATTCTAGCCGCCATAACTCCGCAGTGCGTGTAGTAACAACAAAGCCGAAGAGTGCGTTGAATACAGCTCGTCGAACTCTATCTTCAGTATAAAGGACAACTCACTATCCCCGTTCGTCTGGACAGGAGAGGCCGGCAAAATTTCAAAAAATGGTCATTTTGACCTTCCAAAACAGAATTTTTTTTACACAAGGAAAACGAAGCGACTCAGAGGCCCGCCCTTTTAACTGTAGCATCCCCGCAGGTTGCCTAGTAATCACCGCTAATATCCGGCAAATCCGTCGCACTTTTTTCTAACCTCAATTTTTGGGTACCTAAAATATTTCAGTCTCTACTTCCGGAAATAATGGCCATACCGAGGAACGGGATGCGGCCCCATATTCCCCCTTGACTACCTTCTTACACGATAGCATCAAAATGGCAATCGCGAACACAAACTGATTTTAGAGAAAAAAAGGGGAAGGGTTTAAACCACCCTTCCGCCGACATTCTAGCCGCCATAACTCCGCAGTGCGTCTAGTAACAACAAAGCCGAAGAGTGCGTTGAATACAGCTCGTCGAACTCTCTCTTCAGTATAAAGGACAACTCTCTATCCCCATTCGTCTGGACAGGAGAGGCCGGCAAAATTTCAAAAAATGGTCATTTTGACCTTCCAAAACATAATTTTTTTTACACAAGGAAAACGAAGCGACTCATAGGCCCGCCCTTTTAACTGTAGCATCCCCGCAGGTTGCCTAGTAATCACCGCTAATATCCGGCAAATCCGTCGCACTTTTTTCTAACCTCAATTTTTGGGTACCTAAAATATTTCAGTCTCTACTTCCGGAAATAATGGCCATACCGAGGAACGGGATGCGGCCCCGTATTCCCCCTTGACTACCTTCTTACACGATAGCATCAAAATGGCAATCGCGAACACAAACTCCGCAGTGCGTGTAGTAACAACAAAGCCGAAGAGTGCGTTGAATACAGCTCGTCGAACTCTATCTTCAGTATAAAGGACAACTCACTATCCCCGTTCGTCTGGACAGGAGAGGCCGGCAAAATTTCAAAAAATGGTCATTTTGACCTTCCAAAACAGAATTTTTTTTACACAAGGAAAACGAAGCGACTCAGAGGCCCGCCCTTTTAACTGTAGCATCCCCGCAGGTTGCCTAGTAATCACCGCTAATATCCGGCAAATCCGTCGCACTTTTTTCTAACCTCAATTTTTGGGTACCTAAAATATTTCAGTCTCTACTTCCGGAAATAATGGCCATACCGAGGAACGGGATGCGGCCCCGTATTCCCCCTTGACTAACTTCTTACACGATAGCATCAAAATGGCAATCGCGAACACAAACTGATTTTCGAGAAAAAAAGGGGAACCACCCTTCCGCCGACATTCTAGCCGCCATAACTCCGCAGTGCGTGCAGTAACAACAAAGCCGAAGAGTGCGTTGAATACAGCTCGTCGAACTCTATCTTCAGTATAAAGGACAACTCACTATCCCCGTTCGTCTGGACAGGAGAGGCCGGCAAAATTTCAAAAAATGGTCATTTTGACCTTCCAAAACAGAATTTTTTTTACACAAGGAAAACGAAGCGACTCAGAGGCCCGCCCTTTTAACTGTAGCATCCCCGCAGGTTGCCTAGTAATCACCGCTAATATCCGGCAAATCCGTCGCACTTTTTTCTAACCTCAATTTTTGGGTACCTAAAATATTTCAGTCTCTACTTCCGGAAATAATGGCCATACCGAGGAACGGGATGCGGCCTCGTATTCCCCCTTGACTACCTTCTTACACGATAGCACCAAAATGGCAATCGCGAACACAAACTGATTTCCCGCCGACATTCTAGCCGCCATAACTCCGCAGTGCGTGTAGTAACAACAAAGCCGAAGAGTGCGTTGAATACAGCTCGTCGAACTCTATCTTCAGTATAAAGGACAACTCTCTATCCCCGTTCGTCTGGACAGGAGAGGCCGGCAAAATTTCAAAAAATGGTCATTTTGACCTTCCAAAACAGAATTTTTCTTACACAAGGAAAACGATGCGACTCAGAGGCCCGTCCATTTAACTGTAGCATCCCCGCAGATTGCGTAGTAATCACCGCTAATATCCGGCAAATCCGTCGCACTTTTTTCTAACCTCAATTTTTGGGTACCTAAAATATTTCAGTCTCTACTTCCGGAAATAATGGCCATACCGAGGAACGGGATGCGGCCCCGTATTCCCCCTTGACTACCTTCTTACACGATAGCATCAAAATGGCAATCGCGAACACAAACTGATTTTAGAGAAAAAAAGGGGAAGGGTTTAAGCCACCCTTCCGCCGACATTCTAGCCGCCATAACTCCGCAGTGCGTGTAGTAACAACAAAGCCGAAGAGTGCGTTGAATACAGCTCGTCGAACTCTATCTTCAGTATAAAGGACAACTCTCTATCCCCGTTCGTCTGGACAGGAGAGGCCGGCAAAATTTCAAAAAATGGTCATTTTGACCTTCCAAAACAGAATTTTTTTTACACAAGGAAAACGAAGCGACTCAGAGGCCCGCCCTTTTAACTGTAGCATCCCCGCAGGTTGCCTAGTAATCACCGCTAATATCCGGCAAATCCGTCGCACTTTTTTCTAACCTCAATTTTTGGGAACCTAAAATATTTCAGTCTCTACTTCCGGAAATAATGGCCATACCGAGGAACGGGATGCGGCCCCGTATTCCCCCTTGACTACCTTCTTACACGATAGCATCAAAATGGCAATCGCGAACACAAACTAATTTCCCGCCGACATTCTAGCCGCCATAACTCCGCAGAGCGTGTAGTAACAACAAAGCCGAAGAGTGCGTTGAATACAGCTTGTCGAACTCTATCTTCAGTATAAAGGACAACTCTCTATCCCCGTTCGTCTGGACAGGAGAGGCCGGCAAAATTTCAAAAAATTGTCATTTTGACCTTCCAAAACAGAATTTTTTTTACACAAGGAAAACGAAGCGACTCAGAGGCCCGCCCTTTTAACTGTAGCATCCCCGCAGATTGCCTAGTAATCACCGCTAATATCCGGCAAATCCGTCGCACTTCTTTCTAACCTCAATTTTTGGGTACCTAAAATATTTCAGTCTCTACTTCCGGAAATAATGGCCATACCGAGGAACGGGATGCGGCCCCGTATTCCCCCTTGACTACCTTCTTACACGATAGCATCAAAATGGCAATCGCGAACACAAACTGATTTTCGAGAAAAAAAGGGGAAGGGTTTAAACCACCCTTCCGCCGACATTCTAGACGCCATAACTCCGCAGTGCGTGTAGTAACAACAAAGCCGAAGAGTGCGTTGAATACAGCTCGTCGAACTCTATCTTCAGTATAAAGGACAACTCTCTATCCCCGTTCGTCTGGACAGGAGAGGCCGGCAAAATTTCAAAAAATGGTCATTTTGACCTTCCAAAACAGAATTTTTTTTTACACAAGAAAAACGAAGCGACTCAGAGGCCCGCCCTTTTAACTGTAGCATCCCCGCAGGTTGCCTAGTAATCACCGCTAATATCCGGCAAATCCGTCGCACTTTTTTCTAACCTCAATTTTTGGGTACCTAAAATATTTCAGTCTCTACTTCCGGAAATAATGGCCATACCGAGGATCGGGTTGCGGCCCCGTATTCCCCCTTGACTACCTTCTTACACGATAGCATCAAAATGGCAATCGCGAACACAAACTGATTTCCCGCCGACATTCTAGCCGCCATAACTCCGCAGTGCGTGTAGTAACAACAAAGCCGAAGAGTACGTTGAATACAGCTCGTCGAACTCTATCTTCAGTATAAAGGACAACTCTCTATCCCCGTTCGTCTGGACAGGAGAGGCCGGCAAAATTTCAAAAAATGGTCATTTTGACCTTCCAAAACAGAATTTTTTTTTACACAAGGAAAACGAAGCGACTCAGAGGCCCGCCCTTTTAACTGTAGCAACCCCGCAGGTTGCCTAGTAATCACCGCTAATATCCGGCAACTCCGTCGCACTTTTTTCTAACCTCAATTTTTGGGTACCTAAAATATTTCAGTCTCTACTTCCGGAAATAATGGCCATACCGAGGAACGGGATGCGGCCCCGTATTCCCCCTTGACTACCTTCTTACACGATAGCATCAAAATGGCAATCGCGAACACAAACTGATTTCCCGCCGACATTCTAGCCGCCATAACACCGCAGTGCGTGTAGTAACAACAAAGCCCAAGAGTGCGTTGAATACAGCTGTTCGAACTCTATCTTCGGTATAAAGGAGAACTCTCTATCCCCGTTCGTCTGGACAGGAGAGGCCGGCAAAATTTCAAAAAATGGTCATTTTGACCTTCCAAAACAGAATTTTTTTTACACAAGGAAAACGAAGCGACTCAGAGGCCCGCCCTTTTAACTGTAGCATCCCCGCAGGTTGCCTAGTAATCACCGCTAATATCCGGCAAATCCGTCGCACTTTTTTCTAACCTCAATTTTTGGGTACCTAAAATATTTCAGTCTCTACTTCCGGTAATAATGGCCATACCTAGGAACGGGATGCGGCCCCGTATTCCTCCTTGACTACCTTCTTACACGATAGCATCAAAATGGCAATCGAGAACACAAACTGATTTCCCGCCGACATTCTAGCCGCCATAACTCCGCAGTGCGTGTAGTAACAACAAAGCCGAAGAGTACGTTGAATACAGCTCGTCGAACTCTATCTTCAGTATAAAGGACAACTCTCTATCCCCGTTCGTCTGGACAGGAGAGGCCGGCAAAATTTCAAAAAATGGTCATTTTGACCTTCCAAAACAGAATTTTTTTTACACAAGGAAAACGAAGCGACTCAGAGGCCCGCCCTTTTAACTGTAGCATCCCCGCAGGTTGCCTAGTAATCACCGCTAATATCCGGCAAATCCGTCGCACTTTTTTCTAACCTCAATTTTTGGGTACCTAAAATATTTCAGTCTCTACTTCCGGAAATAATGGCCATACCGAGGAACGGGATGCGGCCCCGTATTCCCCCTTGACTACCTTCTTACACGATAGCATCAAAATGGCAATCGCGAACACAAACTGATTTTCGAGAAAAAAAGGGGAAGGTAAACCACCCTTCCGCCGACATTCTAGCCGCCATAACTCCGCAGTGCGTCTAGTAACAACAAAGCCGAAGAGTGCGTTGAATATAGCTCGTCGAACTCTATCTTCAGTATAAAGGACAACTCTCTATCCCCGTTCGTCTGGACAGGAGAGGCCGGCAAAATTTCAAAAAATGGTCATTTTGACCTTCCAAAACAGAATTTTTTTTACACAAGGAAAACGAAGCGACTCAGAGGCCCGCCCTTTCAACTGTAGCATCCCCGCAGGTTGCCTAGTAATCACCGCTAATATCCGGCAAATCCGTCGCACTTTATTCTAACCTCAATTTTTGGGTACCTAAAATATTTCAGTCTCTACTTCCGGAAATAATGGCCATACCGAGGAACGGGATGCGGCCCCGTATTCCCCCTTGACTACCTTCTTACACGATAGCATCAAAATGGCAATCGCGAACACAAAATGATTTCCGAGAAAAAAAGGGGAAGGGTTTAAACTACCCTTCCGCCGACATTCTAGCCGCCATAACTCCGCAGTGCGTCTAGTAACAACAAAGCCGAAGAGTGCGTTGAATACAGCTCGTCGAACTCTATCTTCAGTATAAAGGACAACTCTCTATCCCCGTTCGTCTGGACAGGAGAGGCTGGCAAAATTTCAAAAAATGGTCATTTTGACCTTCCAAAACAGAATTTTTTTTACACAAGGAAAACGAAGCGACTCAGAGGCCCGCCCTTTTAACTGTAGGATCCCCGCAGGTTGCCTAGTAATCACCGCTAATATCCGGCAAATCCGTCGCACTTTTTTCTAACCTCAATTTTTGGGTACCTAAAATATTTCAGTCTCTACTTCCGGAAATAATGGCCATACCGAGGAACGGGATGCGGCCCCGTATTCCCCCTTGACTACCTTCTTACACGATAGCATCAAAATGGCAATCGCGAACACAAACTGATTTTCGAGAAAAAAAGGGGAAGGGTTTAAACCACCCTTCCGCCGACATTCTAGCCGCCATAACTCCGCAGTGCGTCTAGTAACAACAAAGCCGAAGAGTGCGTTGCATACAGCTCGTCGAACTCTATCTTCAGTATAAAGGACAACTCTCTATCCCCGTTCGTCTGGACAGGAGAGGCCGGCAAAATTTCAAAAAATGGTCATTTTGACCTTCCAAAACAGAATTTTTTTTACACAAGGAAAACGAAGCGACTCAGAGGCCCGCCCTTTTAACTGTAGCATCCCCGCAGGTTGCCTAGTAATCACCGCTAATATCCGGCAAATCCGTCGCACTTTTTTCTAACCTCAATTTTTGGGTACCTAAAATATTTCAGTCTCTACTTCCGGAAATAATGGCCATACCGAGGAACGGGATGCGGCCTCGTATTCCCCCTTGACTACCTTCTTACACGATAGCACCAAAATGGCAAACGCGAACACAAACTGATTTCCCGCCGACATTCTAGCCGCCATAACTCCGCAGTGCGTGTAGTAACAACAAAGCCGAAGAGTGCGTTGAATACAGCTCGTCGAACTCTCTCTTCAGTATAAAGGACAACTCTCTATCCCCGTTCGTCTGGACAGGAGAGGCCGGCAAAATTTCAAAAAATGGTCATTTTGACCTTCCAAAACAGAATTTTTTTTACACAAGGAAAACGAAGCGACTCAGAGGCCCGCCCTTTTAACTGTAGGATCCCCGCAGGTTGCTTAGTAATCACCGCTAATATCCGGCAAATCCGTCGCACTTTTTTCTAACCTCAATTTTTGGGTACCTAAAATATTTCAGTCTCTACTTCCGGAAATAATGGCCATACCGAGGAACGGGATGCGGCCCCGTATTCCCCCTTGACTACCTTCTTACACGATAGCATCAAAATGGCAATCGCGAACACAAACTGATTTTCGAGAAAAAAAGGGGAAGGGTTTAAACCACCCTTCCGCCGACATTCTAGCCGCCATAACTCCGCAGTGCGTCTAGTAACAACAAAGCCGAAGAGTGCGTTGAATACAGCTCGTCGAACTCTCTCTTCAGTATAAAGGACAACTCTCTATCCCCGTTCGTCTGGACAGGAGAGGCCGGCAAAATTTCAAAAAATGGTCATTTTGACCTTCCAAAACAGAATTTTTTTTACACAAGGAAAACGAAGCGACTCATAGGCCCGCCCTTTTAACTGTAGCATCCCCGCAGGTTGCCTAGTAATCACCGCTAATATCCGGCAAATCCGTCGCACTTTTTTCTAACCTCAATTTTTGGGTACCTAAAATATTTCAGTCTCTACTTCCGGAAATAATGGCCATACCGAGGAACGGGATGCGGCCCCGTATTCCCCCTTGACTACCTTCTTACACGATAGCATCAAAATGGCAATCGCGAATACAAACTGATTTCCCGCCGACATTCTAGCCGCCATAACTCAGCAGTGCGTGTAGTAACAACAAAGCCGAAGAGTGCGTTGAATACAGCTGGTCGAACTCTATCTTCAGTATAAAGGACAACTCTCTATCCCCGTTCGTCTGGACAGGAGAGGCCGGCAAAATTTCAAAAAATGGTCATTTTGACCTTCCAAAACAGAATTTTTTTTACACAAGGAAAACGAAGCGACTCAGAGGCCCGCCCTTTTAACTGAAGCATCCCCGCAGGTTGCCTAGTAATCACCGCTAATATCCGGCAAATCCGTCGCACTTTTTTCTAACCTCAATTTTTGGGTACCTAAAATATTTCAGTCTCTACTTCCGGAAATAATGGCCATACCTAGGAACGGGATGCGGCCCCGTATTCCTCCTTGACTACCTTCTTACACGATAGCATCAAAATGGCAATCGCGAACACAAACTGATTTTCGAGAAAAAAAGAGGAAGGGTTTAAACCACCCTTCCGCCGACATTCTAGCCGCCATAACTCCGCAGTGCGTCTAGTAACAACAAAGCCGAAGAGTGCGTTGAATACAGCTCGTCGAACTCTATCTTCAGTATAAATGACAACTCTCTATCCCCGTTCGTCTGGACAGGAGAGGCCGGCAAAATTTCAAAAAATGGTCACTTTGACCTTCCAAAACAGAATTTTTTTTACACAAGGAAAACGAAGCGACTCAGAGGCCCGCCCTTTTAACTGTAGCATCACCGCAGGTTGCCTAGTAATCACCGCTAATATCCGGCAAATCCGTCGCACTTTTTTCTAACCTCAATTTTTGGGTACCTAAAATATTTCAGTATCTACTTCCGGAAATAATGGCCATACCGAGGAACGGGATGCGGCCCCGTATTCCCCCTTGACTACCTTCTTACACGATAGCATCAAAATGGCAATCGCGAACACAAACTGATTTCCCGCCGACATTCTAGCCGCCATAACTCCGCAGTGCGTGTAGTAACAACAAAGCCGAAGAGTACGTTGAATACAGCTCGTCGAACTCTATCTTCAGTATAAAGGACAACTCTCTATCCCCGTTCGTCTGGACAGGAGTGGCCGGCAAAATTTCAAAAAATGGTCATTTTGACCTTCCAAAACAGAATTTTTTTTACACAAGGAAAACGAAGCGACTCAGAGGCCCGCCCTTTTAACTGTAGCATCCCCGCAGGTTGCCTAGTAATCACCGCTAATATCCGGCAAATCCATCGCACTTTTTTCTAACCTCAATTTTTGGGTACCTAAAATATTTCAGTCTCTACTTCCGGAAATAATGGCCATACCGAGGAACGGGATGCGGCCCCGTATTCCCCCTTGACTACCTTCTTACACGATAGCATCAAAATGGCAATCGCGAACACAAACTGATTTTCGAGAAAAAAAGGGGAAGGGTTACCACCCTTCCGCCGACATTCTAGCCGCCATAACTCCGCAGTGCGTGTAGTAACAACAAAGCCGAAGAGTGCGTTGAATACAGCTCGTCGAACTCTATCTTCAGTATAAAGGACAACTCTCTATCCCCGTTCGTCGGGACAGGAGAGGCCGGCAAAATTTCAAAAAATGGTCATTTTGACCTTCCAAAACAGAATTTTTTTTACACAAGGAAAACGAAGCGACTCAGAGGCCCGCCCTTTTAACTGTAGCATCCCCGCAGGTTGCCTGGTAATCACCGCTAATATCCGGCAAATCCGTCGCACTTTTTTCTAACCTCAATTTTTGGGTACCTAAAATATTTCAGTCTCTACTTCCGGAAATAATGGCCATACCGAGGAACGGGATGCGGCCCCGTATTCCCCCTTGACTACCTTCTTACACGATAGCATCAAAATAGCAATCGCGAACACAAACTGATTTCCCGCCGACATTCTAGCCGCCATAACTCCGCAGTGCGTGTAGTAACTAGAAAGCCGAAGAGTGCGTTGAATACAGCTCGTCGAGCTCTATCTTCAGTATAAAGGACAACTCTCTATCCCCGTTCGTCTGGACAGGAGAGGCCGGCAAAATTTCAAAAAATGGTCATTTTGACCTTCCAAAACAGAATTTTTTTTACACAAGGAAAACGAAGCGACTCAGAGGCCCGCCCTTTTAACTGTAGCATCCCCGCAGGTTGCCTAGTAATCACCGCTAATATCCGGAAAATCCGTCGGACTTTTTTCTAACCTCAACTTTTGGGTACCTAAAATATTTCAGTCTCTACTTCCGGAAATAATGGCCATACCGAGGAACGGGATGCGGCCCCGTATTCCCCCTTGACTACCTTCTTACACGATAGCATCAAAATGGCAATCGCGAACACAAACTGATTTTCGAGAAAAAAAGGGGAAGTTTAAACCACCCTTCCGCCGACATTCTAGCCGCCATAACTCCGCAGTGCGTCTAGTAACCACAAAGCCGAAGAGTGCGTTGAATACAGCTCGTCGAACTCTATCTTCAGTATAAAGGACAACTCTCTATCCCCGTTCGTCTGGACAGGAGAGGCCGGTAAAATTTCAAAAAATGGTCATTTTGACCTTCCAAAACAGAATTTTTTTTACACAAGGAAAACGAAGCGACTCAGAGGCCCGCCCTTTTAACTGTAGCATCCCCGCAGGTTGCCTAGTAATCTCCGCTAATATCCGGCAAATCCGTCGCACTTTTTTCTAACCTCAATTTTTGGGTGCCTAAAATATTTCAGTCTCTACTTCCGGAAATAATGGCCATACCGAGGAACGGGATGCGGCCCCGTATTCCCCCTTGACTAACTTCTTACACGATAGCATCAAAATGGCAATCGCGAACGCAAACTGATTTTCGAGAAAAAAAGGGGAAGGGTTTAAACCACCCTTCCGCCGACATTCTAGCCGCCATAACTCCGCAGTGCGTGTAGTAACAACAAAGCCGAAGAGTGCGTTGAATACAGCTCGTCGAACTCTATCTTCAGTATAAAGGACAACTCTCTATCCCCGTTCGTCGGGACAGGAGAGGCCGGCAAAATTTCAAAAAATGGTCATTTTGACCTTCCAAAACAGAATTTTTTTTACACAAGGAAAACGAAGCGACTCAGAGGCCCGCCCTTTTAACTGTAGCATCCCCGCAGTTTGCCTGGTAATCACCGCTAATATCCGGCAAATCCGTCGCACTTTTTTCTAACCTCAATTTTTGGGTACCTAAAATATTTCAGTCTCTACTTCCGGAAATAATGGCCATACCGAGGAACGGGATGCGGCCCCGTATTCCCCCTTGACTACCTTCTTACACGATAGCATCAAAATGGCAATCGCGAACACAAACTGATTTCCCGCCGACATTCTAGCCGCCATAACTCCGCAGTGCGTGTAGTAACTAGAAAGCCGAAGAGTGCGTTGAATACAGCTCGTCGAGCTCTATCTTCAGTATAAAGGACAACTCTCTATCCCCGTTCGTCTGGACAGGAGAGGCCGGCAAAATTTCAAAAAATGGTCATTTTGACCTTCCAAAACAGAATTTTTTTTACACAAGGAAAACGAAGCGACTCAGAGGCCCGCCCTTTTAACTGTAGCATCCCCGCAGGTTGCCTAGTAATCACCGCTAATATCCGGAAAATCCGTCGGACTTTTTTCTAACCTCAACTTTTGGGTACCTAAAATATTTCAGTCTCTACTTCCGGAAATAATGGCCATACCGAGGAACGGGATGCGGCCCCGTATTCCCCCTTGACTACCTTCTTACACGATAGCATCAAAATGGGAATCGCGAACACAAACTGATTTTCGAGAAAAAAAGGGGAAGGGTTACCACCCTTCCGCCGACATTCTAGCCGCCATAACTCCGCAGTGCGTGTATTAACAACAAAGCCGAAGAGTGCGTTGAATACAGCTCGTCGAACTGTATCTTGAGTATAAAGGACAGCTCTCTATCCCCGTTCGTCTGGACAGGAGAGGCCGGCAAAATTTCAAAAAATGGTCATTTTGACCTTCCAAAACAGAATTTTTTTTACACAAGGAAAACGAAGCGACTCAGAGGCACGCCCTTTTTACTGTAGCATCCCCGCAGGTTGCCTAGTAATCACCGCTAATATCCGGCAAATCCGTCGCACTTTTTTCTAACCTCAATTTTTGGGTACCTAAAATGTTTCAGTCTCTACTTCCGGAAATAATGGCCATACCGAGGAACGGGATGCGGCCCCGTATTCCCCCTTGACTACCTTCTTACACGATAGCATCAAAATGGCAATCGCGAACACAAACTGATTTTCGAGAAAAAAAGGGGAAACCACCCTTCCGCCGACATTCTAGCCGCCATAACTCCGCAGTGCGTGTAGTAACAACAAAGCCGAAGAGTGCGTTGAATACAGCTCGTCGAACTCTATCTTCAGTATAAAGGACAACTCTCTATCCCCGTTCGTCTGGACAGGAGAGGCCGGCAAAATTAAAAAAAATGGTCATTTTGACCTTCCAAAATAGAATTTTTTTTTACACAAGGAAAACGAAGCGACTCAGAGGCCCGCCCTTTTACCTGTAGCATCCCCGCAGGTTGCCTAGTAATCACCGCTAATATCCGGGAAATCCGTCGCACTTTTTTCTAACCTCAATTTTTGGGTACCTAAAATCTTTCAGTCTCTACTTCCGGAAATAATGGCCATACCGAGGAACGGGATGCGGCCCCGTATTCCCCCTTGACTACCTTCTTACACGATAGCATCAAAATGGCAATCGCGAACACAAACTGATTTTCGAGAAAAAAAGGGGAAGGGTTCAAAACCACCCTTCCGCCGACATTCTAGCCGCCAAAACTCCGCAGTGCGTGTAGTAACAACAAAGCCGAAGAGTGCGTTGAATACAGCTCGTCGAACTCTATCTTCAGTATAAAGGACAACTCTCTATCCCCGTTCGTCTGGACAGGAGAGGCCGGCAAAATTTCAAAAAATGGTCATTTTGACCTTCCAAACCAGAATTTTTTTTACACAAGGAAAACGAAGCGACTCAGAGGCCCGCCCTTTTAACTGTAGCATCCCCGCAGGTTGCCTAGTAATCACCGCTAATATCCGGCAAATCCGTCGCACTTTTTTCTAACCTCAATTTTTGGGTACCTAAAATATTTCAGTCTCTACTTCCGGAAATAATGGCCATACCGAGGAACGGGATGCGGTCCCGTATTCCCCCTTGACTACCTTCTTACACGATTGCCATTTTGATGCTTCCGCCGACATTCTAGCCGCCATAACTCCGCAGTGCGTGTAGTAACAACAAAGCCGAAGAGTGCGTTGAATACAGCTCTTCGAACTCTATCTTCAGTATAAAGGACAACTATCTATCCCCGTTCGTCTGGACAGCAGAGGCCGGCAAAATTTCAAAAAATGGTCATTTTGACCTTCCAAAACAGAATTTTTTTTACACAAGGAAAACGAAGCGAGTCAGAGGTCCGCCCTTTTAACTGTAGCATCCCCGCAGATTGCCTAGTAATCACCGCTAATATCCGGCAAATCCGTCGCACTTTTTTCTAACCTCAATTTTTGGGTACCTAAAATATTTCAGTCTCTACTTCCGGAAATAATGGCCATACCGAGGAACGGGATGCAGCCCCGTATTCCCCCTTGACTACCTTCTTACACGATAGCATCAAAATGGCAATCGCGAACACAAACTGATTTTCGAGAAAAAAAGGGGAAGGGTTTAAACCACCCTTCCGCCGACATTCTAGCCGCCATAACTCCGCAGTGCGTGTAGTAACAACAAAGCCGAAGAGTGCGTTGAATACAGCTCGTCGAACTCTATCTTCAGTATAAAGGACAACTCTCTATCCCCGTTCGTCTGGACAGGAGAGGCCGGCAAAATTTCAAAAAATGGTCATTTTGACCTTCCAAAACAGAATTTTTTTTACACAAGGAAAACGAAGCGACTCAGAGGCCCGCCCTTTTAACTGTAGCATCCCCGCAGGTTGCCTAGTAATCACCGCTAATATCCGGCAAATCCGTCGCACTTTTTTCTATCCTCAATTTTTGGGTACCTAAAATATTTCAGTCTCTACTTCCGGAAATAATGGCCATACCGAGGAACGGGATGCGGCCCCGTATTCCCCCTTGACTACCTTCTTACACGATAGCATCAAAATGGCAATCGCGAACACAAACTGATTTTCGAGAAAAAAAGGGGAAGGGTTACCACCCTTCCGCCGACATTCTAGCCGCCATAACTCCGCAGTGCGTGTATTAACAACAAAGCCGAAGAGTGCGTTGAATACAGCTCGTCGAACTGTATCTTGAGTATAAAGGACAACTCTCTATCCCCGTTCGTCTGGACAGGAGAGGCCGGCAAAATTTCAAAAAATGGTCATTTTGACCTTCCAAAACAGAATTTTTTTTACACAAGGAAAACGAAGCGACTCAGAGGCACGCCCTTTTTACTGTAGCATCCCCGCAGGTTGCCTAGTAATCACCGCTAATATCCGGCAAATCCGTCGCACTTTTTTCTAACCTCAATTTTTGGGTACCTAAAATATTTCAGTCTCTACTTCCGGAAATAATGGCCATACCGAGGAACGGGATGCGGCCCCGTATTCCCCCTTGACTACCTTCTTACACGATAGCATCAAAATGGCAATCGCGAACACAAACTGATTTTCGAGAAAAAAAGGGGAAACCACCCTTCCGCCGACATTCTAGCCGCCATAACTCCGCAGTGCGTGTAGTAACAACAAAGCCGAAGAGTGCGTTGAATACAGCTCGTCGAACTCTATCTTCAGTATAAAGGACAACTCTCTATCCCCGTTCGTCTGGACAGGAGAGGCCGGGAAAATTTCAAAAAATGGTCATTTTGACCTTCCAAAATAGAATTTTTTTTACACAAGGAAAACGAAGCGACACAGAGGCCCGCCCTTTTACCTGTAGCTTCCCCGCAGGTTGCCTAGTAATCACCGCTAATATCCGGCAAATCCGTCGCACTTTTTTCTAACCTCAATTTTTGGGTACCTAAAATATTTCAGTCTCTACTTCCGGAAATAATGGCCATACCGAGGAACGGGATGCGGCCCCGTATTCCCCCTTGACTACCTTCTCACACGATAGCATCAAAATGGCAATCGCGAACACAAACTGATTTTCGAGAAAAAAAAGGGGAAGGGTTTAAACCACCCTTCCGCCGACATTCTAGCCGCCATAACTCCGCAGTGCGTGTAGTAACAACAAAGCCGAAGAGTGCGTTGAATACAGATCGTCGAACTCTATCTTCAGTATAAAGGACAACTCTCTATCCCCGTTCGTCTGGACAGGAGAGGCCGGCAAAATTTCAAAAAATGGTCATTTTGACCTTCCAAAACAGAATTTTTTTTACACAAGGAAAACGAAGCGACTCAGAGGCCCTCCCTTTTAACTGTAGTATCCCGGCAGGTTGCCTAGTAATCACCGCTAATATGCGGCAAATCCGTTGCACTTTTTTCTAACCTCAATTTTTGGGTACCTAAAATATTTCAGTCTCTACTTCCGGAAATAATGGCCATACCGAGGAACGGGATGCGGCCCCATATTCCCCCTTGACTACCTTCTTACACGATAGCATCAAAATGGCAATCGCGAACACAAATTGATTTTCGAGAAAAAAAGGGGAAGGGTTTAAACCACCCTTCCGCCGACATTCTAGCCGCCATAACTCCGCAGTGCGTGTAGTAACAACAAAGCCGAAGAGTGCGTTGAATACAGCTCGTCGAACTCTATCTTCAGTATAAAGGACAACGCTCTATCCCCGTTGGTTTGGACGGGAGAGGCCGGCAAAATTAAAAAAAATGGTCATTTTGACCTTCCAAAAGAGACTTTCTTTTACACAAGGATAACGAAGCGACTCAGAGGCCCGCCATTTTAACTGTAGCATCCCCGCAGGTTCTCTAGTAATCACCGCTAATATCCGGCAAATCCGTCGCAGTTTTTTCTAACCTCAATTTTTGGGTACCTAAAATATTTCAGTCTCTAATTCCGGAAATAATGGCCATAACTAGGAACGGGATGCGGCCCCGTATTCCCCCTTGACTTCCTTCTTACACGATAGCATCAAAACGGCAATCGCGAACACAAACTGATTTCCGCCGACATTCTAGCCGCCATAACTCCGCAGTGCGTGTAGTTACAACAAAGCCGAAGAGTGCGTTGAATACAGATCGTCGAACTCTATCTTCAGTATAAAGGACAACTCTCTATCCCCGTTCGTCTGGACAGGAGAGGCCGGCAAAATTAAAAAAAATGGTCATTTTGACCTTCCAAAACAGACTTGTTTTTACACAAGGAAAACGAAGCGACTCAGAGGCCCGCCCTTTTAACTGTAGAATCCCCGCAGGTTCTCTAGTAATCACCGCTAGCATCCGGCAAATCCGTCGCTTTTTTTCTAACCTCAATTTTTGGGTACCTAAAATAGTTGTCTCTAATTCCAGAAATAATGGCTATAACGAGGAACGGCTTGCGGCCCCGTATTCCCCCTTGACTTCCATCTAACGCGATAGCATTAAAATGGCAATCGCGAACACAAACTGATTTTCGAGAAAAAAACCATTCCGCCGACATTCTAGCCGCCATAACTCCGCAGTGCGTGTAGTAACAACAAAGCCGATGAGTGCGTTGAATACAGCTCGTCGAACTCTATCTTCAGTATAGAGGACAACCCTCTTTCCCCGTTCGTTTGGACGGGAGAGACCGGCAAAATTTAAAAAAATGGTCATTTTGACCTTCCAAAACAGACTTGTGTTTACACATGGAAAACGAAGCGACTCAGAGGCCCGCCCTTTTAACTGTAGCATCCCCGCAGGTTCTCTAGTAATCACCGCTAATATCCGGCAAATCCGTCGCAATTTTTTCTAACCTCAATTTTTTGGTATCTAAAATATTTCAGTCTTTAATTCCTGAAATAATGGCCACAACGAGGAACGGAATGGGGCCCCGTATTCCCCCTTGACTTCCTTCTTACACGATAGCATCAAAACGGCAATCGCGAACACAAACTGATTTTCGAGAAAAAAAGGGGAACCACCATTCCGCCGACATTCTAGCCACCATACCTCCGCAGTGCGTGTAGTAACAACAAAGCCGATGAGTGCGTTGAATACAGCTCGTCGAACTCTATCTTCAGTATAAAGGACAACTCTCTACCCCGTAAGTTTGGACGGGAGAGGCCGGCAAAATTTAAAAAAATGGTCATTTTGACCTACTAAAACAGACTTTTTTTTACACAAGGAAAACGAAGCGACTCAGAGGCCCGCCCTTTTACCTGTAGCATCCCCGCAGTTTCTCTAGTAATCACCGCTAATATCCGGCAAATCCGTCGCACTTATTTCTAACCTCAATTTTTGGGTACCTAAAATATTTCAGTCTCTAATTCCGGAAATAATGGCCATATCTAGGAACGGGATGCGGCCCCGTATTCCCCCTTGACTTCCTTCTTACACAATAGCATCAAAACGGCAATCGCGAACACAAACTGATTTTCGAGAAAAAAAAGGGGAAGGGTTTAAACCACAATTCCGCCGATATTCTAGCCGCCATAACTCCGAAGTGCTTCTAATAACAACAAAATCGAAGAGTGCATTGAATACAGCTCGTCGAACTCTATCTTCAGTATAAAGGACAACTCTCTATCCCCGTTCGTTTGGACGGGAGAGGCCGGCAAAATTAAAAAAAATGGTCATTTTGACCTTCCAAAACAGACTTCTTTTTACACAAGGAAAACGAAGCGCCTCAGAGGCCCGCCCTTTTAACTGTAGCATCCCCGCAGGTTCTCTAGTAATCACCGCTAATATCCGGCAAATCCGTCGCACTTTTTTCTACCCTCAATTTTTGGGTACCTAAAATATGTCAGTCTCTAATTCCGGAGATAATGGCCATAACTAGGAACGGGATGCGGCCCCGTATTCCCCCTTGACTTCCTTCTTACACGATAGCATCAAAACGGCAATCGCAAACACAAACTGATTTTCGAGAAAAAAAGGGGAAGGGTTTAAACCACAATTCCGCCGATATTCTAGCCGCCATAACTCCGAAGTGCGTGTAGTAACAACAAAGCCGAAGAGTGCGTTGAATACAGCTCGTCGAACTCTATCCTCAGTATAAAGGACAACTCTCTATCCCCGTTCGTTTGGACGGGAGAGGCCGGCAAAACTTCAAAAAATGGTCATTTTGATCTTCCAAAACAGACTTGTGTTTACACATGGAAAACGAAGCGACTCAGAGGCCCGCCCTTTTAACTGTAGCATCCCCGCAGGTTCTCTAGTAATCACCGCTAATATCCGGCAAATCCGTCGCACTTTTTTCTACCCTCAATTTTTGGGTACCTAAAATATGTCATCTCTAATTCCGGAAATAATGGCCATAACTAGGAACGGGATGCGGCCCCGTATTCCCCCTTGACTTCCATCTTACACGATAGCATCAAAACGGTAATCGCGAACACAAACTGATTTTCGAGAAAAAAAGGGGAAGGGTTTAACCACCATTCCGCCGACATTCTAGCCGCCATAACTCCGCAGTGCGTGTAGTAACAACAAAGCCGAAGAGTGCGTTGAATACAGATCGTCGAACTCTATCTTCAGTATAAAGGACAACTCTCTATCCCCGTTCGTCTGGACAGGAGAGGCCGGCAAAATTTCAAAAAATGGTCATTTTGACCTTCCAAAACAGAATTTTTTTTACACAAGGAAAACGAAGCGACTCAGAGGCCCTCCCTTTTAACTGTAGTATCCCGGCAGGTTGCCTAGTAATCACCGCTAATATGCGGCAAATCCGTTGCACTTTTTTCTAACCTCAATTTTTGGGTACCTAAAATATTTCAGTCTCTACTTCCGGAAATAATGGCCATACCGAGGAACGGGATGCGGCCCCATATTCCCCCTTGACTACCTTCTTACACGATAGCATCAAAATGGCAATCGCGAACACAAATTGATTTTCGAGAAAAAAAGGGGAAGGGTTTAAACCACCCTTCCGCCGACATTCTAGCCGCCATAACTCCGCAGTGCGTGTAGTAACAACAAAGCCGAAGAGTGCGTTGAATACAGCTCGTCGAACTCTATCTTCAGTATAAAGGACAACGCTCTATCCCCGTTGGTTTGGACGGGAGAGGCCGGCAAAATTAAAAAAAATGGTCATTTTGACCTTCCAAAAGAGACTTTCTTTTACACAAGGATAACGAAGCGACTCAGAGGCCCGCCATTTTAACTGTAGCATCCCCGCAGGTTCTCTAGTAATCACCGCTAATATCCGGCAAATCCGTCGCAGTTTTTTCTAACCTCAATTTTTGGGTACCTAAAATATTTCAGTCTCTAATTCCGGAAATAATGGCCATAACTAGGAACGGGATGCGGCCCCGTATTCCCCCTTGACTTCCTTCTTACACGATAGCATCAAAACGGCAATCGCGAACACAAACTGATTTCCGCCGACATTCTAGCCGCCATAACTCCGCAGTGCGTGTAGTTACAACAAAGCCGAAGAGTGCGTTGAATACAGATCGTCGAACTCTATCTTCAGTATAAAGGACAACTCTCTATCCCCGTTCGTCTGGACAGGAGAGGCCGGCAAAATTAAAAAAAATGGTCATTTTGACCTTCCAAAACAGACTTGTTTTTACACAAGGAAAACGAAGCGACTCAGAGGCCCGCCCTTTTAACTGTAGAATCCCCGCAGGTTCTCTAGTAATCACCGCTAGCATCCGGCAAATCCGTCGCTTTTTTTCTAACCTCAATTTTTGGGTACCTAAAATAGTTGTCTCTAATTCCAGAAATAATGGCTATAACGAGGAACGGCTTGCGGCCCCGTATTCCCCCTTGACTTCCATCTAACGCGATAGCATTAAAATGGCAATCGCGAACACAAACTGATTTTCGAGAAAAAAACCATTCCGCCGACATTCTAGCCGCCATAACTCCGCAGTGCGTGTAGTAACAACAAAGCCGATGAGTGCGTTGAATACAGCTCGTCGAACTCTATCTTCAGTATAGAGGACAACCCTCTTTCCCCGTTCGTTTGGACGGGAGAGACCGGCAAAATTTAAAAAAATGGTCATTTTGACCTTCCAAAACAGACTTGTGTTTACACATGGAAAACGAAGCGACTCAGAGGCCCGCCCTTTTAACTGTAGCATCCCCGCAGGTTCTCTAGTAATCACCGCTAATATCCGGCAAATCCGTCGCAATTTTTTCTAACCTCAATTTTTTGGTATCTAAAATATTTCAGTCTTTAATTCCTGAAATAATGGCCACAACGAGGAACGGAATGGGGCCCCGTATTCCCCCTTGACTTCCTTCTTACACGATAGCATCAAAACGGCAATCGCGAACACAAACTGATTTTCGAGAAAAAAAGGGGAACCACCATTCCGCCGACATTCTAGCCACCATACCTCCGCAGTGCGTGTAGTAACAACAAAGCCGATGAGTGCGTTGAATACAGCTCGTCGAACTCTATCTTCAGTATAAAGGACAACTCTCTACCCCGTAAGTTTGGACGGGAGAGGCCGGCAAAATTTAAAAAAATGGTCATTTTGACCTACTAAAACAGACTTTTTTTTACACAAGGAAAACGAAGCGACTCAGAGGCCCGCCCTTTTACCTGTAGCATCCCCGCAGTTTCTCTAGTAATCACCGCTAATATCCGGCAAATCCGTCGCACTTATTTCTAACCTCAATTTTTGGGTACCTAAAATATTTCAGTCTCTAATTCCGGAAATAATGGCCATATCTAGGAACGGGATGCGGCCCCGTATTCCCCCTTGACTTCCTTCTTACACAATAGCATCAAAACGGCAATCGCGAACACAAACTGATTTTCGAGAAAAAAAAGGGGAAGGGTTTAAACCACAATTCCGCCGATATTCTAGCCGCCATAACTCCGAAGTGCTTCTAATAACAACAAAATCGAAGAGTGCATTGAATACAGCTCGTCGAACTCTATCTTCAGTATAAAGGACAACTCTCTATCCCCGTTCGTTTGGACGGGAGAGGCCGGCAAAATTAAAAAAAATGGTCATTTTGACCTTCCAAAACAGACTTCTTTTTACACAAGGAAAACGAAGCGACTCAGAGGCCCGCCCTTTTAACTGTAGCATCCCCGCAGGTTCTCTAGTAATCACCGCTAATATCCGGCAAATCCGTCGCACTTTTTTCTACCCTCAATTTTTGGGTACCTAAAATATGTCAGTCTCTAATTCCGGAGATAATGGCCATAACTAGGAACGGGATGCGGCCCCGTATTCCCCCTTGACTTCCTTCTTACACGATAGCATCAAAACGGCAATCGCAAACACAAACTGATTTTCGAGAAAAAAAGGGGAAGGGTTTAAACCACAATTCCGCCGATATTCTAGCCGCCATAACTCCGAAGTGCGTGTAGTAACAACAAAGCCGAAGAGTGCGTTGAATACAGCTCGTCGAACTCTATCCTCAGTATAAAGGACAACTCTCTATCCCCGTTCGTTTGGACGGGAGAGGCCGGCAAAACTTCAAAAAATGGTCATTTTGATCTTCCAAAACAGACTTGTGTTTACACATGGAAAACGAAGCGACTCAGAGGCCCGCCCTTTTAACTGTAGCATCCCCGCAGGTTCTCTAGTAATCACCGCTAATATCCGGCAAATCCGTCGCACTTTTTTCTACCCTCAATTTTTGGGTACCTAAAATATGTCATCTCTAATTCCGGAAATAATGGCCATAACTAGGAACGGGATGCGGCCCCGTATTCCCCCTTGACTTCCATCTTACACGATAGCATCAAAACGGTAATCGCGAACACAAACTGATTTTCGAGAAAAAAAGGGGAAGGGTTTAACCACCATTCCGCCGACATTCTAGCCGCCATAACTCCGCAGTGCGTGTAGTAACAACAAAGCCGATGAGTGCGTTGAATACAGATCGTCGAACTCTATCTTCAGTATAAAGGACAACTCTCTATCCCCGTTCGTTTGGACGGGAGAGGCCGGCAAAATTTCAAAAAATGGTCATTTTGACCTTCCAAAACAGACTTGTTTTTACACATGGAAAACGAAGGGACTAAGGGGCCCGCCATTTTAACTGTAGCATCCCCGCAGGTTCTCTAGTATTCAACGCTAATTTCCGGCAAATCCGTCGCACTTTTTTTTTAACCTCAATTTTTGTGTCCCTAATATATTTCAGTCTCTAATTCCGGAAATAATGGCCATAACTAGGAACGGGGTGCGGGCCCGTATTCCCCCTTGACTTCCTTCTTACACGATAGCATCAAAACGCAATCGCGAACACAAACTGATTTTCGAGAAAAAAAACCCACCATTCCGCCGACATTCTAGCCGCCATAACTCCGCAGTGCGTGTAGTAACAACAAAGCCGATGAGTGCGTTGAATACAGCTCGTCGAACTCTATCTTCAGTATAAAGAACAACCCTCTATCCCCGTTCGTTTGGACGAGAGAGACCAGCAAAATTAAAAAAAATGGTCATTTTGACCTTCCAAAACAGACTTGTTTTTACACAAGGAAAACGAAGCGACTCAGAGGCCCGCCCTTTTAACTGTAGAATCCCCGCAGGTTCTCTAGTAATCACCGCTAGCATCCGGCAAATCCGTCGCTTTTTTTCTAACCTCAATTTTTGGGTACCTAAAATAGTTGTCTCTAACTCCAGAAATAATGGCTATAACGAGGAACGGGTTGCGGGCCCGTATTCCCCCTTGACGTCCATCTAACGCGATAGCATTAAAATGGCAATCGCGAACACAAACTGATTTTCCTCCGACATTCTAGCCGCCATAACTCCGCTATGCGTGTAGTAACAACAAAGCCGATGAGTGCGTTGAATACAGCTCGTCGAACTCTATCTTCAGTATAAAGGACAACTCTCTATCCCCGTTGGTTTTGACGGGAGAGGGCGGCAAAATTAAAAAAAATGGTCATTTTGACCTTCCAAAACAGACTTGTGTTTACACATGGAAAACGAAGGGACTCAGAGGCCCGCCCTTTTAACTGTAGCATCCCCGCAGGTTCTCTAGTAATCACCGCTAATATCCGGCAAATCCGACGCACTTCTTTCTAACCTCAATTTTTGGGTACCTAAAATATTTCAGTCTCTAATTCCGGAAATAATGGCCATAACTAGGAACGGGATGCGGCCCCGTATTCCCCCTTGACTTCCTTCTTACACGATAGCATCAAAACGGCAATCGCGAACACAAACTGATTTCCGCCGACATTCTAGCCGCCATAACTCCGCAGTGCGTGTAGTTACAACAAAGCCGAAGAGTGCGTTGAATACAGATCGTCGAACTCTATCTTCAGTATAAAGGACAACTCTCTATCCCCGTTCGTCTGGACAGGAGAGGCCGGCAAAATTAAAAAAAATGGTCATTTTGACCTTCCAAAACAGACTTGTTTTTACACAAGGAAAACGAAGCGACTCAGAGGCCCGCCCTTTTAACTGTAGAATCCCCGCAGGTTCTCTAGTAATCACCGCTAGCATCCGGCAAATCCGTCGCTTTTTTTCTAACCTCAATTTTTGGGTACCTAAAATAGTTGTCTCTAATTCCAGAAATAATGGCTATAACGAGGAACGGCTTGCGGCCCCGTATTCCCCCTTGACTTCCATCTAACGCGATAGCATTAAAATGGCAATCGCGAACACAAACTGATTTTCGAGAAAAAAACCATTCCGCCGACATTCTAGCCGCCATAACTCCGCAGTGCGTGTAGTAACAACAAAGCCGATGAGTGCGTTGAATACAGCTCGTCGAACTCTATCTTCAGTATAGAGGACAACCCTCTTTCCCCGTTCGTTTGGACGGGAGAGACCGGCAAAATTTAAAAAAATGGTCATTTTGACCTTCCAAAACAGACTTGTGTTTACACATGGAAAACGAAGCGACTCAGAGGCCCGCCCTTTTAACTGTAGCATCCCCGCAGGTTCTCTAGTAATCACCGCTAATATCCGGCAAATCCGTCGCAATTTTTTCTAACCTCAATTTTTTGGTATCTAAAATATTTCAGTCTTTAATTCCTGAAATAATGGCCACAACGAGGAACGGAATGGGGCCCCGTATTCCCCCTTGACTTCCTTCTTACACGATAGCATCAAAACGGCAATCGCGAACACAAACTGATTTTCGAGAAAAAAAGGGGAACCACCATTCCGCCGACATTCTAGCCACCATACCTCCGCAGTGCGTGTAGTAACAACAAAGCCGATGAGTGCGTTGAATACAGCTCGTCGAACTCTATCTTCAGTATAAAGGACAACTCTCTACCCCGTAAGTTTGGACGGGAGAGGCCGGCAAAATTTAAAAAAATGGTCATTTTGACCTACTAAAACAGACTTTTTTTTACACAAGGAAAACGAAGCGACTCAGAGGCCCGCCCTTTTACCTGTAGCATCCCCGCAGTTTCTCTAGTAATCACCGCTAATATCCGGCAAATCCGTCGCACTTATTTCTAACCTCAATTTTTGGGTACCTAAAATATTTCAGTCTCTAATTCCGGAAATAATGGCCATATCTAGGAACGGGATGCGGCCCCGTATTCCCCCTTGACTTCCTTCTTACACAATAGCATCAAAACGGCAATCGCGAACACAAACTGATTTTCGAGAAAAAAAAGGGGAAGGGTTTAAACCACAATTCCGCCGATATTCTAGCCGCCATAACTCCGAAGTGCTTCTAATAACAACAAAATCGAAGAGTGCATTGAATACAGCTCGTCGAACTCTATCTTCAGTATAAAGGACAACTCTCTATCCCCGTTCGTTTGGACGGGAGAGGCCGGCAAAATTAAAAAAAATGGTCATTTTGACCTTCCAAAACAGACTTCTTTTTACACAAGGAAAACGAAGCGACTCAGAGGCCCGCCCTTTTAACTGTAGCATCCCCGCAGGTTCTCTAGTAATCACCGCTAATATCCGGCAAATCCGTCGCACTTTTTTCTACCCTCAATTTTTGGGTACCTAAAATATGTCAGTCTCTAATTCCGGAGATAATGGCCATAACTAGGAACGGGATGCGGCCCCGTATTCCCCCTTGACTTCCTTCTTACACGATAGCATCAAAACGGCAATCGCAAACACAAACTGATTTTCGAGAAAAAAAGGGGAAGGGTTTAAACCACAATTCCGCCGATATTCTAGCCGCCATAACTCCGAAGTGCGTGTAGTAACAACAAAGCCGAAGAGTGCGTTGAATACAGCTCGTCGAACTCTATCCTCAGTATAAAGGACAACTCTCTATCCCCGTTCGTTTGGACGGGAGAGGCCGGCAAAACTTCAAAAAATGGTCATTTTGATCTTCCAAAACAGACTTGTGTTTACACATGGAAAACGAAGCGACTCAGAGGCCCGCCCTTTTAACTGTAGCATCCCCGCAGGTTCTCTAGTAATCACCGCTAATATCCGGCAAATCCGTCGCACTTTTTTCTACCCTCAATTTTTGGGTACCTAAAATATGTCATCTCTAATTCCGGAAATAATGGCCATAACTAGGAACGGGATGCGGCCCCGTATTCCCCCTTGACTTCCATCTTACACGATAGCATCAAAACGGTAATCGCGAACACTAACTGATTTTCGAGAAAAAAAGGGGAAGGGTTTAACCACCATTCCGCCGACATTCTAGCCGCCATAACTCCGCAGTGCGTGTAGTAACAACAAAGCCGATGAGTGCGTTGAATACAGATCGTCGAACTCTATCTTCAGTATAAAGGACAACTCTCTATCCCCGTTCGTTTGGACGGGAGAGGCATGCAAAATTTCAAAAAATGGTCATTTTGACCTTCCAAAACAGACTTGTTTTTACACATGGAAAACGAAGGGACTAAGGGGCCCGCCATTTTAACTGTAGCATCCCCGCAGGTTCTCTAGTATTCAACGCTAATTTCCGGCAAATCCGTCGCACTTTTTTTTTAACCTCAATTTTTGTGTCCCTAATATATTTCAGTCTCTAATTCCGGAAATAATGGCCATAACTAGGAACGGGGTGCGGGCCCGTATTCCCCCTTGACTTCCTTCTTACACGATAGCATCAAAACGCAATCGCGAACACAAACTGATTTTCGAGAAAAAAAACCACCATTCCGCCGACATTCTAGCCGCCATAACTCCGCAGTGCGTGTAGTAACAACAAAGCCGATGAGTGCGTTGAATACAGCTCGTCGAACTCTATCTTCAGTATAAAGAACAACCCTCTATCCCCGTTCGTTTGGACGAGAGAGACCAGCAAAATTAAAAAAAATGGTCATTTTGACCTTCCAAAACAGACTTGTTTTTACACAAGGAAAACGAAGCGACTCAGAGGCCCGCCCTTTTAACTGTAGAATCCCCGCAGGTTCTCTAGTAATCACCGCTAGCATCCGGCAAATCCGTCGCTTTTTTTCTAACCTCAATTTTTGGGTACCTAAAATAGTTGTCTCTAATTCCAGAAATAATGGCTATAACGAGGAACGGGTTGCGGGCCCGTATTCCCCCTTGACGTCCATCTAACGCGATAGCATTAAAATGGCAATCGCGAACACAAACTGATTTTCCTCCGACATTCTAGCCGCCATAACTCCGCTATGCGTGTAGTAACAACAAAGCCGATGAGTGCGTTGAATACAGCTCGTCGAACTCTATCTTCAGTATAAAGGACAACTCTCTATCCCCGTTGGTTTTGACGGGAGAGGGCGGCAAAATTAAAAAAAATGGTCATTTTGACCTTCCAAAACAGACTTGTGTTTACACATGGAAAACGAAGGGACTCAGAGGCCCGCCCTTTTAACTGTAGCATCCCCGCAGGTTCTCTAGTAATCACCGCTAATATCCGGCAAATCCGACGCACTTCTTTCTAACCTCAATTTTTGGGTACCTAAAATATTTCAGTCTCTAATTCCGGAAATAATGGCCATAACTAGGAACGGGATGCGGCCCCGTATTCACCCTTGACTTCCTTCTTACACGATAGCATCAAAACGGCAATCGCGAACACAAACCACTATTCCGAAGACATTCTAGCCGCCATATCTCCGAAGTGCGTGTAGTAAGAACAAAGCCGAAGAGTGCGTTGAATACAGCTCGTCGAACTCTATCTTCAGTATAAAGGACAACTCTCTATCTCCGTTCGTTTGGACGGGAGAGGCCGGCAAAACTTAAAAAAATGGTCATTTTGACCTTCCAAAACAGACTTGTGTTTACACATGGAAAACGAAGCGACTCAGAGGGCCGCCCTTTTAACTGTAGCATCCCCGCAGTTTCTCTAGTAATCACCGCTAATATCCGGCAAATCCGTCGCACTTATTTCTAACCTCAATTTTTGGGTACCTAAAATATTTCAGTCTCTAATTCCGGAAATAATGGCCATATCTAGGAACGGGATGCGGCCCCGTATTCCCCCTTGACTTCCTTCTTACACAATAGCATCAAAACGGCAATCGCGAACACAAACTGATTTTCGAGAAAAAAAGGGGAAGGGTTTAAACCACAATTCCGCCGATATTCTAGCCGCCATAACTCCGAAGTGCTTCTAATAACAACAAAATCGATGAGTGCATTGAATACAGCTCGTCGAACTCTATCATCAGTATAAAGGACAACTCTCTATCCCCGTTCGTTTGGACGGGAGAGGCCGGCAAAACTTAAAAAAATGGTCATTTTGACCTTCCAAAACAGACTTTTTTTTACACATGGAAAACGAAGCGACTTAGAGGCCCGCCCTTTTAACTGTAGCAACCCCGCAGGTTCTCTAGTAATCACCGCTAATATCCGGCAAAATCCGTCGCACTTTTTTCTAACCTCAATTTTTTTGGGTACCTAAAATAGTTCACTCTAATTCCGGAAATAATGGCCATAACGAGGAACGGGGTGCGGCCCCGTATTCCACCTTGTCTTCCTTCTTACACGATAGCATCAAAATGGCAATCGCGAACACAAACTGATTTTCGAGAAAAAAAGGGGAAGGGTTTAAACCACCATTCCGCCGACATTCTAGCCGCCATAACTCCGCAGTGCGTGTAGTAACAACAAAGCCGATGAGTGCGTTGAATACAGCTCGTCGAACTCTATCTTCAGTATAGAGGACAACCCTCTTTCCCCGTTCGTTTGGACGGGAGAGACCGGCAAAATTAAAAAAAATGGTCATTTTGACCTTCCAAAACAGACTTGTGTTTACACATGGAAAACGAAGCGACTCAGAGGCCCGCCCTTTCAACTGTAGCATCCCCGCAGGTTCTCTAGTAATCACCGCTAATATCCGCAAATCCGTCGCACTTTTTTCTAACCTCAATTTTTGGGTACCTAAAATATTTCAGTCTCTAATTCCGGAAATAATGGCCATAACTAGGAACGGGATGCGGCCCCGTATTCCCCCTTCACTTCCTTCTTACACGATAGCATCAAAACGGCAATCGCGAACACAAACTGATTTTCGAGAAACCACCATTCCGCCGATATTATAGCCGCCATAACTCCGAAGTGCGTGTAGTAACAACAAAGCCGAAGAGTGCGTTGAATACAGCTCGTCGAACTCTATCTTCAGTATAAAGGACAACTCTCTATCCCCGTTCGTTTGGACGGGAGAGGCCGGCAAAACTTAAAAAAATGGTCATTTTGACCTTTCAAAACAGACTTTTTTTTACACATGGAAAACGAAGCGACTTAGAGGCCCGCCCTTTTAACTGTAGCATCCCCGCAGGTTCTCTAGTAATCACCGCTAATATCCGGCAAAATCCGTCGCACTTTTTTCTAACCTCAATTTTTTTGGGTACCTAAAATAGTTCACTCTAATTCCGGAAATAATGGCCATAACGAGGAACGGGGTGCGGCCCCGTATTCCACCTTGTCTTCCTTCTTACACGATAGCATCAAAATGGCAATCGCGAACACAAACTGATTTTCGAGAAAAAAAGGCGAAGGGTTTAAACCACCATTCCGCCGACATTCTAGCCGCCATAACTCCGCAGTGCGTGTAGTAACAACAAAGCCGATGAGTGCGTTGAATACAGCTCGTCGAACTCTATCTTCAGTATAGAGGACAACCCTCTTTCCCCGTTCGTTTGGACGGGAGAGACCGGCAAAATTAAAAAAAATGGTCATTTTGACCTTCCAAAACAGACTTGTGTTTACACATGGAAAACGAAGCGACTCAGAGGCCCGCCCTTTTAACTGTAGCATCCCCGCAGGTTCTCTAGTAATCACCGCTAATATCCGGCAAATCCGTCGCACTTTTTTCTAACCTCAATTTTTTGGTATCTAAAATATTTCAGTCTCTAATTCCGGAAATAATGGCCACAACGAGGAACGGAATGGGGCCCCGTATTCCCCCTTGACTTCCTTCTTACACGATAGCATCAAAACGGCAATCGCGAAAACATACTGATTTTCGAGAAAAAAAGGGGAACCACCATTCCGCCGACATTCTAGCCGCCATACCTCCGCAGTGCGTGTAGTAACAACAAAGCCGATGAGTGCGTTGAATACAGCTCGTCGAACTCTATCTTCAGTATAAAGAACAACTCTCTATCCCCGTCCGTTTGGACGGGAGAGCCCGGCATAATTTAAAAAAATGGTCATTTTGACCTTCCAAAACAGACTTTTTTTTACACAAGGAAAACGAAGCGACTCAGAGGCCCGCCCTTTTAACTGTACCATCCCCGCAGTTTCTCTAGTAATCACCGCTAATATCCGGCAAATCCGTCGCACTTATTTCTAACCTCAATTTTTGGGTACCTAAAATATTTCAGTCTCTAATTCCGGAAATAATGGCCATATCTAGGAACGGGATGCGGCCCCGTATTCCCCCTTGACTTCCTTCTTACACAATAGCATCAAAACGGCAATCGCGAACACAAACTGATTTTCGAGAAAAAAAGGGGAAGGGTTTAAACCACAATTCCGCCGATATTCTAGCCGCCATAACTCCGAAGTGCTTCTAATAACAACAAAATCGATGAGTGCATTGAATACAGCTCGTCGAACTCTATCATCAGTATAAAGGACAACTCTCTATCCCCGTTCGTTTGGACGGGAGAGGCCGGCAAAACTTAAAAAAATGGTCATTTTGACCTTCCAAAACAGACTTTTTTTTACACATGGAAAACGAAGCGACTTAGAGGCCCGCCCTTTTAACTGTAGCATCCCCGCAGGTTCTCTAGTAATCACCGCTAATATCCGGCAAAATCCGTCGCACTTTTTTCTAACCTCAATTTTTTTGGGTACCTAAAATAGTTCACTCTAATTCCGGAAATAATGGCCATAACGAGGAACGGGGTGCGGCCCCGTATTCCACCTTGTCTTCCTTCTTACACGATAGCATCAAAATGGCAATCGCGAACACAAACTGATTTTCGAGAAAAAAAGGGGAAGGGTTTAAACCACCATTCCGCCGACATTCTAGCCGCCATAACTCCGCAGTGCGTGTAGTAACAACAAAGCCGATGAGTGCGTTGAATACAGCTCGTCGAATTCTATCTTCAGTATAGAGGACAACCCTCTTTCCCCGTTCGTTTGGACGGGAGAGACCGGCAAAATTAAAAAAAATGGTCATTTTGACCTTCCAAAACAGACTTGTGTTTACACATGGAAAACGAAGCGACTCAGAGGCCCGCCCTTTTAACTGTAGCATCCCCGCAGGTTCTCTAGTAATCACCGCTAATATCCGGCAAATCCGTCGCACTTTTTTCTACCCTCAATTTTTGGGTACCTGAAATATTTCAGTCTCTAATTCCGGAAATAATGGCCACAACGACGAACGGAATGCGGCACCGTATTCCCCCTTGAATTCCTTCTTACACGATAGCATCAAAACGGAAATCGCGAACACAAAATGATTTTCGATAAAAAAAAAGGGGAAGGGTTTAAACCACCATTCCGCCGACATTCTAGCCGCCATAACTCCGAAGTGCGTGTAGTAACAACAAAGCCGATGAGTGCGTTGAATACAGCTCGTCGAACTCTATCTTCAGTATAAAGGACAACTCTCTATCCCCGTTCGTTTGGAAGGGAGAGGCCGGCAAAATTAAAAAAAAAATGGTCATTTTGACCTTCCAAAACAGACTTGTGTTTACACATGGAAAACGAAGCGACTCAGAGGCCCGCCCTTTTAACTGTAGCATCCCCGCAGGTGCTCTAGTAATCACCGCTAATATCCGGCAAATCCGTCGCACTTTTTTCTAACCTCAATTTTTGGGTACCTAAAATATTTCAGTCTCTAATTCCGGAAATAATGGCCATAACTAGGAACGGGATGCGGCCCCGTATTCCCCCTTGACTTCCTTCTTACACGATAGCATCAAAACGGCAATCGCGAACACAAACTGATTTTCGAGAAACCACCATTCCGCCGATATTCTAGCCGCCATAACTCCGAAGTGCGTGTAGTAACAACAAAGCCGATGAGTGCGTTGAATACAGCTCGTCGAACTCTATCTTCAGTATAAAGGACAACTCTCTATCCCCGTACGTTTGGACGGGAGAGGCCGGCAAAATTTCAAAAAATGGTCATTTTGACCTTCCAAAACAGAATTTTTTTTACACATGGAAATCGAAGCGACTCAGAGGCACGCCCTTTTAACTGTAGGATCGCCGCAGGTTTTCTAGTAATCACCGCTAATATCCGGCAAATCCGTCGCACTTTTTTCTAACCTCAATTTTCGGGTACCTAAATTATTTCAGTCTCTAATTCCGGAAATAATGGCGACAACGAGGAACGGGGTGCGGCCCCGTAATCCCCCTTGACTTCCTTCCTACGCGATAGCATCAAAACGGCAATCGCGAACACAAACTGATTTTCGAGAAAAAAAAGGGGTAGGGTTTAAACCACCATTCCGCCGACACTCTAGCCGCCATAACTCCGAAGTGCTTCTAATAACAACAAAGTCGATGAGTGCATTGAATACAGCTCGTCGAACTCTATCTTCAGTATAAAGGACAACTCTCTATCCCCGTTCGTTTGGACGGGAGAGGCCGGCAAAATTAAAAAAAATGGTCATTTTGACCTTCCAAAACACACTTCTTTTTACACAAGGAAAACGAAGCGACTCAGAGGCCCGCCCTTTTAACTGTAGCATCCCCGCAGGTTCTCTAGTAATCACCGCTAATATCCGGCAAATCCGTCGCACTTTTTTCTACCCTCAATTTTTGGGTACCTAAAATATTTCAGTCTCTAATTCCGGAAATAATGGCCACAACGACGAACGGAATGCGGCCCTGTATTCCCCTTGCCTTCCTTCTTACACGATAGCATCAAAACGGCAATCGCGAACACAAACTGATTTTCGAGAAAAAAAGTGGAAGGGTTTAAATCACCATTCCGCCGACATTCTAGCCGCCATAACTCCGCAGTGCGTGTAGTAACAACAAAGCCGATGAGTGCGATGAATACAGCTCGTCGAAATCTATCTTCAGTATAAAGGACAACCCTCTATCCCCGTTCGTTTGGACGGGAGAGACTTGCAAAATTAAAAAAAATGGTCATTTTGACCTTCCAAAACAGGCTTTCTTTTACACAAGGAAAACGAAGCGACTTAGAGGCCCGCCCTTTTAACTGTACCATACCCGCAGGTTCTCTAGTAATCACCGCTAATATCCGGCAAATCCGCCGCACTTTTTTCTAAAGTCAATTTTTGGGTACCTAAAATATTTCAGTCTCTAATTCCGGAAATAATGGACATAACTAGGAACGGGATGCGGCCCCGTATACCCCCTTGACTTCCTTCTTACACGACAGCATCAAAACGGTAATCGCGAACACAAACTGATTTTCGAGAAAAAAAGGGGAAGGGTTTAAACCACCATTCCGCCGACATTCTAGCCGCCATAACTCCGAAGTGCGGGTAGTAACAACAAAGCCGAAGAGTGCGTTGAATACAGATCGTCGAACACTATCTTCAGTATAAAGGACAACTCTCTATCCCCGTTCGTTTGGACGGGAGAGTCCGGCAAAATTTCAAAAAATGGTCATTTTGACCTTCCAAAACAGACTTGTTTTTACACATGGAAAACGAAGCGACTCAGAGGCCCGCCATTTTAACTGTAGCATACCCGCAGGTTCTCTAGTAATCACCGCTAATTTCCGGCAAATCCGTCGCACTTTTTTTTTAACCTGAATTTTTGTGTCCCTAATATATTTCAGTCTCTAATTCCGGAAATAATGGCCATAACTAGGAACGGGGTGCGGGCCCGTATTCCCCCTTGACTTCCTTCTTACACGATAGCATCAAAACGCAATCGCGAACACAAACTGATTTTCGAGAAAAAAAATGGGAAGGGTTTAAACCACCATTCCGCCGACATTCTAGCCGCCATAACTCCGCAGTGCGTGTAGTAACAACAAAGCCGATGAGTGCGTTGAATACAGCTCGTCGAACTCTATCTTCAGTATAAAGAACAACCCTCTATCCCCGTTCGTTTGGACGAGAGAGACCAGCAAATTTAAAAAAAATGGTCATTTTGACCTTCCAAAACACACTTCTTTTTACACAAGGAAAACGAAGCGACTCAGAGGCCCGCCCTTTTAACTGTAGAATCCCCGCAGGTTCTCTAGTAATCACCGCTAGCATCCGGCAAATCCGTCGCTTTTTTTCTAACCTCAATTATTGGGTACCTAAAATAGTTGTCTCTAATTCCAGAAATAATGGCTATAACGAGGAACGGCTTGCGGCCCCGTATTCCCCCTTGACTTCCATCTAACGCGATAGCATTAAAATGGCAATCGCGAACACAAACTGATTTTCGAGAAAAAAAGGGGAAGGGTTTAAACCACCATTCCTCCGACATTCTAGCCGCCATAACTCCGCTATGCGTGTAGTAACAACAAAGCCGATGAGTGCGTTGAATACAGCTCGTCGAACTCTATCTTCAGTATAAAGGACAACTCTCTATCCCCGTTGGTTTTGACGGGAGAGGGCGGCAAAATTAAAAAAAATGGTCATTTTGACCTTCCAAAACAGACTTATGTTTACACATGGAAAACGAAGGGACTCAGAGGCCCGCCCTTTTAACTGTAGCATCCCCGCAGGTTCTTTAGTAATCACCGCTAATATCCGGCAAATCCGTCGCACTTCTTTCTAACCTCAATTTTTGGGTACCTAAAATATTTCAGTCTCTAATTCCGGAAATAATGGCCATAACTAGGAACGGGATGCGGCCCCGTAATCACCCTTGACTTCCTTCTTACACGATAGCATCAAAACGACAATCGCGAACACAAACCACTATTCCGCCGACATTCTAGCCGCCATAACTCCGAAGTGCGTGTAGTAACAACAAAGCCGAAGAGTGCGTTGAATACAGCTCATCGAACTCTATCTTCAGTATAAAGGACAACTCTCTATCTCCGTTCGTTTGGACGGGAGAGGCCGGCAAAACTTAAAAAAATGGTCATTTTGACCTTCCAAAACAGACTTGTGTTTACACATGGAAAACGAAGCGACTCAGAGGCCCGCCCTTTTAACTGTAGCATCCCCGCATGTTCTCTAGTAATCACCGCTAATATCCGGCAAATCCGTCGCACTTTTTTCTAACCTCAATTTTTGGGTACCTAAAATAGTTGTCTCTAATTCCACTATTCCGCGGACATTCTAGCCGCCATAACTCCGAAGTGCGTGAAGTAACAATAAAGCCGAAGAGTGCGTTTAATACAGCTCGTCGAACTCTATCTTCAGTATAAAGGACAACTCTCTATCCCCGTTCGTTTGGACGGGAGAGGCCGGAAAAATGTCAAAAAATGGTCATTTTGACCTTCCAAAACAGACTTTTTTTTACACAAGGAAAACGAAGCAACTCAGAGGCCCGCCCTTTTAACTGTAGTATCCCCGCAGGTTCTCTAGTAATCACCGCTAATATCCAGCAAATCCGTCGCCCTTTTTTCTAACCTCAATTTTTGGGTACCTAAAATATTTCAGTCTCTAATTCCGGAATTAATGGCCATAACGAGGAACGGGGTGCGGCCTCGTATTCCCCCTTGACTTCCTTCTTACACGATAGCATCAAAATAGCAATTGCGAACACAAACTGATTTTCGATTTTCCGCCGACATTCTAGCCGCCATAACTCCGCAGTGCGTGTAGTAACAACAAAGCCGATGAGTGCGTTGAATACAGCTCGTCGAACTCTATCTGCAGTATAAAGGACAACTCTCTATCCCCGTTCGTTTGGACGGGAGAGGCCGACAAAATTAAAAAAAAAATTGTCATTTTGACCTTCCAAAACTGACTTTTTTTACACAAGGAAAACTAAGCGACTCAGAGGCCCGCCCCTTTAACTGTGGCGAACACAAACTGATTTTCGATTTTCCGCCGACATTCTAGCCGCCATAACTCCGCAGTGTGTGTAGTAACAACAAAGCCGATGAGTGCGTTGAATACAGCTCGTCGAACTCTATCTGCAGTATAAAGGACAACTCTCTATCCCCGTTCGTTTGGACGGGAGAGGCCGACAAAATTAAAAAAATTTGTCATTTTGACCTTCCAAAACTGACTATTTTTACACAAGGAAAACTAAGCGACTCAGAGGCCCGCCCCTTTAACTGTGGCATCCCCGCAGGATTCCTAGTAATCACTGCTAATATCCGGCAAATCCGTCGCACTTTTTTCTAATCTCAATTTTTGGGTATCTAAAATATTTCAGTCTCTAATTCGGGAAATAATGGCCATACCGAGGAACGGGATGCGGCCCCGTATTCCCCCTCGACTTACTTCTTACACAATAGGATCAAAATGGGAATCGCGAACAAAAGCTGATTTTCGAGAAAAAAATTGAACATTTTGCCCCCATAACTCCGCAGTACGTGTAGTTGCAACATAGCCGATGGGTACGTTGAATAGAGCTCCTCGAACTGTATCTTTGCTGTATAGGACAACCCTCTATTCCCATGCGTTTGGACAGAAGAGGCCGGCATGTTAAAAAAATTGGTCACTTTGACCTTCCAAAACAGAATTTTCTCTACACAAGGAGAACGAAGCGGCGCAGAGGCCCTCTCAACTGTAGCATCCCCTCATGTTGAGTAGTAATCACCGCTATAATCCAGCAAATCCGTCGCACTTTTTTCTAGCCTTATTTTTTGGGTACCTAAAATATTTCAGTCTCTAATTTCGGAAATAATGGCCATACCGAGGAACGGGATGTGGTCCTGTATTCCCCGTTGACTTACTTCTTAGATGATAGCATTAAAATGGGAATCGCGAACACAAGCTGATGTTCGAGAAAGAAATGGGAACAAGCTTAGCGGGAGCTTGATGTGTGACGTCACTACACAAACATCGGATTGCAAGCTTCTGTTAATTGTGTGATGCTCGGGTTTTCACAGAAATTAATCTCAACATATGATGTATTATAATCAATTTTCACCTAAAAATGCATTTCATAAGTTAACAGTGCCTTTATAGCTATTTATGTATCAAGTACGCCAAAGGTTTTGCATACATGGTGCATACAGTAGTTTTTAGTAGAAGCTGTCTAAATTATATGAAATAAAGTAAAAGTAAATATAAGTATAAAAGGCTTAGTCAGTGATAACCATAATGAAACAATGCTGACATAAGCAAACTTTCCAAGTTTAACAGAAAACTTGATGTTTGCCAGCAAGACCAGCTTAATACTACGTTACAAAATTACATCCTGTGAGCATTACAGCCTTTTCAGGTTAATGTACAGTAACTAGGCACACAAAGTAATGCAGTAATGACCTCTGCTGCCACTAGAATGTACTATACATAGATAGACAGATAAATATTTAATGCTGGAGACATTTAAAAAATGTATAGCAACGTCAAAAACAAATTATACTACCAATTAATGTTTAAATATTCATAAAGGCCATAAAGAGGATTTCCCTTCAATTTAGTCTTGAGCGACCTTTTAAATAATTGAAAAGAAGATTCCTTTATATAAGAAGGGAATCTATTATAAAGCCTTATTGCAACCATATCAAAACTGTTTTGAGTAATACGAAATTTATTCTTATTAGGATAAATCACTAAACTGGAGAATTACCACCGTGCCGTTACGTTTAGCACTAAATTTAAGTAAATACACAATCTTGCCAACATAAGAACACGACGTTGGTGTGTGGCGTCGTTGTAGGGAGAAATTTGTTTCTTTTCTCTCTCTACCTCCTTCGTTCTGAACACTACTGAGAGATAGCACCACTGTTAGCTACAAGATATATTTGCGCAAATATATTTAAGTAGATTACGTGACTTAGATGAGAGTCTCGAGACAAAACAGTTTTGCTATATTTCTTTTTTTTTATTAAATGTTAAGCACAGGAACGCCATTTCGTAATTTTATTTAAGAAACAAGCCAAATTATCTTTGCATTAAAAACGGATGCTCCCTGGACCAAATTATCGTATTTTATAATTGTTTGAATGCAACAGAAGCCAGAAGTCTTGCACTTGACTAATGCAGTGAATTATTTAAGAATATAGTCGCGAATTTTACTACCACCATTTCGATTGTGTTTTTTTTGGCACGGCTCGGTACGGCCTGGTGATTAGTGGCCAGCGAGTAATGTCGACTATCGACATTGTCGACTATCGACATTGCTCTGCCGTGGTTATTATCCAGTTGTTCCGGATAAATATTATTTCTATTACGGGTCGAATAATCATGAAGGTAACAATTTGCGGTTCAATTTAAAACTTTTTTCTTCATATAAAGAAGGCAGCTGAAAACATATAACGATGGCAAAGTAAGCACTGGGTGTTCAGTTCAAAGTGTATCATAGCTCACTGTATGTCGTCATATGGCTAGCCGATGAGCCTAGAGAATTCAATCTTCCTACACTTCCGCAGAGGCGTATTACCTATGTGCTAGAGAAGTTGCCTAGCAAGTACGGCGTTTATTCAGAAGAGAACTTACCAATACGTACGGTAACGCCGGTAGTGGCAGGAATGTGAACTGTTTGGAAACATGTACTGAGGTGAGTTTTTTATTACTGTCGGAATATGGGGAGAGGGTTAAGACGATTACTTACGTACAGTATTTGTTGACATTAACTTGGACGGTCAACATGGACACGGAGCATTTGATTTGTGTTGTGGAATGTTGCGGTACGCAACCGATGATAACAAATAGCCTGCATATGACTTGCCGCGCAAAACACAGTTCGAAAGAGGTTATGGTAGCACACAGACCGTACAGACTGCCATCTGTTGCTACGACGTTCAAGTTATACCGTACACGTTCTCAAGTTCAGATTGAACGTCTTGATTAATAGGCAACTTCTCTGACATAAAAGCTGAAACTCGCTTCAAATCGCTGACACACAACAGTGACGTTACGGCACACTTTGAAATGAACACCCAGTATACCCCAACTTGATAAAAAGTGGTTTACAATGCGATCTTAGAGGAGCAAAATAAGAAGTTTAACAGTCAAGCTATGACTCCCCCACAACAGGGTCTCATAACTGAGATAACTTTGAATAAAAGCATAGTAAATCGTCAATAAAGAAGTTGAACCAGGACTGTGACTTAATAATCTTCAAATAAAAATACCTTTACTAATTCTATTAGCAATAGAATTTATGTGCGTACACCATCCTAAATCAGGATCAATATGAATACCAAGAAACTTAATAGTAATATGCGTTACAAGAGAGGTATGTTGAAGTTTTCATGTTCGAGGAAAAGTTTGAAAAAGCGAAACGTAGTTGAGCTTTTTTAATTTCCGAGAATTGAAAGAAACCATACTGCTCGTGTATCGTACATTATTTTGTGCGAAGATCGTTTATTACATACCGTAAAATGGGGTGATTCCGACCATATGGTTTGAAACCGATCATATGCACTTGTTTGAAGAATGGGGAGTGTGCGCGTTTCACTATAACAATAATCACCAGGCCGACTCATGTTTCTTGTTCTTGTGTAATTGAGCTACAACAATGGCCAGTTATAGTGCGCGATGTCAACAGATTTTATTCTCAACAGACGTTTATAATATTTGTGGCATTCGTAGATGAAGGTGCTGTTTAATATAACTTCTCCTGTTGTAATTTACCACTGTTGTTAAATTGGTAAGTCATGATATTTTTACTTTCTAACAAGGTTCTTTAGTACTAGTATTAATTTGCATGCGCACAGCTAATGTCATTTTGATGCTACATATTAATAATCACAATATTACAATTTTGTAGGGTGAATGCGATCATGCGGGTGTACGAGAAAGTTGTTGGGCCGACAAGAAAATCCAACTATAAACCAGAATTTCTCCTCAATGCTGTAAGAGCTGTACAGTCAGGCAAACTAAGTATGCGAAAAGCATCTGAACAATATGGCGTACCTTACACTACGTTAAACGACAAACTTAAAAATAAGTACAAAAACAAAACTGGTGGTCAGACAGCACTTGGGAGTAATGAGGAGAAACAACTTGTAGAAGGTGTACTGTGTTGTGCAAAGTGGGGATTCCCTCTGAGGAACAAAGATGTTAGAAATATTGTACAGACATACCTAAATAGAAGGGAAGGTAGAGAAAAGATTTCAAGACAACCGACCTGGTCTTGAATGGGTAAGAAGTTTTCTTAATAGAATAAAGAACTCACTGTCAGAATGGGAGAAAATGTAAAGGGGGCGAGGGCAGCAGTCTCTCGATCAACAGTCACTGATTATTTTAATAACCTTGAAGTGTCCTTGAATGATGTTCCTCACACCAACATTATAAACTATGACGAGACGAATTTTTGTGATGATCCTTTTCAAGAAAAAGTGATAGTGAAGCGAGGCACTCGACATCCGGAGAGGATAGTAGATTATTCAAAAACCAGCATAAGTGTGATGATAGCTGCTGCGGCAGATGGCACAGTGCTTCCACTTTACACTGTTTACAAAGCAAAACATCTCTACGACACTTGGAAAGCAGTGTGTATTTTGTCTTTCCAGAATTTGAGGATGCTATTGAAGTAAAAAAAAAAAACAAATTGTACGGAAGGTTGTGCCAGAGCATGGAAGGCGTGGTACATATATTTTCAATAATATTAATGATTATGACATTGAATAGTAAGTCACATTGTTTGAAAATGTGTATCAATGCAGCTAGCTTAAGATAGAAATTGTTTTTGTAATGCCAGTTGTTTATTTGAGAGAATTTGTAGGACACTGTACACATCTTATAATATGTTTGTTAAAATAGAAACTGTATTAAAATTTGATTTATTTTATGGACAGGTTTTTTTAAAACTCAAAACAGTGGTTGGTTTCACCCATTGACAGTCGGAATCCGATAAAATAAAGAAAATAAATATGTGATCGGATTCACCCCAACATGAGAGGTGAAACCGATCAACAATTAAATGTTTAAAAATAAAATAAATAATAATTATGAACAAAATTAAATTATGGACATATCACCCTCAAGGTTCAATGAAATTAAATTTAAATTTGCATTATGTTGTAACAAATCTATATTGTTAATATCTACAAAAAACTGAAAATTTTGATCGGATTCGCCCCACTTTACGGTACCTGAAAGAGGAATTTCTAATTAGTTGCAATGAAATCTCCATCTTGGTTTCTGTTCAATGACGGCAAATTTGCAAAACAAAAATATCTATCTTCAACATTGTTGCTTTAAAATTTTTTCTGTGTTTACTATACTCCAGCAGGCCATGATATACGTCTGTCTTTTTTTTCCCCCAGTCTATAAATGCGAACTTAAAACAAACGGTAAGGTTATGTAATGATTTATTTTTCATTTTAATATTTTAACAATATTATTTATATAACATATTGCAGTAATAACATCGGCAAGTTGATTTGTTGATTTTTTCACGGCTTCCTTAATGTTACTTGCATCACGAATGCAGTAACTTTAGTGGAGTTGTAGAGTTTACTTAATTTTTGCAAATATTTAAAAACAATAATTAACAGTGCAATTTAGGTGAAATTGCAGTGGTAAGTTTCCAATTTATAATTATTACTATACTGAACGTCTCTAAAAATAATATGTTAAAAGCCTAAAGCAGTAAAATCAATATTCACTTAAGCGGTAAGAAGAGGGAAACTGTTATGTGTGTTAGGTTGGGAATACTGAATGTGGAATTTTAGACTTTCCGCGGATTGGTTTTGTGCGGAAACCAAGCAAATACGCACGATCTCGCACAAAAGATTTTTTCATAATCATACCCTGGACGATTAATGTTAAATTTAATATCAAATGTTTTCTCATCATTTAATCTTAATTTATTAGCATTGCACTTCTGCAGTATTTTACCAGCAGTTTTGCCAAGTGCGCCTGTTAATATATCAGTATTCATATTGATCACAGCCATAGCCAAATCATCAGCAAAAAGATAAGTACCAATGCATTCATTCTGAACATTAGGAGATAAATCATTAATACACATAATAAATAAGACTGGACCAAGTACAGAACCCTGGGGGACACCATGCTTGACTATCTTAAACTGAGAAGTATTACCATTAAAACTCACAGACTGATATCCATCATTTAAATATGACGTTAAGGGTCGATTTCTAAAACGAGGTCTAGACCACGACCATGGCTTTAAACCGCGTTTGGATTTATAAAACGAGGTATTTTTCATTTTTCTGAGCCATGGCTTGAAACCATGGTCTGAAGCAGAGACCACGGCTGGGGTAGGTTTAAAACCACGGTTTCATGTATACAAGATGGAGGAAGTAGATCATCTGGATGATTATCAAAGGAAAATTTGTCTCTACGGGTATTAAATCCCAGGATTAGAGTGGTGAGAGACAGGGATAATCCTTTGTAACTATATAATGACGATAATTTCAGGCGAATATTTCGATTTTCGAAGGAATCAACGCAAAATTTAGCAAGAATGCTAAGTAATAATCTGCAACGAAATGCAAGAGGTGGCAGGTTGACCATTTTTTCACAACTTCTTGTTGCTTTCAGGGAAGTAAAATATAATACTTTATATTAATTATATCTTTATGCCTATAGGACGATATAACTTAATTCTTAGTCTTTACAGTGGTTTGGTCATTTTATTTAATACTGGAAATTGATGTGCGCCTGTAAGAGTATGAAGCAAACTTGATTTTGTCTTCTCATTTTAAGTTTTATGCTACTGGGGCTTTGCACGTAGTAAGTCTAGTAAGTATATGTGAATATATATAGAACTACACTACATTTTAGTTTCAATTGAAATTTTAATCCAGTTAATAATTAGGTTATTAATTCCTTAGAACCAGGTTTTAGGTAGTTAATGTTGGTAGTAGTTATGAACAAATGATAAACTACAACATGAACGCCCGATTTGTGCTAATTATTTGGGCAATATCAATCTGGTACCTAAAAATCTGTTTACCATTAAATACTAAGTAATGCTAGTATTTTAAACGCACATATATTCTGTAAATTAGTAAATATAACAATACCTTAGCTGAGAACAAAAGAATGTGACTTACTGCAATTCAATAAAAATATTAATCCCTGAAGAAGATGGCAGAGCTAGCCGTCGAAAGCTTGGAAGCTAATCTCCAACTCACCTGGCTGAGAACCCGAGAAGAGTTATTCTACATTAATCCCGATGTTCATTTATTTCTAATATCGACTGTTTACAACAATAAAAATCGATTCTTAGCTGTGTTGCCAAATATAAAACCGACGAACCTTGGTTTCTTCTCAAGCCGCGTCTCGACTTTGTTTTAGAAGCTTAGAAAGCATGATGGAATATTCAGATTGTCAATTTCTATAAATGAATACAATATAATATTTTATTACTCAGTCAATGACAAATCAATGTAAAATAATGACTTATTTTATAGCCATTAAGTTTATATACATGAATTACAAAATTGCGAACATTTTCGCCTGTTCAGGCATCCTCAGGCAGAGTTGTACAATATCTCAATGTCACATACGTAGCTATTGGTGGTGAGTACTATTTAAAATTATGTGCAGGACATCTCCATTATTAAAATGTAATTACAGGTAGTAAACTAAATAATGTTAAAACATTAAAAATGTTAAAAACCATGTAGTAATTAAACTTCATAATATATGGAACTCTTGTTCAGTCCAATGAGTGGTGAATATATCTGAAATATATATACATTTTAATAATGGAGATGTCCTGCACATAATTTTAAATACTACTCACCACCAATAGCTACGTATGTGACATTGAGATATTGTACAACTCTGCCTGAGGATGCCTGAACAGGCGAAAAAGTTCGCAATTTTGTAATTCATGTATATAAACTTAATGACTATAAAATAAGTCATTATTTTACATTGATTTGTCATTGACTGAGTAATAAAATATTATATTGTATTCATTTTAGAAATCGCATAAGGAATCAGATCTCAATCGCGGTTTAAAAGCCGAGGTTTGGAACCACGATTTCGTCCGTGTTTTAGAAATCGACCCAATAAATTCATAAATAGTGAATGGCAGATATATTTTGATGGCATCTTGTAAACCTGAAAGAACAGCTACATTCCCACGCACAGGTTAAAGTCATGTTCCTAACTGTACTACTACTACTACTACTACTACTACTACTACTACTTACTGGCTTCTAAGGAACCCGGAGGTTCATTGCCGCCCTCACATAAGCCCGCCATTGGTCCCTATCCTGAGCAAGATTAATCCAGTCTCTATCATCATATCCCACCTCCCTCAAATCCATTTTAATATTATCTTCCCATCTACGTCTCAGCCTCCGCAAAGGTCTTTTTCCCTCCGGCCTCCCAACTAACACTCTATATGCATTTCTGGATTTGCCCATATGTGCTACATGCCCTACCCATCTCAAACATCCGGATTTAATGTTCCTAATTATGTCAGGTGAAGAATACAATGCGTGCAGCTCTGCGTTGTGTAACTTTCTCCATTCTCCTGTAACTTCATCCCTTTTAGCCCCAGATATTTTCCTAAGAACCTCATTCTCAAAAACCCTCAATCTCTGTTCCTCTCTCAAACTGAGAGTCCAAGTTTCACAGCCATACAGAACAACCGGTAATATAACTGTTTTATAAATTCTAACTTTCAGATTTTTTGATAGTAGACTAGATGACAAAAGCTTCTCAACCGAATAATAACAGGCATTTCCCATATTTATTCTGCGTTTAATTTCCTCCTGAGTGTCATTTATATTTGTTACTGTTGCTCCGAGATATTTGAATTTTTCCACCTCTTGGAAGGATAAATCTCCAACGTTTATAGTTCCATTTCATACAATATTCTGATCACGAGACATAGTCATATACTTAGTCTTTTCGGGATTTACTTCCAACCCTATCTCTTTACCTGCGTCAAGAAGAATTTCCGCGTTTTTCCCTAATCGTTTGAGGATTTTCTCCTAACATATTCACGTCATCCGCATAGACAAGAAGCTGATGTAATCCGTTCAATTCCAAACCCTCTCTGTTATCCTGATTTTTCTAATGGCATAGTTCCTAACTGTAATTTTAAATAAATTATTTTATCACAAAATATGTTACCATTGTCTTTATTACTACGTAAACATAAAAATAAATAAAAATCCATACAAAATAATATAGTCCCAAGAAAACATGAACACACATGAAATAAAAGATTTACTGCTCTATTTCACAGTGGAATATAAAATGTTCAAAAGTAATATTCTAATCACAGTATCCATAAATGAGTTTAGTCATTTGAGTTGCTGAATCCAGAATCCTTTTACTACATTTAAAGAGAAAAAAGTGCAATATGCCTGTATGTACATAAGAAACTAAAATTTAGCTAATATTAAAAACATCCATTCATTTGAAATAGATTCATACAACTTATAATAATCTACACAATTGTGAAGCTCATTCTTTCCCACAATGGAAACTCTGATCCAGCCAAGATTGTACATAATTTTCTTCCAGAACTCCAGTTCTTTCTATTTCAGTTTCAGACTGGGGTCATTTCCCACCACCATCACAGTCGTCGTCATCTTCTTGCTGTATCCTTGTTACTACTGTACGGACTTTACGAATAAGGTCATTCATTTTTTCATATTTACCTGTCGAATCAGGCAAATTTTCAAAATTTATAACGTCACAAATATCACGTGAAAATTGCTCAGCTGTTGGTAAGCGTGAATAAGGAGATGCACTCTGTAGGATGGGTGTTCCAAAAGACACTGACTTTACTTTGCCCAAATTTGGTGTGCTGGGTCCTGGAGTGACAGCCGGCAATCCTTTCTGCGTGTCACTCGAACTCCCACCATCCTCCAGCTCTGCCAGCAGAAGCTGCTTCCTTGTCTCCAGGTCCGACAGGGATGGCGATTGAGCCCTTGGGGACGACATTACACTTTGACCCTGAAATAAGCAAGACAATGAAGGAAAAGAAATAAAATAGTCGCATCGTATACATTAGGGCAGGTATGCTCATTCTCTGACTCGCGATTACGTTCTGTAATCACAACCTTCGAATGTAGAGCGTGCTGTTCCTCGTTCGAAGCTCGATGGATGACTCCAGAAGGCAGTTCAAGTACAAATAGTGTGGGACAATGACAGAGTCAAAACCTTCTGTAAGCAAACGACATATACCATATTGTTTTGCGTTCGGTAAAGCGTTTACTATGTTGTAAAATACTGTCAGGAATACTACTGAGCAACATAAAACATTATACGCTGTGCCATTCAGAACATGCCGAAGTGACAGGGAAGCTGTTTTCTGTAATATGTATTCATATACCAACGTTGTTATTATTATTGTTACTATTATTATTATTATTATTATTATTATTATTATTATTATTATTATTAGTAGTAGTAGTATTAGTAATAATAATAATAATAATAATAATAATAATAATAATGATTTATTTTAGCTGGCAGAGTTAAGGCCGTAAGGCCTTCTCTTCCACTCAACCAGCAAAAAGTGTATATACATATGCATGAACTTACAAAGAATTCAACAATTTGATTTAGATGAGAGTTACATGTATACAAGAGTTATTTACGAATTAAACAACAAAATACTATGAACTATTAATTAAACACTGAAATAAACTGTGTAGCAGAATTAAACTAAAATACATAGAATGTTAATATATTTCGAATTATATTAGATAATAGAAAGAGATTATTATGAGACAATTTTGAAAATACAGCACAATCAGGATGATGTCTAAAGAAAAAAGTAACAGTGTAGTCAGTGATAGTTTAAATCAGTATGATTGGAGTGAAATGCTAATAAGGTTATCTTTTAAGCTGTTCTTAAAGGTGTTTGTTGTCTTGCAGCCCCTAATACTTTGTGACAAGGAATTCCATTGACGCGAGGTGGATATTGTAAAAGATGATGAATAACAAGATGTTTTATGAAGAGGTATACTTAGCGTGCCACAGATAAGTGATCTGGTATTTACGTCGTGGTTAGAGTATAGATAAGAGAAACGAGACGAAAGGTAATTTGGTGTTAAGGTGTGCAGAATTCGAAAGAGTAAAGACAAAGAGTGTAAAGTTCTGCGTTCTTTAAGTCGGAGCCACAAGAGACTTGCGAAGGACGGTGATATGTGATCATATAGTAGTAGTAGTAGTAGTAGTAGTAGTAGTAGTAGTAGTAGTAGTAGTAGTAGTATTGTTATTACTATTGTTAGGTATATTACAATTATTATTATTATTATTATTATTATTATTATTATTATTATTATTATTATTATTATTGTGATTTTATTTCAACAGAAATACATGTTATGATAAAATAATTTTTCAGAGGCACTACAGTTTCAAGACTTGAAAGCACTTAATGAAAGGCCAAACATTGAAGAGAATTTAGAGTCTATGTTTAGGAGCAAGTTATGTAGTGTGTTGGGAATTAGCTAAGGCACTAAAACCCTTCACGGATGGTGAACTTGTAAAGAGATGCATGGTGCCTGAACAAAATATATAGTTAATTATATCTGTGTACTGGAACAACTCAAATCTGAATTCACAGAACATAGATTTAGTGATTTTAGACGTATGGAAAGTGATATTAATCTTTTTGCTAATCCCTTCGTAGTAAATTTAGTACAATCCGTGAGGACTGAGAGTGCAGTTCCAGGACGAGTTAATTGATTTACAAAGTAACGTAGAATTGAGAACTAAATGCAGAGAATATGGCTTGACAAGCATAGAAGTATTAAAAAATTAACAAAACGAAATATCCCACGATGAGCTTATTCTCTACCACTATGTTAGCTACCTTCGCCTCGACATGTGTGCGAAGAATTATTTTAGAGAATGAAAGTTGCTAAATCCAAACATTGATCCCGATTAACAAATGAGCATTTTTTGAGCCAGCTGCGCATTGATTAATTCGTTGGAAATAGATTTCCGATTACTTGCAGAAAACAATGCACATGTTGAACAGACCGCAATATATGGTGGAATATGAAAATAACATTATCTATGATATAATAATAATAATAATCAGGGAAAGGATTTATATGTAAATACATATTTACTTATAAAGCTAATATAATTTATATTTTGCATTATCTTTATGTTTCACAATGTGTAGGGTTGAAAAATCCTACTTTTATTTTCCATATTTTTCCATATTTTAGAGTTTAGTACATATTTTCGTTAATTTCCATATATTTTCCATATTTCATATAAAACAGTCCATATTATATTAGGTTTAACAATAAAACAAAACAAAATTCCATTAACTTTTAAAAATACATTTCAACAATAGAGATTTAAACACATGTTCAGTAATCCCTTTAACATCAGAGTTATTTGAAAATTAGCAGTCCTATCAACAATGGGAAAGTAAGTTACAAAACTGTATTAATTTAATTTAAAATTTTTAACAGACTTCAGTTGTGCAGCTCAACAGTTAAATGCCAGTCAGAGTACACATAGGTTCAGTTTTGTAAATCATACTATAAAGACGGTAAATATGCCAAAAGTACGTCATTCAGTCAATTTAAAATCAAAACTAACAAGTTACATTTCAGAATTTAAAGAAGATGGTTTATCAACTGACAATAAAATATTATTTTGTAATTTGTGTCAGTGTGCAGTATCATCTACACAAAAGTTCCTGGTGCAACAACACATTACAACTAGTAAACATCAGGCCAACAAACAACTAAATTCCAAGCAGAGACAATTGTTTTTAACACAACCAACAACATCGAATGTAAGATCTGAGTTTAACATCGACCTGTGCCGTTCTCTCATCTCTGCTGATATTCCTCTCTACAAACTAAAGAATAAGGTCTTCAGGGAATTCCTTGAAAAATATACTCAACATACAATCCCGGATGAGTCAACACTTAGGAAGACGTATGCTCCATCCATCTACGATGAGACAATACAGAAGATAAGAGATGAAATTAAAGATAGTTCAATTTGGGTTTCCATTGATGAGACTCCCGACAAAGAAGGTAGACTTGTTGGTAATGTAGTTATCGGTTTGTTAAGTGAACAATATTCTGAACGAATTCTTTTACATTGTGATGTTCTAGAAAAGTGCAATAACAAAACTATAGTTAAACTGTTCAACGAAGCTATGGGTATCCTGTGGCCAAAGGGTATTATGTACGATAATGTGTTATTCTTTATTAGCGATGCTGCCCCTTATATGGTCAAAGCTGGACAAGCATTATCTGTTGTATATCCTAAATTGACTCATTTTACTTGTGTGGCGCATGCATTTCATCGTGTGGCAGAAGTGGTCAGAGACAATTTCCCTAAAGTAGATTTGTTGATTTCATCAGTGAAAAAAGTATTTCTCAAAGCTCCCAGTAGAGTTAACGTGTTGAAAGAAATGTACCCTGAAATTCCATTGCCACCAAAGCCAATTTTAACTAGATGGGGTACATGGCTAGAAGCAGTTGAATATTATGCCGAACATATAGACTCTATTAACAATGTTCTCCTTGCATTGGACTCTGAAGATGCAGTCTCAATTGATACTGCGAAAACAGTTACCTGTGACATAAGTGTGAAGAATGACTTAGCTCACATTCAGCATACATTTTCATGCATCATAAAAACGCTCAAAAGTCTCCAAAATAGGCACCTTTCACTATCTGAAAGTTTTGAAATTATAAATAGTACTGTGGAACAACTGAATCGTGGTAGAGGTAAAGTTGCAGATGCAGTAAGAGCTAAGGTGGACACTGTACTTTCAAAAAACCCTGGATATGAAGAACTACAAAAGGTTGTTGCTGTGATGAGTGGTGAATCAACAGTGAAGATTAACTTGGACTTATCCCCAGCAGACATTGTGAAATTGAATTATGTACCAGTTACTTCTTGTGACGTCGAACGCTCTTTTAGTCAGTATAAATCTATCCTCAGAGACAATAGAAGAAGATTCACTTTTCAGCACTTGAAAGAAATGTTTGTAACCTATTGTTATGGTAACAGACAATAAAAATTGTGTTTTGTTGAAACTACATTGGAAGATAAGGTACGTCCATTATATTTTTTGTTTAGTTTGATTAAAATGTACCAATATTTAACGTACATAGTCATTTTTTTTATAATTTTAAGTCCATATTTAATTCCATATTTTGGTAAAAATCCATATTTAATTCCGTATTTTGGTAAAAATAACTACATATATATTTACATATTTCATATATTTTTAGTCCATATAAATCCGTTCCCTGATAATAATAATAATAATCATAATAATAATAATAACTATATTAAATATAATACACAATGTAATAACTGAATATTACAGTGTATATTCTTTCCTTTTTCAAATTCAGTTTATTATCTATCCGTGTAATCGGAGCTTTTACAATTTTGAGCATACCTGCATTAGGGGGTGAAACCATTCCGGAAGTTAACAAATGTAAATACCTCGGAATAACATTTAGCAGCGATCTCGGCTGGGGGGAACACGTTACAGACACGGGAAAAGCATGGAGAGCGTTACACTTTGTGATGAGGGTAAAATTGCCTCGTTTAATTATTAGGCAGCGGCATTCCTTTTAAGATTTGTAGGTCTTTATTGCATGCACCGATAATAAAATGAAAATGCGACGTTGTCACGTCTTGTTTGTTGCTGCTATATATTAATATAACATGGATATGGGCTAGGCTTAATTGCTCAAAGCATGAGTTAATTCGAAGATTATTTATATTATTTAGATTATTTATTTTAAATTAATTATTTAAAGAAATAATTAAATGTTTCTCCATAAGGAAAACTGGAAAGTTTGGCTTTTTGTAATAATTCTTTTATTGTTAAGGATTGGCCCTTATTGTAAGAACTATATATTTCACGGCGAATGTAATCACACGTAAAATCATCTACTTTATTAAATTTTGTGACTTTGTGTCCACGCTTTTTAGGTGTCTTAGGTCCCTTTTTTACAATTTTACTTACAGTATTTCTATTTAATTTAAGAATTTTAGATGTCTCCGAAATTTTTCCTCGATCTAAATTGTTTTTCAGAACATACGTGTGAGCATTGCACACAAACGTTTGACACTGCTTACATAATTTTGGTCTAGCTTTTGAATTTGAATTGTTATTTAACTCTGATATATTATTATTATTACTATTATTATTATTATTATTATTATTATTATTATTATTATTATTATTATTATTACTACCATCGTCGTTATTGACGTTCATGGGTATCGGTTCTGACACTTCACTCGCTTCCCACGGCCTCCACATTTTTATTATACACTGAACTATAATATAATTAATTTTCACTGTGAACTAGAACAAGACACACTGCTAAAATTTGCAACTCTGGTTTATACACTCCGCGTGGAGTATTTGAGCGGCCTTCAAAAGACTTGACAACGACAATGGACAGCGACATAATTAAAATTATCGAAACTACAAAGCTTCCGTCCTCTTTGACACCGCTAGCCTACTAATTGAACGTGGCTACTTTACTAAGAAAAGGCTCTGATAAATCCAAAGAAATTGCATATAAATCACTAGTACGTCCAGTAATGGAATATGGTGCTGCATGTTGGGATCCTTACAGATTAGAACATATTAAAACACTGGAAAAGATTCAAAAACGGGCTCTCAAGTGTTGTCGGAAAAATTCACCATTAAAATGGGACACACTCACGGACAGGAGAACGCGAATTCGATTATGCGCACTGTTCAAAACATACAGAGGTGAGCCTGCCTGGAGAGAAATAAAAAATAGGTTGCAGCCGCCAAATTCAAGGAACGACCACTCATGTAAATTGAGGGAAAGAAGGCAGAGGACGGACACTGGAAAGTTTTCTTTTCTCAATCGTACTATCAGGGACTGGAATGCTTTACCTGCAGACTTACTAAAGGCTTTACCAACAACCAAAAATGTATTTAAAAATAGGCTTAAGGACTTTACTAATAGACGGTAATTATACACAGTATTTAAAGGGTGTAAATGATATTTTGTTATTGAAGTGTTGTATCAGTGAAGAATTATGTTGTGTCAGTGAAGTGTGTTGTGTAAGTGAAACGTGTTCCTGTCAGTGAAGCTTTATAGTTTATAGTGGCAGTGCAAAGTATTTGAACAGTGAAATGTTTTTGAAGTATTAGTGAAATCAGGATAGAATCAGTGAAATGTGTCGTAGTTCCAGTGCAGTGAGTGAGTTGACAGCGAAATGAGTGTAATGTTGAAAGGTACTTGTGCAGATATGAACATATACTCGTGGGTTTTAGTTCGAACTGAAGTTTAAGATACAAATTAGATTTATTTTAAATGTTATTTTAAGTGATTGTGCTTCATTTAATTTAGGATATTCCCTGTTATTATTATTATTATTAATTATTGTTAGTATTAATTATTAGTATTATTATTAATTGTATTTTTAATTAATTGTGTTTATTATTGTCATTATTGAGTGTAATTAGTTACCACTGCCACCCAGTATATACCCATTGCAGTGTGAATAAATACATACAATAAAAAAATGCAATAAAACTGTTAGGCCCACAACAAGAAACTGAACGTAAGTTTCAAGGAAGGAATAAATTACTAATTTATCAGTCTTTCTTGCTCAATTGACAAAGTTATCCCACCTAATTCTGATGACACTATGAGACAGTATAATAAAACTGAAAAGAATTATGAGAAAATATAACACGAAAGAAAATGTAAACATAAAGAGTTAAATGAGCTGATTTAACTACATTGGAAGCATAATATTATACAAATCAAAAGTGAATATTTGTATAAACCTACCAAGTGTATTTTAAAGTTAAAGAATAAACGTTTAAGACAGAAATACTGTATCTACAATGAAATGGATTAGAAAGTGGATAGAATATATCTCAAACGCAAAAGACTAAATCAAGACACAGGAAAGAACATCAGCAGTGTATACGGGGAACAAAATGGCGAACAGAGTGATATCAGTAGGCAGCCACTAGAAACCAATATCTAAAATTCACTTCTCATTCTTAAAAGTGAAACTAACAAGAGAATAATTATGTTAGACCACCTATGTCAAACTCGACTTGGTAATTTAAAGTGGAATGTCATTGGGAATACAACTTTTTCTTCAAAAAATCATTACATTCACAGTTTTTAAATTAAAGACAAGAAATTTTGTGTGCATAAAGACAAAGAACTGTATTCAATGGAAAAAATATAATAGAATACCTAAGAATAAGACATATGCATAAATATATAAGACATTTAACAGTTATGTTCTTTTTGTATGAAAACCATAACATGAATCCTAATTATGCAATTAATTTGAAATTTTTACTCTATGAAGCTAATACTGCTATAAGATTACTGAGCTACGAGTGATTTATATAGAACTAACACATTTCTTTCTTTATTTCAAAACGAATGATGCTAGCCACAATTTTTTATACCTCAAATGTAGAGTATCTTTGGGCAATTACTAACCTCTATAGCAAATGTTGAAAATTCTTTATTTATTCGGCTAGAAATTAACTTAATGATCAGTTTCTAACATCAAATTAAGCAGAAGTTTTGATTCCCTGTCACGAGATGCGCAAATGTTTATTCTTTATTCTGTATATTTATTGTCATCAAAATTATTACTCTTTTAATAATAATAATAATAATAATAATAATAATAATAATAATAATAATAATAATAATGATTTATTTTAGCTGGCAGAGTTAAGGCCGTACATACATATGTATCAACTTACAAAGAATTCAACAATTTGATTTAGATAAGAGCTACATGTATACAAGAGTTATTTACGAATTAAACAACAAAATACTATGAACTATTAATTAAACACTGAAATACAAACTATATAGCAGAATTAAGCTAAAATACATAGAATGTTAATATATTTCAAATAATGTTAGATAATAGAAAGAGATTATTATGAGACAATTTTGAAAATACAGCACTATCAGGATGCATGTCTAAAGGAAGGAGTAACAATGTAGACAGTGATAGTTTAAGTCAGTATGATTGAAGTGAAATGCTAAGAAGGTTATCTTTTAAGCTGTTTTTTTAAATGTTTATTGTCTTGCAGCCCCTAATACTTTGTGACAGGGAATTCCATTGTCGCGAGGTGGATACTGTAAAAGATTATGAATAACGAGATGTTCTATGAAGAGGTATACTTAACGCGCCACAGATAAGTGATCTGGTATTTACGTCGTGGTTAGAGTATAGATAAGAGAAATGAGACGAAAGGTAATTTGGTGTTGAGGTGTGCAGAATTCGAAAGAGCAATGACAAGGAGTGTAAAGTTCTACGTTCTTTAAGTCGGAGCCACAAAAGACTTGGGAAGGACGGTGGTATGTGATCGTATCGTCGGATGTTGCATACGTATCTGACGCACACATTCTGAACTCGCTGTAATTTGACTGACAGTTCAGAACTTAGGTCACTTAACAAAACGTCACAATAATCGAAATGCGGCATCATTAGGGTTTGTACTAGGGTAAGTTTTAGTTGCTGGGGCAAGAAGTTTCTTAAGCGACTCAAATGGTGAATGGAGGAACAGATTTTTTTTATCGTATCTTTAACTTGAAAATTCCAATTTAGATTATTATCGAAAAAGAAACCATGTTTTTTTAGGACAGATTAATAAGGGATTAGCATGTTGTTAAGGGTAACAACTGAAAGATTACTGTTATTTGTTATTAAGAGAGTTGACTAAACGCTTATGGCCAATAATTATAGCTTGAGTCTTACTTGGATTAAGTGCGAGTCCGAAATTGGCCGCCCAAGTGGAGACAGTGGCTAGGTCACAATTCAACTTGTCAATTGATTCATTGATCGTATTGGGTCTGGAATGCATGTAAAGTTGTAGGTCGTCGGCATAGAGGTGATATCGGCAATAAGGTGATATCGACAATAGAGATCTAATTGTTTCCAATTTGTTTACCAGTCCCAGTATTGTGTTCCTTTGGGGGGGATTATGAACACCAAATTCTCCCTGGTATGCCCTTTGAGTAGCTGTAATTGAATTCGTAATCCAGTATTGTTTCACAAGGAAGAGCCGTTGATTTAATGTGTTCTGCATTTTCAGTGACTGAAACAAAATCTCGGAAACAGCTGCCAACAATAAAGAATAAACATCTGCGCATCTCGTGACAGGAAATTAAAACTCCTGCTTAATTTGACGTTAAAAACTGGTCATTAAGTGAATTTCTAGCTGAATAAACGAAGAATTTTCAACATTTGCTATAGAGCAGTGGTCGTCAGCTCTTGCTGAAATGTGCAAAGGGTATGCGGAGCTGTCCCCTGTGCCCCGTCTTACAGCAGGAAGAGGTAGAGAGCATACCCACTAGCAGCTACGAGTGCACCATGGTGCACTGTGTTCTCCGCGGGCAAGAGACACTAGCCCCAGGGTGCTCTGTGCTGTCGACCGCTGCTATAGAGGTTAGTAATTCCCCAAAGGTACTCTACATTTGAGGTATAACAAATTGTGGCTAGCACCATTCGTTTTGAAATAGAGAAAGAAATGTATTAGTTCTATATAAATCACTCTGTATAATAAATACCATATGGATGTTAGTTTTTTATTTGTAAAATGTTTAAAAAAGTTTTAATTATGGTTTATTTAATGACGCTCGCAACTGCAGAGGTTATATCAGAGTCACCGGTGTGCCAGAATTTTGTCCTGCAAAAGTTCTTTTACATGCCAATAAATCTACTGACGAGCCTGTCGCATTTAAGCACACTTAAATGCCATCAACCTGGGCCAGGATCGAACCCGTAACCTTAAGCACAGAAGGCCAGCGCTATACTGACTATGCTACTGAGGCCGACTGTAAAATGTTGAACTTAGTGTTGCAAAAATAATAGTTTTTTTTTTTCATATGATACCCTAAAGGGAAAAATGTAAGTACAGTAATGAATTATTATCATTATACAGTAGAACTTGGTTATAGCGACCTCGTTTTGTGCGACACCTCGCCTTTAACGTCAAATATTCTGTGGTCCCAACTAATTCCCCATAAGACATATGCTTTTCTACCTTGCTTAATACGACAAACGTATATGCGTCTACCTCGCATATAACGTCATTTTCAACCTCGGTTTGGAATAAGATTTTCTAAGAAACAAAGTATTTTAAGAAATATTTTGTTGAAATCTGATCCTGACAAATTCTTTACAGTCTCCTTCTGTCATAGACCTCTCGAATTCAGGCGGATTCTCCACTCCATTGTAACCTGCCCGAATTCATGCGGTATTAGATCAGTTTCGACAAGAAGTTTTCACTAAGTGCATGCATTTTAACGCAGTATGGCCACTAAAAGAAGTGAGTGACGCTTTAGAAGTCATTAGAATTATGAACATTTCTATGAAGCTAGGGAAGGGAGCAGTGAAATTGCAACTGAAATTATGAACATAGAAATTAATTTAGCCCTAGAAAGTGTGTATTGGGCAAGTAGAAGACAACAGAGTAAAATGACTGATTACTTCACTTCTAAGTAAAATAGTTTGGTGAGTACTGAACAAACTGTTTTAATACAGAATACTGTATTTATAATTGTAGGTCTATGTGTATTTTATTATGTTCATTGTAGGCTTAAAAGTCAATACATAAATCTAAAATAAGTCTAATTAAGTGTGTTATTTTCATTTTCCACCTCACTAGATTGATAATGTGAATCTCGGTTACTACGACACTCGTTTATAACAACATAATTTTTAAGGTCCCTTGGATGTCGTTATAACCAAGTTCTACTGTAGTTTCAAATGTTCAGCAATATGTAATGGACAACTCTTAAAAAAAATTACAGCACTGGAATTTATAGTTTTTGAGAAAAGACTTTAGATCCTGCAAAAAATGTATATTCGAGAAAAATGCACTGAAACGTCAAAAAAGGGGGCGTGGTGGCAGGTGCTTTAACATTTAAATGTTTTTAACATACTTCCAGGCCTTTTACAAATACAAAATTTATACACAATGTAAATTACACTATGTAGATTACGAAAAACATATTTTCAAAAAATCGATTTTTGACACTAAAATTCATGACATCCATCCATTAATGTTCGAGGACCACACTTCAAAACAAAAAGATTAATTACATTTTATGCTTATAAAATTAAAAGACATATTTACAACGTTCACAAAATCCACTATGCCCACATAAAAAATAATGTTAACATGTTATAAATAAATCATGGATATGATAGGGATCAAATTTGGGTTCACAGGATTATAAGAAGTTAATAGAAATAAATTACTACATATTCTAACAAGTGATCATTTACAACAGTCCATAAAAAGTATAACGCCGTTGATTTTATGAACCCTCCTATGTGACAGTACAGAGCACAACTTTTTTCAGGAGAAGAAAAAATTAATTAAACAACAATAGACCTACACTGTTCTTCGATAATGTCATTTATGTTCATCATTAGGGAGCGGATTTTTATGTGCTAAAAAATTTAAATATATTTATTTTTTATGTCCTAAAAAGTACAAAAATATTTGCTAAAAATAAAAAAATATTAAAAAAAAAATGACAATAATACCTTACTTAGCTTGAAAAAAAAAAAATATTACGAAGTACTCACCAACCATACTTGAGTGCTAGTAGTTGGCCGAGAATTGCAGTGAACAACAAATATCATTTCCAAATTCTCCATCACAAATGCATGCCGATTTATCTATGAACAACGACTTATACTGTGAAAACGATCTTTCCACATCACAGGACGTCAGACGTGCATATTTGAGGAATGTCACAAACACATACACCGTCAATTTCAACTACAGGCACACCCTCCAATACTTGAGCAACTTTACACATTTTTTTATATCCACTGTTTTTCCCAATCTCATTCTGGAATTTGTCCCTTAGTAATTGTGCTTCTGAACCTGGTAGCGAGTCTAGTTTAATTTCCACGGCACGCACCTCCCTGTTTCAGACAACGGGTTTTTGGATGTTTCGAGTTTTTTTGTGGTGTCACACAAAAAGCTTAAATTTGCTAATAGGAAAGCCAAATAGCTTTTTAAACAATCATCTTTCAGTATATCTTGAAGGATATCGATTGACGAAGCCCGATAACAGGGAATCACAAGATATATTGCCTTAATTGATAGACATGAGCGAGAGGTGAGAGATTTGTTTAAATTAAATAATGTTCATACCCGAGCTCTTATCTGTTGTGTTTCACAAATAAAGCGTGCAATGAAATCATCTTCAACAACAATAAACATTCCTAATTATGTGTTGCAAGATCTCTCCTCCTTGTCCATGTTAATTTATTCTCTAATAATAACACTGATATGCTGCCCAACAGTTCTCTGAACTTGAGGCAATACTATTACGAAGATGTATCACGAATACACCACACAGTGCTTAGAAACACGAAGCAATCAAGAATTCTTAAAAAGATAACGTACTTCTGAGTTATATAATTGATTTAGTTTTAAAATATTTAAAAGTTCTTGTAAAGAAATTCCAAGATTTATGTGTTTATAATAGAAACCTGGGAATTACATTACAGACAACAGCAGCATCTTTCGGTATGCACGTTCAAAAAAAGAGCAGCAGCAGCCATCAAAGCCTCATACAACATTCCGAACATAACCGATCTGTCCACAAGCACAGCGATGACATTATTCAAAACGGTAGTGGTGCCAGTTATAACGTAAGGAATAGAGATTATTTGGGAAAAACTCAAGATAGGTGATATGATAAGAATAGAAAAAGTCAAGACTATGTTTATGAAACGGATACTAGGAATCGGAAAAGCAGCGCCATCCCGCCTTGTATATGACTCATGAGAGAGACATATTTCGTAGATGATATCAGGTCGCAGCACTGGCTACCATCCACAGGACCCTACCAGGAACTGGTAAGCATAAGAGACCGGAAGAAGAAGGAGATGGACCTAGAGTTCTACACCACATCAGCCATACTAGACGACAGCTGGACCAGGGAGTGTAGGAGCCAGAGACTCGCAATAATGGGTTTCATCATAAAATGTGTGAACAACAAGTTCCATGAACCAATTGAAGACTGCAAATGTGTGCTGTGTGGGCAAAGTTGTAGGAAATACCACATCATAACGTGTGCAAAGAGAGTTAAACCAATAACAGACTATGGCAAAGACTAAACTTGGACATTAATGCTCAACTCGAGCGCATTTTTCTCATTATTATTATTATAATAGATTTCCTGAAAATATGTATTTACATAATTTTTTTGTGAAAATATGTGTTTTTATGTGAAATAAAATTCGGGTTTTAAACTTGAAACTTCATGTTCGGAATTTTTAACTTTGTTAATTGTGTTTTATCACACGCAAAAAGAATATTTAATTACATAGTAATCCGCTCCTTATTCATCATATTCACCAACATTTTCTACCAATTTACCTAATATTCTTCTGTAGGCCTATCGATATTTAATTACTTTTTCCTTCCTCCTGAAAAAATTATGCTATGTACTGTCACATAGGAGGTTTCATAAAATCAGCAACGATATACAGTGTGTCTGGATTAAACGTATAACATTTCATTATTTTATTACTTGAAAAGTATTGTTGATATTTACTCTCGGTTTGCTTCTACGGGTAGGTAACTCAAAATGTTTTTTACATACCTGATACACCATTAGTGACATGGCAGACGTCCAATCTGTATTCCACCTCTCTTCATGTGTTTTGTAGCATTACAGGCATAACATTTGCGACATGCTGCAATGGTAGATCACGAACTGGTGTCTGGTAAACTTGATTCTTGACAAACACCCACAGAATTGATTGACTTACGGAGCTCCACTGGAAAGATGTACGGATTAATTCGACATCAGCCACTGAAACAGCATGCTTGGTGTGGTGGCCCGACTTTGAAACCAAACTTCCAGTTTCACGAAGGCATCTGTCCCATTTCATGATTGTTACGTACATTGGAACATCGTCAGTTGGTCGAGTTGATATTCACACCGAAATCGGCGTTGTACATGAGTAACAGATTAAACTCCGCGAGAAAAAGCACACAGAATGCCTTTTGCTGTGGAGTCCACATGGTTACTGATGCTAATTGGCTATTTCCGCGAACGACATAGTTTGCGCATGCGCTCTCACCATGCAAACACAGGAAACATTTGAAGGGTACACGGGATTAACGATCAAGGTCCATTTTAGAAAGTTTCGAGAAAAACGAATTTTAAAGTTTAAGCACTTAATACTTTGTTATGTGTGTATTTAATAGAAATTGACGTAGTGGAATGTCAAGAACTATTATTTCTTATTACTAGCTAGACCACATGATAGTACTTCCTTTCCACTATAAGATAGCATTATTAACTCAATTTCGATTTTTGATGGACCTTGATCGTTTTTCCTGTGTACCCTTCATTTGAGTTACCCTACCCATAGACGCAAACCGAGTGTAAATATCATTACTTTTCAAGTAATAAAATAATGAAATGTTATACATTTAAGCAGGACATAGTGTATAATCTTTATAAAACAAATTTAATTGCAGTTAAAACTAACAAATTATCACAGTAGCTAGAAATAAATATGTTGTTGTTATTTTCTAATGCCAGGCGTTTGACAATAAAGTCATTTGACCTCTTGCACTCCAATATTTTTCAAAGATATTATCATGGTCAGACACTGAAGCACAGATTTTGAGGTGTTCTGAATCCATTTCTTGGTTTGAGTTGCACAGTGGGCAGTTAGGGGACTGATATATTCCAATTCTATGCAGGTGTTTGGCCAAACAGTCATGGCCTGTTGCCAATCTAAATGCAGCTACAGACGATTTTAGTGGTAAATCGGGAATTAACTGTGGATTATGATACAGAGAGTTACATTTTTTACAATATTTCTTTCCACCCATAAGCAGTGCTGACTAGATCAGACGCTATGGACAGTACTTTATAACAGAGTCGCCAGTATGAGAGGAGAATTTCAAGCCTTTGGCGTGAAACGAACTCGATAGCTCAGTTGGTAGAGCGCCTGACCGGAGTACAGGAAGTCGCAGGTTCGAATCCCGCTCGAGGTTGTGAAATTTTTCTTTCATACCATGGCATGATTGTGACTATATAAGTATTTAAATATTCATCCATTTTTTCCTTGAGATTGTGTTATTAAATTTTGTTTGTTGAAGTCTAAGTATGTAGATTTAATAAATCTTTTCACAGAGTAATACGTAGATTTAGTAACAGGTCTGTAAGTAGCAGTGCTGCCCTTCTTTGCTAAAGCATCCGCATAGGGATAAGGCAAGGCTGTGGTATTTCACCATTGCTGTTTACCTTACTATGTAGAGTGGAAGTGAAATAATCTTGCAGATTGAAAGGTACACTCAAAATGAATATAAAATCTATATTACGTTTTGTAATCATAACAAATACAGGAATGCAGAAAAATATACCATCTAAGAAAATTAAAACGAAACATTATTTATTCTTCAGAGGGTCCCATCACATTGCTGTTTAATTGCGAATGAATCCACAGACTTTTTGGCTAAAGCATAGAAATTCTACAAAAAACTCAACAAAGTCTATCCTACCATTCTGTAAAACTGCTAGTCAAGAGAAAATTTCAATCAATACACATATAAAACTGCAAAAACAAAGCTAAAGGCTAATCCAGGAATTGTTCCTCAATTACCTACCACGAAAATATGCAGTTGCAATGTACTGTATTGATTAATAAACTGACCATGACTGTCTGGCAGAATATCTACATAGGACTGGAATACTTAACTCTCCCATTGTGTTTTAACTATAGCAATTTTATTTTCCACCTTTGTTTATCTTAATGTTGTTCTTGTTGTTGTTTTCTAATGCCAGGCATTTGACAATAAAGTCATTTGACCTCTTGCACTCCAATATTTTTCAAAGATATTATCATGACTAGCCACTGAAGCACAGATTTTGAGGTGTTCCGAATCCATTTCTTGGTTTGAGTTGCACAATGGGCAGTTAGGGGACTGATATATTCCAATTCTATGCAGGTGTTTGGCCAAACAATCATGGCCTGTTGCCAATCTAAATGCAGCTACAGACGATTTTCGTGGTAAATCGGGAATTATCTTAATGTTATTAGAAATTTAATTTTTTTTTTTTCAGTCGTTGACTTTACTACTTTATATATTTTGTTAGGTGTTAACCTTTACATAATAAATTGTGTGATGTATGAACGTTTTCGTTGACCATGTCAACATCATCAGATACACTCTGTCATTTTACAATATCAATACTCTCAGTGTTATCTACACAATCTACACATACAATACATGTTTACTATTATATGGGGATAAAACCTATTAAAAATTATATGAATTAGTATTATAATGTTGAATTGTGGATACCAACATTATAATACTAATTCATATAATTTTTAATAGGTTTTATCCCCATATAATAGTAAACATGTATTGTATGTGAATTGTGTAGATAACACTGAGAGTATTGATATTGTAAAATGACAGAGTGTATCTGATGATGTTGACATGGTCAACGAAAACGTTCATACATCACACAATTTATTATGTAAAGGTTAACACCTAACAAAATATATAAAGTAGTAAAGTCAACGACTGAAAAAAAAAAATTAAATTTCTAACATATTCATAGACTTTTCTGAAAATTACGCAAAATGAATTGCAAAATATTAATGTTATTAGTTTACATTAATGTTTTCGATACTCTTATTGTATCATCTTCAGATGTTAGGATGTTATGTCAACATATGTGATGAAAACCTAGCCCCATATTGTGTTGTGGGTTATTCAAATGCATAGAACCTATCATGATTTCCTAGTTTAGCTAAAGTTGATCGTTGCTATGAATTAACCTAATTCAGTGTCTATAGTTACTTGTTAAGATTCTGTTAAAATTCACTATGAAGGCCCGTGTAGGACAGTGTAAAATTATGTGAGAACAATAATATAACATATGAATATAAAACAAGTGAAGCATACACTATAAAACACTATAAACACTATAAAACACTTTGAACACTTATATGGTTGGCCGTGTTAGCCTGTTGTGTCGTTGAATTGGCCTGCTTCTGCTGATCTTAGTTAAAATCACTGTCTTAATAATACACTTTTTTGTTCACTGATTTATCTATAGTTTTGGTACTATGTGTTATTAGAGTCTTTGTAGGCTTATCTTACTTACAAATGACTTTTAAGGAACCCGAAGGTTCATTGCCGCCCTCACATAAGCCCGCCAGCGGTCCCTATCCTGTGCAAGGTTAATCCAGTCTCTATCATCATACCCCACCTCCCTCAAATCCATTTTAATATTATCCTCCCATCTACGTCTCGGCCTCCCTAAAGGTCTTTTTCCCTCCGGTCTCCCAACTAACACTCTATATGCATTTCTTGATTCGCCCATACGTGCTACATGCCCTGCCCATCTCAAACGTCTGGATTTAATGTTCCTAATTATGTCAGGTGAAGAATACAATGCGTGCAGTTCTGTGTTGTGTAACTTTCTCCATTCTCCTGTAACTTCAGCCCAAATATTTTCCTAAGCACCTTATTCTCAAACACCCTTAATCTCTGTTCCTCTCTCAAAGTGAGAGTCCAAGTTTCACAACCATACAGAACAATCGGTAATATACCGTAACTGTTTTATAAATTCTAACTTTCAGATTTTTGGACAGCAGACTGGATGATAAGAGCTTCTCAACCGAATAATAACACGCATTTCCCATATTTATTCTGCGTTTAATTTCCTCCCGAGTGTCATTTATATTTGTTACTGTTGCTCCAAGATATTTGAATTTTTCCACCTCTTCGAAGCACTTTTTTAAAAATTATGTTGTTCAAACTGACTACTGTGAAAATATTTGATACAGTTACTATGTGTCGGTAATTAGACGTATGTGGTACAAGATGTTTCTGTTGAGTTCGTGAATCTAGTCTAGTCCCAGCCAAGCACCAAACAAGAGCAGTTCGACAACAGCTAAAATTACATGCACGGCTGTACTAGATTCACGGACATAATGGACAAAAATTGAAAATATTCTAATACAATGGGAATAAATTTATATCTCTGCCGGTAAGTAACCATCAAATTTCAAGTGACTTATTTTCGTCGTGGGCGTCAGAGTACTAAGCTTACAACCTTTCGCTATCTCTTTTCCCATCTCACCACAAACAGTAACATTGCACAGAGGCAGTAGCAGCTTGCCGTCAAGAAAATAGGTGAAGTGCCGTTCACATAAACAAATGCATGAACAGTTTTACCAATATAATGAGTAGGCCTACTATTCATAAACTACGTACAGTTGTAATAGTTATAGAACACCTGCAAACAGGAAAACTAATTTATTTCAGGACTCGCCCAATTTCTTGCATACCAAGTCAATCCTCCTATCTTTTAAAGCAGCAAACCGTCGATGATGTCTTTATAAAATGTCTGAGTTTAACTGAGGTTGGACAGTATATCTCTATGCAAAGCTATGGGGCTAATGATGAAAGTTCCTCCTGTGATGTAGCATTCCGAGTGAAATTTTCAATATTTTCAAACAGTAAAGCTTCTTTCATCGGAAGAATTTTTATACTTATTTTATACAACTTCTCTATTTTCTTAGCACTTTTTAAAACAAAGAACAAATGAAACTGTAGATCGTCAAGAATTTAAAACATCTTTTTATCCTCATATTTACGTCTACAAAACGACATTTCTAATAAATTACAAACTGTGTCATTTTCGGGATAAATATTTCGCACTCTTTTATCAACATTTTCTATGTACTGGTACCTAAGTACTCGTATTTGTATAATAGCTATAGTGTTAGAGGAGAGTAGGGTAGTATCAGACATCGGGTAATATCGGACAGTGAGTTTCTTTCATCTACCACACGATGATAGTACCTGATTTACATGGTTACGTTTCTGTGATGTCGCATAGAGAAACGTAACCATGTCATTCAGGTACTACCATATGGTGGTAGATGAAAGAAACGCACCGTCCAATACTGCCCAATGTCCGATACTACCCGACTCTCCCCTAAACATATAATCTTAGATGTAGGATTAATACACAATATACACTTATCACTAGTATACTATAAATACATTAAATAAGTTAATATATACGTACACAGTATTAAAGTACATGTGTACATTTACGCGTGCGTTAAACTTTAAAATACAAGAGCTGGAATAAAACTGGCGAGCTCATGAGAAGAAATCATACACGCTGCGGAAAACAACTTTTAAGCTTTGCTAATGTATGTGTGGTATATTCCTGATAAAATAACATAAAGCCAGCTAAGTTACCGCTGCAGGGGTGGCTGCTAAGACACAGAGAATGAGAATACTATTCTCGAGTCAGGTAGTACATACTGTAAAATTTCACAGCCCTTGAATAGCCCCCGGCCTTGGAGACCAGCTTCAACCCTTCTCTATTATTAGTACCGTTAGATCTGCAAACTGGTTACTCCACCTGTAAGTCTGACAGTTCTCCGTAACTGAAAGACTCAGAAACTCACTTCACTCATACAATCTTTCTTTAGTGCGTGACATCACGTTACCATGGAAACCAAGTGCTGTATGAGAATGGGAACCCAAATAATTTCACCTCTACAGTATTGTAAGTTCTAATAGACACCGCTCAGCGCTCGTAGCAGTTGACATTATTCTATTCAGCGGACGGTTACAGGTACTATTTATACAACTAAACACTGTTCATAACGACTGAAAAAAGGTTATTTTATTTTAGAAATACGGTACCGATAATAACTAGAACTAATTATTAATAGGAGATAAAATTGCGATTTACACATAAATAGGTGAAGTACTACTTCACCTGAATAACCGCCCCTGACAGAGGCACAGATATAATAACAGATCTGTAGCAGAATGAAGCCTTTCCCAGTAAAGAGGCATACTACAATACGCCTGTACAACACATTGGCAAGACCTGTACTTTGTTATGGAAGTGAGGCATGGACAATTGAGGACCTTTTTGCAAAACTTGCTAACTGAAAAAACTAATTTTACAGGAGAGACAAAACACTATAGTAAGCAAGATTTGCTGTATCTCTCACTTATAGCAGAAAGTAAGTTTTGAAAAAACGATCACACTTGGACACACTACAATGAAGAGAAATAACCCAATTTTACTAAGACGCCTTGAACATCATGTAGAGGCCTGCCTTATGTTAACGAATCCATCAAAATCTAAATTTTGAAAATTTTGCAGTTAGCAAGTTTTGCAAAAACTCAATTAGAAAAAAGATGAAAGCAGAATAACAGCTAATGAAACAAAGTTCATGTGATCAACAGCAGCATATACAAGATGGGGATACAAATGTAATGAATATGACATTATCAGACTAAATGGACGAAATCATTTACGACGTAAGTGATTCCACAGAACACCAAATGCCAAGTTCCACAATCAGCCACTGAGAAGAGGATAGAGAGTTGTCCAAGAAAACAATGGCGTGAAAATTTCTCTTTAAGACCATAATAGGCCATCTGGCATAATACTTGTTCTGAAGGATCATCATCATCATCATCATCGTCATCATCATCATCATCGTCATCATCATCATCATCGTCATCATCATCATCGTCATCATCATTAGGGAGCAGATTTTTATGTGCTAAAAAATTTAAATATACGGTATTTATTTTTTATGTGCTAAAAAGTACGAAAATATTTGCTAAAAATAAAGAAATATTTGTTTTAAATATGACAAAAATACCTTACTTAGCTTGGAAAAAAAAATGTTACTAGGTACTCACCCACCACACTTGAGTGCTAGTAGTTGGCCTAGAATTGCAGTGAACAAAAAAGGTCATCTCCAAATTCTCCATCACAAATGCATGCCGATTATGTCTGAACAACGACTTATACTGTGAAAACGATCTTTCCACATCACAGGACGTCAGACATGCATATTTAAAAAGAGGAATGTCACAAACACAAACACAAACACCGTCAATTTCATCTATAGGCACACCCTCCAATACTTTACACATTTAACTTTACACATTTTTTTATATCCACTGTTTTTCCCAAACACATTCTGGAATTTGTCCCTTAGTACTTGTACTTCTGAACCTGATAGCGAGTCTAGTGTAATTTCCATGGCATGCACCTCCCTGTTTCAGACAACAGGTTTTTGGATGCATCGAGTTTCTTTTATAATGTCACACAAAAAGCTTAGATTTGCTAATAGGAAAGCCAAATCGTTTTTTAAACAACCATCTTTCAGTATAACTTGAAGGATATCGATTGACGAGGCCCGATAACAGGGAATCACAACAAGATAATATATATTGCCTTGCGAGAGGCGAGAGATTTGTTTAAATTAAATACCGGTAATGTTCATACCCGAGCTCTTATCTGTTGTGTTTCACAAACAAAGCCTGGAATGAAATCATCTTCAGCAACAATAAACATTCCTAATTATGTGTTACAAGATCTCTCCTCCTTGTCCATGTTAATTTGTTCTCTAATAACAACACTGATATGCTGCCTAGCAGTTCTCAGAACTTGAGGCGATACTATTACGAAAATGGATCACGGATACACCACACAGCGCTTAGAAACATGAAGCAACCAAGAATTCTTAAAAAAGATAATGTACTTCTGAGTGATATAATTGATTTAGTTTTAAAATATTTAAAATTTCTTGTAAAAAAAATTATTTAAGTAAAAAAACTCTAAGATTTATGTGTTTATAATAGATTTCGTGAAAATATGTATTTACATAATTTTTTTGTGAAAATATGTGTTTTTATGTAAAATAAAATTCGGGTTTTAAATTTGAAACTTCATGTTCGGAATTTTTAACTTTGTTAATTGTGTTTTATCACACGCAAAAAGAATATTTAATTAGATAGGAATCCGCTCCTTAATCATCATCCACCAATAAATTGACATCATCTGAGCCCAGGTGACAATGAACCGACTCTTCTCAAAATTAAAACAAATGATCCGCAATATCTGCTTTCATATTACAAATGATACCTTAAAAGCTTTACACCATTCCCACACGGAAGGTACAAGCTGTAGAATGAGCACATCATCTTCCATGTAAAATTATCACTCTGCCCGGGAATCACGAGAAAGAAAAAGAGAGGCAGAGAGACTTACCGTGGATAAAGGCGAACCTAAACCTTGACTACGCGTTTCCCCACCCTCAGAGTCACTTTCAGTAGACGGTGGTGGGGGAGGTCTTGGAGGAGTGTCCTTAGGAAGGGGTGGAATAAATCTGCAATTATCATCTGCAGGAAGCAAATTAACTCCAGGATCTGTAACAACAAAAAGTAATAAGCAACAATGTACATAGTGTCCACCCAAATCTACTTCATTAAAATTCCCTGTTTTCCAGACACAAAGTCATTTCTGCAGGTCGGAGTAGAGAGACCAATGAGTCTCCACTGCATAATTCATCAAGAAGCTCTCTGTGGTGAATCCTTGCAAATATCCGCTGTTATGAATGATGTTGTAGCTACTGTGAATTTTATCAGGCCACATGCCCTCGCACACCGTCAATTTAAAAACTTTCTCTCTGAATTTCATTTTGTTGAAGTTTTGACCGATAAGCAAAGTACAATAGGTTAAAATTGAATGGGACCGTCTAATGCTTATCTATTAATATTGTATTGATATATTACAATTTATTGATCATGAACGTTTTCGGCCGAAACACCGACATGAACACATCATTCAACAAGCTTCTGCACTATGCCTGACTATTCTGAAACTCGAGAAGTGACAACATGAAATTGTTAAAACTCAACATTGTAGTAGTAGTAGTAGTAGTAGTAGTAGTAGTAGTAGTAGTAGTAGTAGTAGTAGTAGTAGGTTTATTTTGCCTGGCAGAGTTAAGGCCATGAGGCCTTCTCTTCCACTCAACCAGGTTTCAATAATACAAATACATGAGATACAAAAATTTGATTACAAAACAACACAAAAGAAAATAACTTAGAAATTACATAAAATATAGTAGGAAATTACAATAGACAAGATCAGTTACATAATATAAAATTACAAATGATCAAGATCAGTTACATAATATATAAAATAAAGTAGAAAATTACACATAACATAAGGGGAATACACACACACACACACACACACAAACACACAATTTATAAGATCTAAAATGCCCGAGACAAATTGGACGATTAATTTACTTGAGATATATTATTCAGTTAATATACTAATTGGAGAATATATATGGGTGCCAAGACATAAAATGTTGATTAGCAAAGTCCTACTAAATGGCATACAAACACAAATGATTAAGTAATATATGAAGATAATAAAAAAAAGAAGAAAAAAAAAAAAAAAGAAGAAGAGAGAGGAGAAAAAAAAATAACAACTTGGGTCATTTAAGACTATTTAAAAACTTCCGCAACAGTCTAGTTCTGTTCATTAAAGACATTTCTAAGTAGAGTGTACTTAAAAGACTTTAGACTGATACTAGATAATAACATCACTGCATTCAAACTGCTAACAACTGAAACCACACTGCGTAAGCACCACATATGCCGGGATTAATTGTTTTAATGTGTTTTATTAAAATGTAAATAAGTGATTGACATTATGACATTTATTTGTCAATTTTATCGAGCATCACCTGCCAGTATGTCAAAGCTCATGGTTTATATTCTGTTTTAGTTATTCTGATCAGATTTAATTATCTTAACGTGGTATTATAATGCAATTAAGTGATTGACATTAATGACATTCATTTTGAATCTATCAAACATTATCTGCTATTGCCAAAGCTTATGTTTTTAAAACTCTGTTTTAATTGTTTTATTTAGTATGAGTGCTTAATTCATTATGAAGGGACAGTGTGTAATTAACAACGGTGTGAACATTGTAATTCATAAGGTCATTTGAATAGTATATAACGGTTATGTCGCTGTTACTCATGTTTTACCATTATGGCATTATCAAGTATGTATTAAGACTATCTTTTAACATCTGAAGATGGCATATATATGTGCCGAAAAAGTTCATGATCAATAAATTGTAATATATCAATACAATATTAATAGATAAGCATTAGACGGTCCCATTCAATTTTAACCTATTTCTCTCTGAAATTGAAAGTGAGTATCAGGATATTCCTTACCACTGTGAGGAGGTTAGTTGGCTTAGTACAGGAAAAGTGTTAAAATGATTTCACGAGCTTCGTGAGGCAAATGAAATATTTATGAATGAGAGAAACCGGTCAGTGGCCTTTCTTTCAGATAGTTTGCAGATGTGGAAACTATCTTTCCTAGTGGACCTTAAGGCTGGTTCACAATAAACCGGGAATGAGAACCAGAATGAAAACGAGAAGCAGAGGACGTGAATATGAAAATTTTTTATTCACAATAAACCGAGAACGTAGATGACTATGCATATCGATATGTAAAGTCGATATTATGCATTCTGATGTTATTTGTGTATAATTGACCAATGGCGTTCTCTCATGAGTACAAGGCAGCCAACATAAACACAGGTTAACCAACTTCGAAATTTCAACTGTAACATTTCATTAGGTACAGTACTATAAATATGCCCATGCATCTTTATTATCACAACCTATTTTAAGTCTACCATAACGTAAAATAATTAGAGAAGAAACATTTGTAATAAAACAAAAATGAACACAACAGTAGTTATTGAATTGAAGCATGAATATGTAGTGTGTAATACAACCAATACAGTAATAAAATATGATTCGCTTCCGATCGGTGTTCAAAGATGCAGCTATTGAAAGCCACGTATTCGCCTTCATTTTCTCATCTTTATACGAGGCATGCCGCTTATCATAAATGTGAGGATTTCAATATTAGAATCTCATCAAATAAAACTTGCTCCATGATGCACAGCACAGAACAAAATAATGCATAGGTTATGTCACGGTCTTCTTGCTACAAAATATACGACGACAAAATAGCTTTTAGATGGCAATATAATGAATCTAGTGGGCTGTGATCAGAAACGTGAACGCCAAAGTTGAAACTTCGCCAACTATCCGTTCCCGATCTCGGGCTCTGGCAAGCTTTTCGTTAATTGTGAATGCTCACATTTAAATGTACACATTTTAACAATTTTACCGTTTTCATTTTCGTTCCGATTCTCATTTCCGGTTTATTGTGAACCAGCCTTTACAGAGCATATCAATTTCCTAAATTTAAAGCTCCAAGGAGAGAACTCTGTTATAACTGATCTATACATACATGTGGAAGGGTTTAGAGAAAAATATTTCTTTGAATTGCTTCATTCATTTCCCTTCTTGTGTTTAAAAGTATCAAAGTGAATGTGTCACACCATTTTCCACTTCTTTTGCATTAGAAAAATGTTTTGTGATTATACTTTGATGATGCCTCAGAAAACATCAGATACTTTCAAAATCCATTCACATATTAAGTCGAAGATTTGCCGCTTGAATTGCAGTTGGAAGTGATCGACCTTTCCTCAAATGAAATGTTTAAAGATTTATTCAGGGAGAGAAATCTGTTGAATTTCTATAAATTACTGCCTGAAATCTGTGCGAGAAAACATTCTCTAAAATGACATATGTGAAATCAAAATAATAAAATGACCATTTGAATTCAATTTTGATCATTCAAACAACTAAATTTGAACCACATTAAATTCACTGTCTGAATGTTACACAATACATATACAGTAAAATCACTCATATCCGGCACCCAAATAACCGGCAATACCAAAACAACAGTATTTCTGCGAAAGGGAAGAGTTGGACCAAGGTTTGAGTGGTTTTCGTGGACCGCACATGCCGCATATTGAGTTTACTATTTACGTTGTTTACACGTGAAAATAGACAGAAAACCCTGTTATATACCTGTAGAAGATCGGGTAGCGTCGGTAAGTTGCAGCTTGAGCCTTGCAAACAATGCGCAGAGACAATTTACCACTTGAACTCCGCCATTTCGAGGGGGTGTTGAATGAGTCTAAATAGAAAGCGTGAAATTCTCTGTTCCTACAGCACGTAGAAGTTTCATTCATGTGATAAATAGCATCATGCTACTATCGCTAAATGCAAAAGGAACATTCTCACACTGAAGCCAAAGCTTGAATTACACGAGAAAATGGAGAGAGGAGTTAGGTAAAAGGTAAAGGTATCCCCGTAACATGCCATGAAGGCATTTGGGGGGCATGGAGGTAGAGCTCCATGCTTTCCATGACAGGAGTTAGTGGGTCCAAATTAATAAAAATAACAGTCTATACCATAGGATGCCCACGTACTTACCAGTGACTCTGCAATAAAATTGGGCTCCTCCATTGCACTTTTTTTTTTGCCTGAGTCCTGCAGAATTAAAGGTGATATCAAGGAACGGGATGTGGTGCTGTATTCACCCATGACACACCCCAGATGCCATGGCATCAAAATCGGAATCCCAGACACAAACAGATTTTCGAAAAAAACATACTTCTACTTGGCCAACTTTCTCGCTGCCATAACCCGGACAAATGTGCAGTTGGAACTAAGCTGATATGTGGTATAGGTCTCGCAAGCACGGATAGCCGACGGAATGAATGCGAATCAAACACTGCGATAAGGAAGAGCGGGCGAGAGGAAAGGTCACGAGATAACTTGCATGACATTCAAGAATACAGTTGGAAGAGAAATGACATCAATAGAATCAGTCTTGTGTTGTGATAGTTACATTACGACTTTAGTTCGTTCCATTGCATGTGAATACGTGTCTTGTATCGCACAGTATTATTATTTCATTCATAAACATATGTTGCGCGTGTAATTAGCTTCGAATTTTTCTCTTGCTACGTTCTTTATTTCCACAGCGATGTCCTCATTTGTTCATTTTCTTGGAAGAGACAGTACTTCCATTAGCTCGCACCTCTCCCCCTCGGCATGCCTACATACACACATCAAAACAGACAGCAACACCACCATTGGTTTTCGGTAATCGTTTCTTGCGCAAGCTATATGAATAGATCTGGTCGAAGTCTATCTGTGGTACAAAGTATAACCCTTTACCCTCTGGCATATGGATGGGAGAGGACGGCAAAGTTTTAAAACATGGTATTTTTTAGTTTTCAAAACAGACTTTTTTCTACAACAGGGGCTAAGGGCCTGTACCTCTATATGTCTCTGCAATTGGAATGATTTGAATACAATGTTAATACTTATTTACTTATGGCTTTTAAGGAACCTGGAGGTTCATTGCAGCCCTCACATAAACCTGTCATCAGTCCTTCTTCTAAATCAGATTGATACAGTCCCTAGCATCATATCCCACCTCCCTCAAATCCATTTTAATATTATCTTCCCATCTACGTTTCGGCCTCCCCGAAGTTCTTTTTCTCTCTGGCCTTCCAACTAACATTCTATATGCATTTCTGAATTCACCCATACGTGTTACATGCCCTGCCCATTTCAAACATATGGATTTAATACTCCTAATTATGTCAGGTGAAGAATACAATGCGTGCAGTTCTGCGTTGTGTAACTTTCTCCATTCTCCTGTAACTTCATCCCTCTTAGCCCCAAATATTTTCCTAAGCACCTTATTCTCAAACACCCTCAATCTCTGTTCCTCTCTCAAAGTGAGAGTCAAAGTTTCACAACCATACAGGACAGCCAATAATAGAACTGTTTTATAAATTCTAACTTTCAGATTTTTTGAGAGCAGACTGGATCACAAAAGCTTCTCAACCAAATAATAGCAGGCATTTGCATATTTTTTCTGCGTTTAATTTCCTCCAGAGTGTCATTTATATTTGTTACTGCTGCTCCAAGATATTTGAATTTTTCCACCTCTTCAAAGGATAAATTTCCAATTTTTATATTTCATTTCGTACAATATTCTGGTCACAAGACATAATCATACTCACAGAAGCTATCCTATTGTTCTCTTCTGTAGGACATGATATCGCACCATCTACCCTTAAGTACTAAATACAATAACCTGTCACTGATATATTCGACCTTTTTTATTGCTGATTTTATTCTCTTAGTAAATAAAGAATCCTGTTCCTAATTGGTGATTATTGTTTCCTTCCCCATAATACAACAAGTGATCTCCTATTTGTCATGTCATTCCTATCTAAGCTAACCTCCTGTACTCCCACAAAGTCTATTCTATATCTAGCTAGTTCTTTTGCTACTAATGTTACCCCTCCTGTTCTATATAGACTTGTAACATTCGAAGTACCAAATCTTATAACCTTATTCCTTTGCTGTGATCGTGCCAGAATCAGTCCCATTCCGAGGATAATTTTGGGGTTTCGTAACAAGTTGTTTTTTTTACGGTGATGGGCTGTTAGCCCTTCACCCAACCCTCAAGCTGGAGGACCATCCATTATCGGCTGTCTGTGACTGCTTATTCAATATATTCGCAGCTACTCTCCATATCTGGAGCCTGTCTCCTCTATGCACAACCTGAGGCTGTGCCAACAATGTTAATTTCCGGTAATTTTTAGAAATTTCGTTAGTAATATCATTTATGTATGATAAATTATAATCTACTGATGTATTAATAATAATAATAATAATAATAATAATAATAATAATAATAATAATAATAATAATGCATGGAATTGGGTCTTTTAGTAAAAATTTTTAATTTTGAAGCGGTTCTCTGAAAGTTCTCAACTGCTCTTTGTAAATAATTTTCTGATTTGGCAATAATAGTAAATTGTATTGTTGTCCACAAGAATTTTCCAGTTACATTCGTCTTCAAATAAAAATAGCCAGACGAAAATTTATGTTTATGTGCAGTACATTTGTCTCAGAAATCATGATAAAATAGCACACACTATACCTGAAACTTGTTCCACCTCCATGTCAGCTTGTGTGAGGTCTTCGTCTTGAGGTCTGCTACTAGCTGCATTATTCTCAACCAGGCGCCGCTTCTTGTAAGCTCGTACAGAGCTCTGACTCAGCATGGACAGCATGCGTTCTCTACTCTGCTCACATGTCATTGGTGGACATTGTTGATTCTCAAAATCCTAACAAGAAAGAAGCGTCAATACTTCAATTTCAACATTTCATACAGTCCTCTCTGTAGATTGAAAACTCAAAAAAGTTTCATATCCATGGTTCGAGAATTAAAACAGAAAATCAATATCCCGAATTTAAAAGAAAACTTACAAATTAAACCAAACCCTTTAACTCTATTAAATATAGAATATAATCTAAATTTAACAGAAGAAATACTGAAATCAGAAGTAAACACTAAAATACTGAAACAATTGTCTTTAGAGACAATTAATATTAGGTACCCTCCACAAAACTGGCTTCATTTATACACCGATGGATCCTTGATCTCCAGAGAACAAGGTGCCGGTGCAGGTGTTACGTGCTGTCTCTTCTCACTTTATAGATCTCTTGGATATGGAACAACAAGTTTTGATGGAGAAATCATTGCAATAAGTGAAAGTCTCAGGAATCTTCTATGCCACATCAATAAATTTAAGAATGCAGTTATATTGTCAGACTCCAAAGCAGCTATTCTATCAATAATCTCTAAACACACACCTTCATCTCAAACAGCAGAAATAACTAAAATGCTCTCTCAATTAATATCACTCAATAAAAGAATTGTATTCCAATGGATACCATCCCATTGTGGAATCCTGGGAAATGAGAATGCGGATGCTTTAGCAAAGAAGGGCAGCACTGCTACTTACAGACCTGTTACTAAATCTACGTATTACTCTGTGAAAAGATTTATTAAATCTACATACTTAGACTTCAACAAACAAAATTTAATAACACAATCCCAAGGGAAAAAATGGAACTCTCTGTATCATAATCCACAGTCAATTCCCGATTTACCACGAAAATCGTCTGTAGCTGCATTTAGATTGGCAACAGGCCATGATTGTTTGGCCAGACATCTGCATAGAATTGGAATATATCAGTCCCCTAACTGCCCATTATGCGACTCAAACCAAGAAATGGATTCAGAACACCTCAAACTCTGTGCTTCAGTGGCTGACCATGATAATATCTTTGAAAAATATTGGAGTGCAAGAGGTCAAATGACTTTATTGTCAAACGCCTGGCATTAGAAAACAACAACATTTCATTTAGTTATTATTGTATTTAGTAACACATTCTTTTTCCAGAACAAATTAATTAAATTCTTGTATATATATATATTATATATATATATATATATGTTGTTGTTTTCTAATGCCAGGCATTTGACAATGAAGTCATTTGACCTCTTGCACTCCAATATTTTTCAAAGATATTATCATGACCAGCCACTGAAGCACAGATTTTGAGATGTTCCGAATCCATTTCTTGGTTTGAGTTGCACAATGGGCAGTTAGGGGGCTGATATATTCCAATTCTATGCAGGTGTTTGGCCAAACAATCATGGCCTGTTGCCAATCTAAATGCAGCTACAGACGATTTTCGTGGTAAATCGGGAATTAACTGTGGATTTTGATGCAGAGAGTTCCATTTTTTCCCTTGGGATTGTGTTATTAAATTTTGTTTGTTGAAGTCTAAGTATGTAGATTTAATAAATCTTTTCACAGAGTAATACGTAGATTTAGTAACAGGTCTGTAAGTAGCAGTGCTGCCCTTCTTTGCTAAAGCATCTGCATTCTCGTTTCCCAGGATTCCACAATGGGATGGTATCCATTGGAATACAATTCTTTTATTGAGTGATATTAATTGAGAGAGCATTTTAGTTATTTCTGCTGTTTGAGATGAAGGTGTGTGTTTAGAGACAATTGATAGAATAGCTGCTTTGGAGTCCGACAATATAACTGCATTCCTAAATTTATTGATGTGGCATAGAAGATTCCTGAGACATTCACTTATTCAAAAAATATGTTCGCGTTTTCCAGTGACGAAAGAGCTTTCAATATTGAATCATTTTCGCACAGGTACTGTCGTCCATTTGCCTACGTCGTATACTGGTTTCCCCCACCAGTTTTATTCGCCAGCTAGTGGCTGGGCTGTCTTAGCTCTCTTCTGAAAACATTAATTTCTGTTAGGAATTGGACGTCTACGTAATATCATACAACTGTTTAAAATAACTTAAATAAAAGGGCCTCGTTAAGTAATTAACTGTCACGTAATTACTCCATTTCTACGACCCTACGACATAACCACTTGGACGGACAGTAGATAGTATGTCTGAGTAATTTTATCTTTTCGGATTGGGCAGAAGTGAAGATTGAATTTACAGAATTATTTCAACATGAGTTACTAGCACAAAGAACGAAACTGGTAATTGAGATTAGGTACAATAGTCTATAGTGCGATAATATGCACATTAGAACTGAAGCCTGTATCGAAATGAACGGCCACCATTCTAAAAAATGTGTTTTAATATCCATATTATGATTATTTTTAAATTTAACTTCATTCTCTATATTGTATGCTAATGTGCTGTAGGCAGTATAATATACACTGCATAATGAATACGTCCACATGGACAGCTCAGTTCGTGAGTAAAAACACTCATTGTTAATACTGTACTGTATTTTGATTAAACAAAAAGCTAATGAAAATTATCAAACTCAAAAGCGCAATATATCCTAGTTTACGTAAATGGATGAACTACTTTTCTTCCCTCCTATACCTAGTAAAGTGATTTGTTTGTATATTACGTCAGTATCATCGAACTCCAGTCGTGGAAGGGGGTAGCAAACGGCGTTGAGTCAGAGGTATAGGCAGGTTAATATTCAAAATGTTAGTAAAAATAAAATGATGTCCCTGTACATCTGGTAGCAGTCCTTTAATGCATGTCATTAAAGTACACCTATTCATTAAAGTTCAGGTTTTCGATTATTCTCGGATATGTAATCGAAAGACAACTAGCAAAACGTCACGCAGGCTGTAAATCCAATACTGTGACAGAAGGTTATGTTCTGTTACCATAATAATTAGCGTTGATTGTAAATAATATTCAAATAAATTCAATTTGTCATCTCGTTTTTCAATGTCGAATTCAATTTCCAGGTTATATCAAGACTAATGTTCATGTTATTCTCTAGATTATATCAAGGTCAATGACATTCGTTGCCTGGAAAAAATCAATACTTTCGCGTCTGTGCACATCTCACAATTTACGAGACTGCACAAGATCAGTTCGCTCCCCAGTTACATAAGAATAACATGAAAACTTATGAATAATTTCAAGTTAGAAATATGGTCGAGCATAAAAAGTCGTATGAAACTTGCCTATAATGGTAATTAAGACGCTCGTATGAAAATTATGAAACGAGCGCAAGCGAGTTTCATAACCATCCTCTTGTCTTAATTACAATCATTATAAACTCGTTGCATAATGTACTATTTAATTTTATTCATTGATAACGCACTGCAGGTCACAAATATCATTTCTCTAACAATCTTTTTGACAACTAACACGAGAAAAATGTGTTGGATACTTGCATCTATTGTTCCTGGACTGCAAGGAACATTAAACCCTGGATAGCTAATGATCTTCCTTATGTCATATTTATCCCTTGAGCCTTCTGCAAATATTTCTCCCTCTTCTGCATCAGGATCTGCAACCTCTGCGATGAAACAAATTATTTTATACAGTCTGAATACATCAAGCACAGAAAATCTATGTATTTATAAAATGATTTACAATTAAAATTTCGACGGGAAGACACAATATGTGATATCGACTCGAAACTGTACATGCACAATACCAAAATTTAAATAACAGAACATAATAATAATAATAATAATAATAATAATAATAATAATAATAATAATAATGGCTTTATTTAACCTGCAGAGTTCGTAAGGCCTTCTCTTACACTCAACCAGAATTAAAACTGGATCAGAATTAAGTAATTACATACTGATACAATTTAGGTACATAATGAGATCAAAAGAGGTACTTACATAAAAATTTACCTCATAAAATAAAAATAAACATAGTGGAATACATATTAATGTTGTTAGAATCAAATACGAATCACGTAAAAACAGAAGCCGATAATTCAATAAAAAATGTACACAGTAGAAATAAAAATAAACACATTAGTATACATATTAGTATTAGATTACAATTAAGTAAGATTTACACAATTAAACCAGAAACCAACAATTGAATAAAATGCACACAAAAAAATAGATTAATAATAAAAAAAAAACAACACAGTGGGATACATATTGGCATTAAGTGATAAATAAACACGATTTACATGATTACACAATAAAAATAAGAAACAAAAAAAATAAAAATAAATACAGTGGAACACATTCCATTAAATATTTGCAACGCGTTAGGTCTGGCAACTCATTATAAGATATTTTTCTAATTTACATTTAAAGGAAATTAAAGTTTGGCAGCCCTTGACTTCAGGCGGCAGACAATTCCAGTGACGAGAAGCAGCAACAGTGAAAAATGAAGAATAGAGAGATGATGTGTGCAGTGGTATTTCTAGCGTGTTATCATATTGTGACAGAGTATTTAAGTTATGATACTGAGAAAGACTGTGGAATCGGACAGGTAAGTAAGAGGGAGTAGAGGTGTGCAAAATTCGGCATAAGAGAGAAAGGGAATACATGTAGTTTACCACAAATCCTTCAGTAATTGACAGTTGCATACAGCATTACTGGCATAAAAGTTAGCTCAGTAACTTCAGTTCTATGACCTTCAAAGGATCACAACCAAGTATGGTGAATCCTCATTCAGGCTAATTAACACACACATACATCCACTTCAAATTGAAAAGGATATACTCCCAGATCCCTTCTAAAACAAACTACCTATCACATGAATTCATATGTAAGTCAGCCATGTATATGATACAAGAACAAGTCAGCAAGTACAGTATAAGCAGTGAGTCACTAAATTTGAGATGCAAAAATAATTCACGGAGGAAAAGGTAGACAAAGGTGGCATTCTTATTGAAACTGTAATGCACATTAAAAAGTTTCATTCCCCAAGTGCAGTGGCGGCTCGTGGGTATTGAATTAAGGGGGGTTGCATACAAAAATAAACCAAGCAACTTACTTTATTTAAAGATTAGTTCCATGCGCCTTATCTTGTAAGTTGTGTTTAAATGAGACAGGCTCATGTCAGTAGATTTACTAGCATTTAAAAGAATCCTGCAGACAAAATTCCGGCACACCGGCGACGCTGATATAACCCCTGTAGTTGCAAGCGTCGTTAAATAAACCATAATTTAATTTTTTATATGCAGATTTGAACCTTAGAAATATCTAACTGGCGATGTTGTACTTTGTTGTATAATATATATACATGATACATCAATAAATGAAAAAAATAACTGAGTCAGAAATTGAATTCAGGATATTCAAGAGTACGCACCAGGGCGCTTGCCTCATTTATTGTGATGTTGTTAGATGTTTCAGATTCCATTATGGTTTGAAAACATTCTAGCAATGGCTCCTTCTTCTCATGAACAACATTTACTGTTCTTATTTTAAAACTCCATCTTGTTGCCCCAGCTGATGGAATTGTCTTTGTATTAATCTAATACAGGCTGTGTGGAGATCGAGAGAAGAAAGCAGGGATACTGGATAAATTATCAAAAAATATGCGAGTCTTTGTATTTTGTTTAGCAGCTCTTTCCATTATGAGATTCAACTGATGGGCACTTAATTTCACATTTCTCCTGAATTGTTAAGGTACTGAACTGAATAGACTGTAAATATTGTACAGAATTAAACATTGTTACGCTTGTTATACTCACAACGTTAAAGAAAATGTATTTAAAACTGCGCGCTACTGACAAACTGCTGCAAATTTTGCAGCGCCTGGAAACTCTGGATTCACGGCAAGGGGTAGCAGGGAGGATGGGTAAAACTAACGCACAAAGCATCCGAGACGAGACTGGCAGCTCCAAGGGAGGAAGTGGCTTCACCCTATAGTCCTTGTCTCTGGTTTCGCTCTGGCAGCACCAGGAGAGGAAGTGACTTCACTAATGATTGCGTGCATGTCATTGAGAGCGAAATTTTTTTAAAAATTCGAGCCGCTAAATAGAGACTGTATAATAAATGTATTTCACAACATAAAACGAGACAAGAGCCACAAATGTCTGGGGGTGCTGCAGCTGCTGAAGGACGTATAATATGCAAAAGAGATAGTGAAGAAGCAAAAGTGATTGCTGTAAAAAAAATGTACCATTTTGTATTGCTGCAAATGTGAAGGTGAGGCAAAAGTCTCCATACAAATGGTGACACAGTGATGTAGATATTCTGTTTGCATTTCAGGTAGCCAAGCGAGACTAGAGAAATGCCCTTAACAAAGAACGAGCGGATAGACGTCATCTTTCTGGCAAGGAGTGGTACGCTTCCACCGTATACAGTCCATACTACAGAACGTCCATATGATAAAACCTCCATAAGGTCAAAATGTCCATTTGGTTTTATTTCTTTTTTTTTGTGGGTTATTTTACGACGCTTTATCACCAGCTTAGGTTATTTAGCGTCTGAATGAGATGAAGGTGATAATGCCGGTGAAATGAGTCCAGGGTCCAACACCGAAAGTTACCCAGCATTTGCTCATATTGGGTTGAGGGAAAACCCCGGAAAAAACCTCAACCAGGTAACTTGCCCCGACCGGGAATCGAACCCGGGCCACCTGGTTTCGCGGCCAGACGTGCTAACCGTTACTCCACAGGTGTGGACTGTCCATATGGTGAAAATGTCCATGTATTAAATGTCCATACAACAGAAAACCCATATGATAAAACATTCGTAAGGTGAAAATGTCCATAGTGTTAAACGTCCATAATGTCCAAGTTCAAAGGGAAATTCTGCTTGAATAAAACACAATAAATTTTATTCCATAACTCGTACAAATGAATATTATTAATCATCGGGAACCGGAACCCCACTTTTAAGATGGTAACCAATCCTTTATATGAGAATTTCTCCATTTTCTTTGTACCTGTTGTAGTTTCTCACAATCTGAAGAATTTGTCTTTGATTCGTCAAATACGTTTTATTCACCGGCTCTTTAATTTGTAAATGCCTCCCTCTTTCTTGCAATATTTGTCTCCAAATTTCATTTCCCTCACGCTTTAGGCACTATATAAATTGCCAAATGGATGGATGATGTACAGTCAACGCTCTTCCTCTTGCCTTAACACAGTTCAAGATGCACTCTACTTCTATACCTGTTTCATCAGCACTACATAAATGCTTATCTGTGCCATCCAGTAAAACCCAAATGTTATCCAGGTTGCTGTTAGTTATCATTGCAGCATTACAAATTTTCCTTTCCCTGCATCGCCAATATATTTTTGTCTTATCTCTATTAAAGTCATGATATTGGTACAGATACCCACGAAAAGAAAGAAGTGGCTTACCCTTCTGTGATGGCACTAACTGAGGATTTCGTTCCATCTTCAAAAATTTCAATTCTGGTTAGTTCTGTACTGGAAAATTTTTACACAGATTACTATAACTACCTTGAATAATGGATATAGTGTACATTATAGAGCTATGGACATTATGACACTGGACATCAGAGTGAAGTGGACATTATAGAACTATGGACAATTTAACATGGACATTATTTCATGGACATTTTGACATATGGACATTATAATCATGGACTTTATGTCTGGTAACCAGTAGTACTACTCGCCATGTAGCACAGGCTTTTAATGAGATGCATGAAACATAGATTTCCATGACACAAGGCTAAATTTATCAAATTCAAGAATAAGATCTGGGCGGCCAAAGAAGGCACAACAACGATGGTGCTACCAGCAATGGTGAAGAGCCCGAAGAAGGGAACCTGGCGCCTGTCTGCAGAACTTAGATCAGCCAAAGATGTATCCTTCACATTTTGCACACTAAAGGTACAGTTTGGCTACGGCAATCTTCGCCGACGATCATCGCTGGTGATCTTCGCTGGGATTCTGTCCTGTTGATTTGAATGTGCATGGTTTCTTTACAGCGATGAACGTCAACAAACGTCGCTGGGCTCGACAAACATCGTCAGCATTTGCCTTGGAGCAAAAACCTGGCGATCATCACCGAGAAACCAATTGTAAAATTACAGTAGGTCATGAATTAAGTCATTTAATAACGTGATTTATACATCATACATATCATAATGGCGGTAAAACGGAAATCTTTCTGCAATTTCTCCACTAATGAAGACGAGATATTAATTGAGTAAACACAAATCCCTGTTCGACATGAACCAAAAAGAAGAACCAACGTAAACAATAACAAATCTATATTTTGCAGTAACCAGAACTGTTAATACAATTGAGTAAAGTTATTCATAATTGAAGGACACACACACGATGCGGCAGACTTAGCTACTGAAGCAAAAGTTTCAGTGTGAAATAGTAAGTGAAGTGGAATTCCGAGCAAAGAAGAGAAGTGCAACAACCTCGTTCTCACCTTTTTTTTTTTTATTTGTAACATTATTTCCTAAATAAATGATCCTAAATGAAAAAAAATAACATTGTAAAAAGAAAAATAAAGTGTTTATATCATTAAAGTTATGCTTATCTTTCAGCTGGGCTTATTGGTTTGTGAATAAATTTTGTGGGTAATTTTACAATATCTTTTCAATTGAACTTAAAACAAAATGAAATTGTTCGGGAGAAAGACTGAAATAATCCTTATAATTGGTGGGTTCATTTTCAAGATGTCTTAATATCAATGAATTAAAAGACCCCTCTATATATCTATTTCTAAACATGACATTAACTATTTTAAAGATCCGTACTTGTTTTTCAAGGCAAAACTTATATTATAACGTTATCATATTGTCATCCGCTTATCAGCTGATCAGACATGGTCAACTATATAAAACACTTTACTATCCACCTACGAAGTTCGCCGGTAAAGAAACCACTCTCTGACGACCGCTGGTGATTTCAATTGTCAGCGATGTTCGTTCGACAAAGATCGTCGTAGCCAAACCGTAGCTTAAGAAACGGCATCCATACAAGATGCAGATGCTGCAGCATATGACAGAAGACAATCCTGATCACAGGGTTCAATTCTGCAAGTGGAACTTGAACATGCAAACGTATGACCCAGGTTTTGCTGATACCAGAAAATGTATTGTCAAGGGTTTGCTGTGAGTGGCAGGGAGCACATATCACTTTGTTATGACTCACAGGGGATATTTTTCGAAAATATACTGTGATGCATCTGCTACAGACTGACTGTATGGAGACTTCTGTCTCACCCTATATCTGACAATAGAAAGTTGTTTTGAGTAGGTTCATACTGAGGAAAGATACTACCACAGTTCAGTATATACAGTTGCGAAGCTCAATACTTAACTAAATATGCAAATACAGACAGTTGAAATATGCATCCATAGATAGTTGCTAGCCACCAGGATCGCTACTATCGCCTCATCACAGACTTTTTCGCTAGCAGATGATAAAATGTATTGTACTTTCGATATCATGTTCTTTTGAAAAATTAACACCTTCCTTCCACTACCTAAATATGAAATACATAAGGTTTATATATTATTTTCATAAAGTATATATTATATTTTATAAACTCACCTTCCTGGATCTTTCAGAAGGATAACTCTGACCTATTTTTCTTAGAATTTATAGTGCAACAAACGTTTCCTTGTCCCATATTATTATTCAAATTATTGTATTTTAGCCATTTACAGTTATTACAACCGATAACGAACATTTCACAGTTTACACAACTTTTCACAACAGAGCGAAATACGGCACAGTGAATGCTTTTTCGATCTAGACCAGGCCGTAATATATGTTCGGGTTTTCTATTTCAGTGTATGGAGCTGAGTGAATTATTATATTATAACTTTATTGCGTATCATAGCTAAGTTTTATTTAGTGTAATGTGTCCATAAGTTCCCTTTACTTCTTGTTGCATAATATGTTGCAGAAATAATTACAAAACATTGTTATATTAATGTTAAGAGAATTTTACATGTTAACATAATCTTTTCACATCAACATTTTAAGTTTAGAATGGAAGCTATTTTGAGGTTTAATAAAAAATAATTTATATTGTGATTTTAATATACCACATCTACCTTCCTTGATAAAGACAGAAAATTTATCATACCACTCTTATGAAATTAGTGTACGTACGATTGTTACTTCGTCTCTTAGGTAGTAGATAAATACAATAATTCAATACTCAATTGTAGTATTAAAATACAGACAAATTGAATGTGCGGAGTATCATACATGACATTATGCTTAATTATAATGTATAATTGCGAATTTAGGAATATAAGATATAGTAAACATAACCTATAACATTTCCATATGAATGGCAGGGTATTGGAGACCACTAAAATTAGGCAGAAAGGGTCAAATGGGTCAGTAAACATAACCTATAATTTCAACATATCTAAATATTCGTGCGGTGCAACTGAAAATTATTGAATCGTGCATAAATGAATGTACAAGAATTTCGCAATATTTAATCGAAATAAAGGCAGGTAGGTCTATTATTACACATATGAACAACGTAATTTTCACACCAAAAATAATATTACACCTTAACTCGCAAGGAATTATGTCTGAAGTATCTCCTAATCATTGTTTTAAATTTTATTAATGCAATTACACTACATTTTAGAGAAATATATGTTACTTTTTATGCATTCCAATTAATTTATATGGTTGACAAGCCGCCGTTCGTGATCGGGTTAAGCGAGTCACATGGTGTGTCTTACGACCTGTATTAGATCACGATGGCAATGACACAGTCTATTGTTCCTAGTACACAAAGTGCTCCAAGCGGCTAGCAACTATTGCGATAAATGCAAAAAATCACCCCAAGTTTCGCGACTGTATATACTAGGCTGTGATACTACTTTCCAATGTCTTCAGATTAGGGCTGGGGACGGAGCGGTTCGGTTCAGTTAGTGACGTCATTACTCGGTTGAACCGAGTACAGTACCGAGTACAAATTTGTGGCGGCAGATTTAAAATTTAGATAGACTGAGTCGATTTTAGAACGTACTTTGAAAGTGAAACCAAGCGTGTTTTAAAAGCATTGTAGTAAAGCGCTTTCACTTTGCCAATTGACGAGAAAGAAGTGCTTCTCTTCATTGCAAAATGGCGGTTGCAAATTTCATTTGCGTGATTACAACTATCTGCGGAGTTATTTTGTATGAATGCCTATTCAATTTTCAGACAGACGAAATAAAATTAATAAAATAATTTATAATACTAACAGCTAATAAATTAACATGTGAGGTAAATGTTAACGCTGCAGCTAAGTAAGAAAGAAGATAGAAAGAAACGGGCTCCATGAAGCGCTGCCTAAAACATTTAAAAATAACACACAGAATTATTTATTATTACGGAAAGTGGTTAAATAATCAATAAAACGTGGAATCTTAAACTTACTTACTTACTTACAAATGGCTTTTAAGGAACCCGAAGGTTCATTGCCGCCCTCACATAAGCCCGCCAGTGGTCCCTATCCTGTGCAAGATTAATCCAGTCTCTATCATCATACCCCACCTCCCTCAAATCCATTTTAATATTATCTTCCCAACTACGTCTCGGCCTCCCTAAAGGTCTTTTTCCCTCCGGTCTCCCAACTAACACTCTATATGCATTTCTAGATTCGGCATATGTGCTACATGCCCTGCTCATCTCAAACGTCTGGATTTAATGTTCCTAATTATGTCAGGTGAAGAATACAATGCGTGCAGTTCTGTGTTGTGTAACTTTCTCCATTCTCCTGTAACTTCATCCCGCTTAGCCCCAAATATTTTCCTAAGCACCTTATTCTCAAACACCCTTAACCTATGTTCCTCTCTCAGAGTGAGAGTCCAAGTTTCACAACCATACAGAAGAACTGGTAATATAACTGTTTTATAAATTCTAACTTTCAGATTCTTGGACAGCAGACTGGATGATAAGAGCTTCTCAACCGAATAATAACACACATTTCCCATATTTATCTTAAACTGAAGAACATAATGTTTATTTATTTTATAACATTACTAGCCTTCAATACAACCATGTTCTCTTTGGTGAAGAGTAATATTATTGATAAATTAAAATAATTAGGTAACATAATTCCTAGAAATAAATACAAATAAAATGATAACTGATGAGGTAACACAAATTCAATAAACACAAATAGAAGAAAATATAATGCACTTCTTTTTGTAACATATTTTAATATTAATCAAACACTCTATTATTATTATTATTATTATTATTATTATTATTATTATTATTATTATGTACAGTAATATGTTCAGACTGTCAATGTTCATCAGGTCCACTTGACAGGTCATATAATAGGATGAACTCCTCTTCAATACTAGAGGCCTTTCAGCCCGCCTTGGGGATAAGGAAATAATTTATCCTGCAGCATAAAATATTTAAATACAGCAGTACTATGTTGTTGTTGTCTGCTAGAATTAAATAAAACACGCGAACTCTGTTTGAATGTTTGAACTGATCGCTAACGGCTACAGTTAACCGAGTAACTTCGGTGTTCCACTCATAAGCACATAAACCGATAGAACCGAGTAACTCAACAGTTCTACTCGCTCCGTCCCCAGCTCTACTTCAGATATGATCAATTTAGATCTTCCTTGGTTCTGTTTATCTGGTGTGACCAAATTCCTTTTCTCAGGTGAAGGCACCTGTAATTCAAGATTCTCAATTCTAGCATTGTGCATATTGGCCATAATGACAGCAACTAACACAGCAGAATTTTAATTGTATGACAGCAGCCTGTAAATTAAACACTGAGGCCCGGTTTCTTCAACCTTTGTTAAAATGCACCTAACATAGCGTTAATTAACTGCAAGTTAAAAGTATGAATTGCTGTTAAGAATATTGCATTTCTTCAACTTTACATTTCACATTTTAACATTCTGTTTGTTAACTCTCTGTTAGGACCAGAAATTCTGGAGTTTAACCATCACCTATAATCAAGTGTAGGCTCACTTCTGTTTTCTGAACTCTGACAATTGCAATTCTCGCTTGTTTCCGTTGTTTGATTCAGAGAGGATAGAAGTCTTTCTATTATCTCAGGTTTGATTTCTACTTCTTTCCTCGTCTGTATTACAATACGCAATAGAATGTTTGCCATCCTTCAGAAGTTATTCTGGCTTCTTTTGCATCCATTGACTTTGCTGACTATTGTTGTGATGTGCAACACTGCACTTATGTTTTCAGAAGAACCACCTACCGAAATTTTGGAACGTGGAATAAGTGCTACACGACATGCATTGGTGTATGCAGTGGTTGACAGTTACATCTATGCCAACTGGGTGTTTCCTGTTACGATTGCCATTCTTCTTCCAAACTGGCTGCTCTTTTGGGTGGTCCTGCATTCAAGTCCTCACCAGGAAGAGATAAAAAAAACCAATGGAGGTTGAACAAGGAAGGTGATAAAATATTTATATTCCAATTTATTTACTTGTTGAGCGGTATCCAAAGATTAATGTAAAGTAGTTTATGATAGTGACGAGACAGTTCCTTGTTAAGTGAAGTGTGTCCAGGACATTTGGCAATGCTGTAGTAGTGGTTGGAATCACATGCTGGTTTCTGAATTTTGTTGAAATGACATAGCTTTGTAGTGAACATTAAATGCATTTCCTCTTTGTGGGTCCATAATTGTAAGTTGTCTGACTGAGATAAGTAAGCAAATTTTTTGAGCTAATTAAAGTAATATCATATAAATCTAATATGAAGAACAGTAGCACTAGCTGAAGATTCATTTTTTGTAGTATGTGAGCCGCAACACCAGCTTTCACGACCCGAACGAAGAGTGCATGTGTTTACTTTGTGACGAACTATGTGGAAGATACCATGTGATGGAGTGTAAAAACCGATTAGTTTCACTGACCAAGTTCTGCAGCAGCGAAAGCTAAAATAATATATTATCCTGCACATTGTGCGCACTTCCGTTATTATTATATTACAATAGCGTGGAGCGGCGTATTGGTATTGCTGTTATGAAATGGAAAACACTGGAACAAAAAGAAATCATGGCACTAATTTCTCTTCGTTTGAAAGAAACCTTCTGCTGGAAATTATTTCGCAGTATAAACCAATTATATTGAGAATAAACAAACAAACGGATCTAAGTTGAAAGCGAAAAGTGAGACTTGGCAGAAAATAGCCTATACCTTCCTATGAACCTCTTGTCTGTCAAATCACAGAAATCATCCCCTCTGTTTATGTATTCATGGATATCATTTTCTAAATAATCAAGATATATAAGTTCAGCATCTAACACACCAGCCATATTGGATACTTCTATGCTAACAGAGAGTTAAATCATTTAACTGCATGAAATCAATATAGGTTTTAACAGCCTGTTAGTACTAACAGTAGTTGAAGAAATGCTTCAACTGTTAAGTTTACAGTTAAAATGGAATAACACACTGTTATAATTTAACAAAGGTTGAAGAAACCCTGAGTCACCTTATTTGTGGACAGGGTTATTCAATACAGCATAAGATCATGCTTCTTAAATTAAATAAATCTTACCTTTTCCTTGGGAATCATAAAGAGTGAGTCCTGAGTGAGCTATTTTAGCATCCTCCATCCAGCCTGGTGGATATCCAAGCAGCCGCATCCTATATATGTGCCTTGGAAGGTGGTGCTTGGCAAGGCCCAATGCTTTGCTTAACTTGGTACTGAGCTGACCAGGAATAAAGCCAGCAAATTTCTGTTCATCATCCAAATGGTAACGACTATAAATAAAACAAAAGATATAGAGATCCACAGATACAAAAATTGGTAAATAACCGTACATAAGTAACACATACTAATATTCTCTGCAAATAATTATTCCTAACATGCAATTCGTTTGTTTATAGTAAAGCAACTTTAACTTCTGTTGCACACATCAAATAATATTTATTCTCCAGATATTTTTACAGAGAATTAAACAGAGTCTCACAGCATAAATACAGCAAATCCATCGCACTTTTTTCTAGCATTTTTTTTTGGGGTACCTAAAATATTTCAGTCTCTAATTCCGGCAATTATGGCCATACCGAGGAACGGGATGCAGTGCTGTATTATCCCTTGACTTACTTTTTACACGGTAGCATCAAAATGGCAATCGCGAACACAAGCTGATATTCCGCCGACATTTTTGCCCCCATAACTCCGCAGTAAGTGTAGTGACAACAAAGCCAATGGGTGTGTTGAATAGAGCTCCTCGAACTTTATCTTCAGTGTAAAAGGACAACCTCCTCGAACTTTATCTTCAGTGTAAAAGGACAACCCCCTATTCCCATGCATTTGGACAGGAGAGGCGGGCAAAGTTTCAAAAAATGGTCATTTTGACCTTCCAAAAGAGAATTTTCTCTACACAAGTAGAACGAAGTGGCTCAGAGGCCCGCCCTTTTAACTGTAGCATCCCCGCAGGTTCCCTAGTAATCACCGCTAAAATCCAGCAAATCCGTCGCACTTTTTTCTAGCCTTATTTTTTGGGTATCTAAAATATTTCAGTCTCTAATTCCGGAAATAATGGCCATACCGAAGAATGGGATGCGGTCCTGTATTCCCCCATGACTTAGTTCTTACATGATAGCATCAAAATGGGAATCGCGAACACAAGCTGATTTTCGCCGACATTTTTGCCCCCATAACTCCACAGTACGTGTAGTTACAACAAAGCCTATGAGTGCATTGAATACAGCTCCTCAAACTCTATCTTCACTATAAAGGACAACCCTCTATTCCCGTGCGTTTGGACGGGAGAGGCCGGCAAATTTAAAAAAAATGGTCATGTGTTTGTATGTTCGAGGCAAGTTTGCTGTAAGTTGTGGCACGCAGACGGGTACTGTTCAAATCCTGGTTGGGACAAATTACTGGTTGAGATTTTTCCGTGGTTTTCCCTCAACCCATTAAGAGCAAATGCTGGGTAACTTTCGACATTGGATCCTGGACTCATTTCACCAGCATTATCACCTTCATCTCACTCAGGTACTAGATAACCTCATCAGTTGATAAACTGTCCATCGTACGATAGCAAATTAAAAAAAAAAAACAGAAATGAGAGTTTATAATAATGGATGAAATGGGGTGGTATGTGTGTATATGTTAAAGTGATGGTGGATCGAAAAATAGAAATGTGAAAAGCCACCATAATTAATAATAATTCTAAAGTTGACTGACAAATATTATACCATATATACACGAAAGTAATTAATTTGTTCTGGAAAAAGAATGTGTTACTAAATACAATAATAACTAAATGAAATGTTGAAATTGAAGTATTGACGCTTTTTTCTTGTTAGGATTTTGAGAATCAACAATGTCCACCAATGACATGTGAGCAGAGTAGAGAACGCATGCTGTCCATGCTGAGTCAGAGCTCTGTACAAGCGTACAAGAAGCGGCACCTGGTTGAGAATAATGGAGCTAACCAAATACTAGCATATTCAGCCAAAAAAATTAATGCAAAACCACCACTTGTGTATTCAATATTAAAACCTGAAACCAAATCCGACTCACCCTCAACGAAATCAAAAGGAGTTCGATTGGTTTCAGCTAAAGAGGAAGTATATCAAATTATTGATAATGGAAATGTAAAAAAAATGATTAATTTACTTGTTACATTGTTGAGTCTAGAATTTATTGTTTTGGTTTTATTTTTATTATATATTAAATTTATTTGAATGGTTCCTATTTCACCTATTCCAAACACCTAAAATGGTCTTTCCAAAAACCTAACAATTCGGTCCCTACTTATTATACCAGCTATTTGTTTATTCAAGTTATGACATCTGTATATGTGTACATGTATGAAACGTAAGAATGAATACTGGGGAAAGCGACTTTTGAGCCATCTTGTATACAGGGTGTTTCAAAAACACGGGGCATAATTTCAGGTATGTATTTCCCACATGTAGACAATCAAAATAGTTCATTACAACATGTGTCCGAAAATGCTTCATTTCCGAGTTATGGCCTTCACAACATTGAAATTCACTGGAACGTTTTTCTTTCTGCAGGTCGTTGTCATTACAGAAGATGTTCAAAATGTCCACCTCCTGCTTGAATACAGACCTCACATCGATGTCTTATTGACCTGCGAACACGATCCCAAACTCCAGGAGTATTGCGTATGTCCTCAGAACATGCCACAATTCAATTCCAAACCAGGAGAGTTAAATTTTCCATACTCGCACAGACGGTAATGGAGACGTACAAATGTCTTCCGATCTGGACATTGTCGCTGTGGGTACCTCTCCTGGTACAAACGACGAGCCAGCGCAGCATTGCCGTCCGCCTTACCGTACATGAAGTGTATCTCTGCCAGCTCTTGATTTGAATACATGTCGCACAGTCTAACGCCTACACAACACTGAATGTAACCTTCGCCTCGGAATGAATTGTCAGAGTGCCCTCTTAATGTCTCCTTTGATGGCAACGACCTGCGGAAAGAAAAACGTTCCGGTGAATTTCAATGTTGTGAAGGCCATAACTCGGAAATAAAGCATTTCCGGACACATGTTGACATGAACTATTTTGATTGTCTACATGTGGGAAATACATACCTGAAATTATGCCCCGTATTTTTGAAACACCCTGTATTATACTGTGACAGCCACATCGAGACTCGATCACGTGTCCCGCAAGAGAACAGGTCGCGCGGGAGTCGACACGGGCTCCACAGAGCACTGGGAGGCGGCACGCGAGAGGAGAGGAGAGGAGAGGAGAGGAGAGGAGAGGAGAGGAGAGGAGAGGAGAGGAGAGGAGAGGAGAGGAGAGGAGAGGAGAGGAGAGGAGAGGAGAGGAGGCGAGATGCTGTTCCGCAGACATGACGAAGGGAGATGGGGAAGTAAAGCAGCTGGTGACTGAAGGGGAGAAATCCAGAGAATTCGAGAGGTGCCATCTTCTAGGCATCTGTCGATTGATCGCGAAATCGTACTCTCCAGAAACTATGGTTTAGTTATAATACGACCCGTGAGTGAACTTGAGCAGCAGTTTAATTAGTTGTAGCAGTCGTCAGTTTTTGGTCAGCCAGTCAGTGTAGCAGTGAAGCCAGCGTCGAGACCGGAGTTCGACTTGTGGAGTGTGTCCTCAGCTGTGTGAGTGCAGTGGACTGCAGTTAGGGGACCGGAGTTCGAAGTTTAGTGGACTGTCTCTGAAGGTCTGGGGTTCGAGATACTGTGAACTCGAGTGACTGAGCTAGAACAACTAGCCAAGGCAAACGAACTGGGAACTGAGAACTGACAGTTCTGTTTTGTAAATAGTGCTTTGTGAACATTAGTTAAGATTAGCAGTACATTGTTGTTCTCAATAATCCAAGTGAATTGTCATTGTCGTCTGTGGAGTGCAATAACGAATACTATGTTGCTGTGTGGAGTGGAAATCCCATTGTTGACGGGAGTGTTTACATTCAATTATAGAAAGTGATTATTGTCGTTTTGAGAATAAAATTACATTCTTGTTTTGTATAAAAGTTACAATATGAAAGCAGTTATCTCTTACAAGCCACACACAAAAATGCAACGAAAACGATGTTATAATAATAATAATAATAATAATAATAATAATAATAATAATAATAATAATAATAATAATAATAATAATAATAATAAAAGGTAAAAGGTAAAGGTATCCCCGTAACATGCCATGACGGCACTTGGGGGGCATGGAGGTAGAGCCCCATGCTTTCCATGACCTCGGCACTAGAATGAGGTGGTGTGGTCGGCACCACGCTCTGACCGCCTTTTACCCCCGGGAAAGACCCGGTTCTCAATTTTATAGGAGGCTGAGTGAACCTCGGGGCCGTTCTGAAAGTTTGGCAACGAGAAAAATTCCTGTCACCACCTGGGATCGAACCCCGGACCTTTCAGTCCGTAGCCAGTTGCTCTACCAACTAAGCTACCCGGCCGCCCCTATAATAATAATAATAATAATAATAATAATAATAATAATAATAATAATAATAATAAAGTGATAGAGCAGAACTACAACATACCTTGCTCTAGAAGTGTGTCTGGTGCTACTGAACTGTCGTCTATTTCTCATTATTGCTGACTGATCTCGAGGAAGTGGGCAATCACGAAGGCTGTGACTCCCCATGCAATTAAAGCATGATGTGCGACTTGGTCCTTCATTCTTGTTAGCTTCACTACTGCCTTCTTTTGGTTTCTGAAGAACTTCGCTAAATTTCTGTGAAAAGATTATGAAAGAATTTTTGTACATTATCAACATTCAAAATCAGACTTCTGGGTATTCCACCATGTGACGGAACTTAACATTGCTAACATTTCGGGACTACACAATCCATTATCAAGACAAACAGATAAAACCAGAGGGCTCGACTGCTCCAGCATTTCTCACACTATGGTCCGCAGACCACAAGTCAGTGGCGGTTCCTCGGGGGAGGGAAGAGAGGAACGTCCTCCTCACATTTTCTTATTTTGAAAGTAAACACCAAATAAAATACGTGCCTTGAAATTCGAGGAAGATTCGATAATTTTTAAGTTCACAGCTATAAGAAAAACTCGGTTGATCGAGTTTTAAACACGCGCGCTCATGTGCTGCTAGAAAACTGTGAGAAAGATGAGAGATTGTCTGTGTGGAGGAAAGGCACTCCATTCCTCCTCTACTGCAGTTAACACACATAGACAACAGCGCACTAGCGGCCAGAGAAAGAAGCAGAGTTTTAAAGCAAGTAAATGAACGAAGAGGGAGGAGATCCTCCTCTGAATCAGTCATGGGCGGGAAATAGAAACCGACTGGTCGTGCAGCAAGCTCGCTACCGCTGCCACCTAAAGATGTTGCATTCAACCGGACTATAACACATCTAGGAGGAGACACAACAAAAACAGTTTTAACACAATGCTATGAAAGACACCATGTAAACTTTTTTTAATTATAAATCAAAAATATTGTTCATTGCACTTTATATAGGCTACTATTTATGGTTTGAAACTTTCGTGGATATTTGAAAGTTAAAGTCGGGTTTATGTAAAACAAAGAGGAAGTAGTTCTACGTAGTTGGCCCCTGAAATTCACTTCTATTCATTGTTTACTAGACAGGGCAACAGGCAAGTTATCAGTTTTGTACAAATATATTTGAAACTGAAAGTAGGTACTCCAAACTACATCATTTTTAACATAAAAAATTAATCAGCCACCGGGAGCTTTGAACAATAATGATAGTATGACTTTACAAGAACTGACATTCTTCAAAAGCATGTGATACTGAACTTGTAAAATGTACATGTGGCAACACAGACCACGTGGGTGGGTGCAGTGTTCTCTCTTTCCTCAGATTATTTCCCATTCCCATTTCCATTTCCGTAAAACGGTTCCGGTTACGAGTTAGTAGCTAGTCTCTTCCAACACGTGTGATGCTGTAGTGTGCTCGAAAAATGCTACGAGCTTGTGAATTTCCTTGTAATTGTTAATTTGCGCAATTATTCAACAATGAATGGAAGTGAAAACATAATATATTTTGGACAATTTAGGAAACTCAGTTTACAAGAACAGATTATTGCTATACAGAAGGGAAGGCCAACACCAACACTACCTGGTCTTACATGTATGCATGTACGCTAATTTGTAGCATGTTTCATTCAAGAAGGTGTCATTTCGTGCTGTTAACTTTTTTCCTCCTCTTAAGAAATATGCAGGAGCCGCCACTGCCACAAGTGGTCCTAGACGTCTGCCTTTGCGTCCTCTGAGATTGAACATGTATTAGGTAAGACCGAGCATTTGTCCGAGAAAGATGGAAAAAAAAAAAAAAAGATCACTCTATTATTGAGAACCACAGAGTAACAGGATTCCACTGCAAAAGTTTTCTTTCATAAAAACATAATAATTACAGACGTGGACAAATTATTAACAAAATTGACGATTTTTATGATAATTCTGTGTACAAAATTTGACTTTTCAGTTTAGACTACAATTGACAATTTTCATATTTCTATCATTACAGTAGACAGAAATATGCAAAAATGTAAACTGTAGTTTAAATTGAAGAGCTTAATTTTGTAAAATTATATAATAAAAATCTTCAATTTTGTTAATAATTTGTAAATTAGCAAGAATGTCAACTACAGTCTAAATTGAAGAGTCAAATTTTGTAAAACTATAAAATAAAAATCTTCAGTTTTGCTAATAATTTGGAAATATCCAAAATGTCAACTGTATTCCAAATTGAAGAATCGAATTTTGTAAAAATATATAAAAAAAACCTTCAGTTTTGCTAATAATTTGTAAATATGCAAAAATATCAAATGTAGTCCAAATTGAAGAGTTAAATTTTCTAAAAATATACAATATAAATCTTCAATTTTGCTAATAATTTGGAAATACACAAAAATGTTAACTGTAGTCTAAATTGAAGAATCATATTTTGTAAAAATATATAATAAAAATCTTCAATTTTGCTAATAATTTGTCCACGTCTGTATGATCAACACTGTTTATGACTTTATGGAGTTTGGAAATTACATCTCTCTCTCTTTCTCTCCCAGGATTGACGTTTTATGAAAAGTATAACACTACCTACTCTACTCTCACCTACAAAGAAAATATGTAACAGCTAATTTTTTTCAAGAATCAGGATTTGACTCCTGTCTCCAGGAAAACAACATAATAAATCGAGAAGTATAACAATAAAATTCTAAAGATGCTTTTTGCTAGACAACATGTGTAACATAGTTTACATTAATGACAACATCCAAAATTGGAAAAGTATCATTAATTGTGACATGCCAAAAAAAAAAAAAAAAAAAGAAAAAGCAGAGAAGATTTATTGAAGAAATGATGGGTTTCTGAAGACAAATGTTTTTCTACTGATGGAAAAACAGTCTTCTGTGCAATATGGCTTCTTAACAATTATTACTTTGAATTATTTTCATTTATATCGTAATATTAAACCTCTAAAATGTAGTTTTTACTGCATATATTTCAATTTTTAGCGCATATTTCAACAGTCTTTACTGCATAGTTGCATGCATATTTTCAGGTTTTTAGTGCATAAAGTTAGGTGGTCTATAAATCATAACATACTACACAATCTGTATTCCTGTGAAAGAAACATTATATATATATATATATATATATATATATATATATATATATATATATATATTATTTCTATTTTTATCTACAAATGTCATGCTCATTCATGAAGTTGTTTGTACACAATCAAATTTTTGTCAAATTCAACAATTCACAAGAATTTTCAAGACTTGGGCTGTACTGAGTTTCTGAACTTGTGCCACATTGTCTGTGTTACTAGCACTAACCGTTCTCAGAGCTGTGGATAAGAATTGAGGAGTCCACTGCAAGAATGATGGATGTCATTTGGAATACATTTTGCAGGAGAAGCAATTGAAAGTTTTAAATGCTTAGCGCTCAAAGCTTAACTGTGATTTTCCGATCATTACTGGACAATGACTATCAGTGTTAATGCCATATAACTCTCTATGTACATTCTATATGTCTTAAGCTATGCATTGACAGTCTTGGTTCATTTTCGACAAGAAAGTGACATCCATCATTCTTGCAGTGGACTCTTCAATTATCAGTTGGCAGAGATATTTATACAGTGGCTCTTGGGTATATGTCAGACACTAGTTGATTACGTTGTTATCTCTCTTGTGATTGGTCCTTAAGTCATTGTAGATGTTGATCTTGTTTGCTGGCAGATGTGTGAAGGGCGTTGGCCTTGAAAAAAGGAATATGGCCCTCCTAAGTTCGACTTTTTTCTGATGCCGTCCGTTGAATCTCATTCTCTTCTTAATTAGTCTGCAGCATTCTTCTCTGTTCATTATTCTGACATTCTCTATGAATGTTATAGGATGGCTGATTTTCTTCATGGGTAAATGTGGAGGACGGTGGCTTCCATCCAACTACGATATTCTGCGGAGTTCTGGCGATAACATCTTGTTGAGTAAGGAGAGGAAACGTGGCTCCATCCAGTTTATTGGCAATGAGTTGGAGATCGTTCCCCATCATTGATATGAATCTTCTAAGGCAGAATGCTGCTAGCAGTATCTCTATGCTGAAGGTCCAGATGCTATGATCTGTCGACAAGGAATCGTGGATAAGTGATGAGAACCTTCTCAGACAGATTGCTGCGGGTAGTATCTCTCTCTGCTGTAGTTCAGATGCTCTAGTCTGTCGGTCTTGAATCCAGTGGCGGCTGCTGATCATGTTGCAGCATTGCACAATGACCAAGTTTTTCCCGCACATTAAAATTTTGTTTATAATAAATAACTAAACAGATTTTAAGCTTCCTTCTCGTCGAATTGAAATATATACGTATTTTTATTTATATACAATTCAAGAATTCGAGTATAAAATAATCAGCTTTTATAAAATTCATCAAATTGTGAATACTTCAGAAGTGATCGTTGCGTGGCTCCAGCAACAGCCAGATTCGTGTAGCGGCTGGTACTGAAGGTAGGCTCAGCTCAGAGTTCCCAATCCCAGCAGTTAACACAGCTGGTCACGGCACAGCTCTTGCAACAACCGGAAGCAATTAGTTCTTGTATTTGCCCGTAGATTGCAGAGGTAGGCATTCCAAATGGACACAGTCGCTGGATGACTCGTGACTTGAGACGAAATTTTCAGATTTTTTCTGAGTCTTCGTTTCTCACGTGGTTTCTCACTTCCTGTTTCCTGACCAACGTGCAGCTAGGTGAGCACGTGGTCCAGTCATTTTATATTCGTGTGAAATTCATTTAATCCTCTTTTAAATATTTAGTTTTTGTTGGAATTTAAGTAGTTTTATGTGAATTGTGCTGCATAATACAATTTTTTTTTATTGGATGTGATATTTCCGTCAAGTTTGTGACATAGGTACGTAGCCATATAACGTTATGAATTTTGTAAGTTGTTTAAAAAACAGGAACTTTTCTGGAGTTTAATGTGAATTGTGGTAGTTATCACAATTTTTATAGTGCAGTGATGTTTTCTTCAAGTTTGTGATATACGTGCGTTTACCAATATGAATTCTGTAAATACTTTACAAAACAAGAACTTCTCTGTACTTTCTGACGAAGAAAAATAACAAAATTAAAGAACTTGGTAGACCACTGCCTGATCTAGATATTGTCCAGACAGTTACTACGGGGAAAAGACAGTTCAAGAGAATTTTTAGAAAGGAAATTTACAATAATCATGACTGGCTTTGTGGTTGTGAAGTGAAAACCGCACTGTTTTGTTTTCCGTGTACCTTGATGGGGAACAGTCGTGGACAAGAACGGACATTACTGATATTAATCATTTAAGTACCAGCATTGGATTAAAATGTTCATGACCATGTACTGATAAAGGTAACTAATTCTACCCCTCTCATCACAGAAAGTGCAACACCTAGACCCAAACTTCACCAGCCGCCACTGCTTGAATCATCAATTAATAAAGGTGTTATTGTCAGAACTCCACAGAACATCATAGTCGGATGGAAGCCACCATCCTCGACATTTACCCATGAAGAAAATCATCCATCCTATAATACTCACAGACAACATCAAAATAATGGACAGAGAAGAATACTAGGGACTAATTAAGAAGAGAATGAGATTCAGTGGATGACAGAAGAAAGCCGAACTTATGAGGACAAAAATCCTTTTTTTCAAGGTTATTGCCCTTCACACAGCTGCCAGCAAACGAAGACCAACATCTACAATGATGATGGTTGAAAATTCGACAGCGCACATTGAAGCCAGCCCCATTCCCATATATATGTGATGGACCATTCACAGAATTTGGACGACCTAAGGACCAATCACAAGAAAGTTAATAATACAACCAACCAGTGTCGTGCAGGAACCCAAGAGCCACTATATAAATATCTCTGCCAACTGACAATTCTTACCCACAGCTCTGAGGATAATCACAGTAGGATGATCTAAACGTTAGCTCTAGTAATTGAGATTATGCGGCACAAGCCCGGAGACCCAGTACAATCCATGAACAGTAGGAGCGGAAACCTACGTCAACGCTTTTCAAGACTTGCCAATAGGATCTACTTTACAAGTTTTATTGTCAAATCACTTACTAGACTTGAAAGTAAATAAGTACATGTTCTAATTGATCAAAGATTTGACAATTATTTTGAAGGAATTGACCAAAGGGATTCGAAAATATTATGGCGGCAACAACTACAAAAAAAAACATGGCGTCCTGGTCAAAAGAAGTTGTTTGAGAACTAATTCAATTATATAAATTAAACGTACGTCTGTATGACATAATGCATATGAGAAAATTGTAAGGCAGATATCTCGAATTAAGTATCAATACATGTATTTTTTTAAAGAAGAACATTCTGACCTATAACCTAGACAAATACTAATCGTAAATATTTTGTTTTAAAACAATATGTAATCGTAATATTCTCCATTTTAGGTTACTGTACAGTTAAGTAATATAAATATTGTTTTGTATAAGCTAGTTATTATCCAAAGGATTTACTGTACAGTCTCAAAAACAAAAAAACTGGCCTGACTCTTGAAAATCCTTACAGAGCACGATTCACACCACCACAATTTAAGAATGGTTTTCAAACCAGTATTATTTTAATAGTATTACTGGAAGGTATTTCACACGTAATGCAAAATCCACGAAAGTATCTGAAAATAAAATTAAATCAATGCCTAAGAATCACTGTGTAACAATGACAACCATCAATGCACTCTAGCATGCCAGTGCCATCGCAAGACATTCAGTCCCAGCATGACACGTTAAATCTTCCCGATCTCTGCCCTCGTTGGATATAGCGTCGATCATATCTGGTGACGTGAAGAGCCAGGGAAGTTGGCCGCAGCCCTTAACTGATTCACAGAGTGGAACGGATTCTATTCATGAGCTCTGCAAAGGGTCTCATCATCTTCCCGTGTTGAATATGTGGACGTTTTGTAGAATGGCGCTTTCAAAACTCCCCATAATTTAGATATCTATGTGCTCACCTCTGTGCTGTCCTCACATGAACCCGCACAATCGACTCGCCTCCGACGCAGAATAGCCATTTGCCACCAGTGTAATAACTTACTGTCTTCTGTCGGCCATGTTCCTACAGATTAGCCTGGTGTGGCCTACATCTTTAGTCAACAGTGTGACTACTAAACATAATAAAATATTAATAAAGATTTAAGTTGCATATGGTTAAGGAATAGCAATTTTCACACTCCATTAATTTATTTATAAATTACAGTGCATAACAAAATAATCTTGCAGTGTAGGCTTTCACGGCCGGAGTCTATAGATGTAGATTCATTTTCCGGGCTGAGAGGCCGTGGTCTATTGGTTGGTTTTATACCAGACGTTTCGTCTGCAACTGCGGCAGACATCTTCAGTGGAGTGGTATCCGAGGTCGCGTACCTGAGGCAACTGATCCTGTGGCTGGTTGTGCGGGCGTATTTATAGTGCGGCTCGCGGGCCGAGGCCTGTTGTCGCTGAGGTCCACACCGCTTTGTTCGCTGCTCCCGTTCTGGGTTCCGTCCTTTTGTTGTAGTGGCTTCTTATCTGTTCTGTTTAGGACCGGGTACCAACACTTGTTTAGCTTTACGCCTTCTTCCTTGCGATTAAAGTTGTTGTTATGTTTATATATTTCAATCGCTTCTCTATGTAGACGGGGGAAGAAGTGCGTCGTCGTGCTCAAGATGTCCGTGTCCTTGAATCTTATGTTGTGATCGCCCTCTTCATAGGCATGTGCTGCCACTGCCGATTTGTCGATCTGTCCTAGGCGGAATCTACATCCATAACAAAATAGTTTATTTCCACAACTAATGTGAACCGTGTCTAATTAATTTGAAGTAAAGCGAGTTAATGCCCAATTTTGTGATATAGTCGTATCCTGGAGTATTGCATTGGTTCATACAGAACGTTTTCTGTCACAGACGGTTTTAATCTGTTTCCGATTCAGTTGGTCGAGTGTTCGAACCCACTGTCATGCATTGTATATTTGTGAAATTAATTTACTTCTTTTTTTGTTAACAGTCCTTACCGCATTACTTACTTCCACTGAATTCTTTACCCTGGCACTTGTCCTAACTACTAAGGAATAACTTACAACGAAAAACAACTAATTTTATTACCTCTACTAGTTATTCTCTAGTGAACCAGGCCACTCGTCCTCTGATCATGTGCACTGCCTCCTTTCTGGGACTTATAAAGTATCTGTGCAATAAAACTTGTTTCTAAGACTGTACATGTTTATATTGTAATTATATTTGGTAGGTAGGCCTACATAGGTTACACTATATAGCTCGCGCAAGAAACGATTACCGAAAAGCAATGATGGCGTTGCTGTCTGTTTTGACGTGTGTATATAGGCACACCGAGGGGGAGAGGTACGAGCCGATGGAAGTATTGTTTCTTCCAAGAAGATGAACAAATGAGGACATCGCTGTGGAAATAAAGAATGTAGCAAGAGAAAAATTCGAAGCTAATTAAACGCGCAACATATGTTTACGAATGAAATAATAATTTGTGCGATACAAGACACATATTCACATGCACTGGAACAAACTAAAGTCCTAATGTAACTAAATATTACAATGCAAAACTGATTCTATCGATGTCATTTCTCTTCCGACTGTACTCTTGAATATCATTCAAGTTATCTCGTGACCTTTCCTCTCGCCCGCTCTTCCTTATCGCATTGTTTGATCCGCATTCCTTCCGTCGGTAATCCGTACTTGCGAGATCTATACCTGCAGCACAGGTTTTAAAATTTTGTCAAATCTTTAGCAATATGAAAAAATCTTTGATAAATCATTTTCAATATTGATCAATTTTTCACAAGTTTTCTTGTGAGTATTGAATGGAAGAATAATTTGATCATGTACAAGCAGCTTAAGGTATATGTACACCCACAAAACGCAAAAAGTGATGAATAATTAGAATTTTAAAAATATAACTATTTTAATAGAGAATTTTCTCCCCTTTAATTTGATATAAGAATTTTCGATTTATGCCTTATGGTTTTTCAAATAAGTCCCATTTTACAAAATTCTGCTTCATCAGCCACGGTTACTTCTACGAAGATCACTCCAAAAGTAATGCACAACATTTTTTAAAACTTATTTTTTATTCTAAACCTTTGTAATTTATGGAGGTCATAGATACATCCTTCCTGCATAAGGCAGTTGAAAGGTGCGGGGATTATGTGGAAAAGTGACGTATTGTTCCTGAAGGATGTATCTACATTCTATGAAAATAGCAAAGCTGTAGGATAAAAATGTAATTTTTAAATAAATATTATGGATTACTTTTGGAGTGATCCTTGTAGCATTCAATCCCCTCGTCCAGCATTGCTTGTAAAATAAACTTCTTTCTAGTCTCAAAATAGATGCATAGATATCAGGGCATGCTCTTTAGATTGAAAACACGTTTTTACATAATGAAGTAATTTATAATCTTTTACTGTTAGTCATAAAACTGTAAATTTGTGTGTCAGTGATGTTGTACGTCATTTTAATGAGTCCAAAAGTATAAATTAAAATTCTGAGGAGGATGGGCATAAACGCTGGGACAAACACCATCGCAGGATTTGTTGCATCAATGGAAAATAGGGACAAAAAAAATTCAACACCTGAAGTTAAAACAAGGAGGAGATATTTGAGAGGCAGAAAGAAGCTTAAAAACTGGACCGACATGAAGCTGCTTAAGGGGTGACATATGATGATGGAGTCTTCTAGGCTCTGAAAGTTTGTGGCTCATTTCCTGCAAATAGTAATTTTAGAATATTTAATTCTTTTAAACATGATATCTCAGCCAAATATGGTGATACCAAGAAAATATTGGTGTCATTTTGAAGCTTGAAATGTCCCCCAGTGCCTGACAATGAGTAAAATAACATTAATATAGTTAATAATGATCTATGGATTTTTACATGATTTATGCAACATAAAATATTAGTATAAGTTACATATGGTAATATTTAATTAATGTAAATAAAAATAAAAAATAGCTCTATGTCAGGCACTAAAGAATAGTTTTAGCTATAAAACAGGAAAAAAAACTGTGGCTCTGTCTTAAAAACTGCATGAGCTATCATGTTTCAAGTTGTATGTCAAAATTATAAACAAAATAATTTTTATAAACAATTTAGACATAATTTCAAGGGATCTGTTCACTTCATTCTCTTTCTGGTACCATTCTCAATTGTATAAAAATTCTACAGAGGAAAATTATGCAAAAGAAAGTTTTTTGTATGTAAAGGTGTACATATTCATCTGCAATACTCGTAAATTTGGCCATATAACACCTTCCCTCCAGTTACTTTCATGGGTGCGTCTGAAGGAACGAAGAACAATACATTCACTGTCTCTTCTGTTTAGAATCATGCATACTTCTACTCCGAATTATCTGTTATCGCGCTTTCAATTTCTTACAACTCTTCGAAACCGACATCAAGCACTTCTTTCTATCCCTCATCATAGAACGTCTCTATACTCATCCTCCTACACTGTAGAAATACCTCGTCTCTGGAATTTGCTACCTAATGACGTCAGGGACTGCCGGACTTTATCACAATTCAAAATTAAATTGGAAAATTTTGTCTTGTTTAATGCTTTTTGGATATTGCTAGAAGTGTTGATTTGTGTTTTTTTTTTACTCCAGATTAAAATCGCAAGTTTCTTGTTTATGTTAGTTAATTAGGATACAATTAATTATACTTAATCACTCATTTAAAGTTTGTGTGACTGCAACCTGTGTATATTTTTGTGTGACTTTACTTTGTTTATAGTGTTTTTTTTTTTTCCTTTTTATTTCTCTTATTGTATTTGTATTCCTGGTGTTGTGGAAGAGAAGGCCTGATGGCCTTAACTACACCAGAATAAATAAATAAATAAATAATAATAATAATAAATAATATACCTTAAGGAATAGAACAAACTTCATAATACCAATCTGACGACATTGTACACTTACTTGGTTATACGCCGGCACATCCAAGTCATCTTTTACTGTTGGACGAGTATCAACCTTAAATAAACTTGAGTCGTCAACAACATCAGCATCTTGAGAATCCTCCTCACTCTCTTCTTCCCAGACGTCAAGTTCTAGATCTGATGTATCAATTTCTTCTTCAGTGTCAGGATCATGATTTGCTATGAGTTCCTTCAAAAACTTCTTTATAGCACTTTTATATTTCCTGTAAAATACCCAGCCACTTTTTCAATTACCAACTAGATATGTATTTATACACATCAAAGAAAAGAGAATGATTACATTGATTTATTATTGGACGAGCTAAGATTAAGTGGGGACAAAGTTATATAAAATTCAGTAACATTAGTTCAACTTAAGGTAAAATCCATAGCTCTTCGTTGTAATAATGTTGGTTCATTGGTATGTTGAGTAGTCTGTGTACCATTCTTCGGAATGCAGTATGTTTGTGTTGTGTTGAGTGGTTGGATATGTTGTGTATGTGTGTTGTTGTGGGTTTTTTGTAGACTTTGAATGTATGAATGACTTTTGTTATTGTGATGTCTAGAAAATTTATAGATTTGTTGTTTTCAATTTCTAATGTATAGTGTAACTTTGGGTGTATTTTGTTTATGTGTCAATGCAGGTTTTGGATCTGTCTTTTGTTTCTTATTTTAGACATTTTATGGCTTCTAAAATTTTTTATTGTAGTACAAACTTGCTATTAACCGATACTGTAATTGAATCCACAGACTTCAGACCCAAGACAAGCTTGAATGACAAGAAAGATGAAAGTACGAGGTCTGACGAATTTCAGCATGTTGTTCTGACTGTAAGCAATTCTATACGAGTTTCTCATTTCTGACATATATAGGTCGACCATAATGAGCTATGCTATCTAGATAATTATCTCTGGGATAGGTTAGAGCTTACAAGCAAACGTTCTGATGAGGGCAGATAAAGTTAAATTTTTTTCTTCTGGCATGTTAATAATATCAAAAGAAGTGCTTATACAAATTTTGGCCACTCGACCGCAATTACAAGGCCGTCTAGAAAGTGATTTTCCTTGGGACCGTTTATAGAAAAAAGCACAATTTTATTGCATAGAAATATTTATTGAAACAGATACAGCAATTGTTGCGCTATTTGTCAACATATCCACCACTGGAATTGAGACATTTGTCATACTGTGGGATCAATTTTTGTGTCATAGAAGTCAGCTGCCTCAGATCGGAACCAGCGTTTGACTGGATCTGTACCTCTCTCTGTTGATTCCATGATTTGAGAAATGTCTGAATTCCGATGGAAAATTTGTTGAAAAATAGTTCAACAGCTGTGTCTGTTCCAATAAATTTGTCCAATGAAATTGTGTTTTTTTTTTCTGTTAACGGCCCCTGGCAAACTTATTTTTTTACGGCCCTTGTAATTGCAGTTGAGTGGCCAAAATTTGTATAAGCACTTCTTTTGACATTATTAACATGGAAGAAAAAAATTTAACTTTCTTATCTGCCCCCACCAGAACGTTTGCTTGTTAGATCAGAGATGAGCAAACACATGTGCCAAAGCACATTGATAGTACACGCAGTGCAAACAAGGGGATATAGTGTCGATTTTATAAAACCTCCTATGTGACAGTACAGAACATAATTTTTCAGAAGGAAGAAAAAAAAAATTAAATATCAATAGGCCTACATAAGAATATTAGATAATTCGGTAGAAAACGTTGATGAATATGACGACATTATCAAGGATCAGTGTAGGCCTATTGAGATTTAATTAATTTTTTCTTCCTCCTGAAAAATTATCCTCTGTACTGACACATAGGAGGTTTCAATGATATTAAGCATAAGAAACATCATACTGCATGAATATCGCGAGGCATGCTGGATTATTTCAGTCATGTTTATCCGTGTCTGGCTTAGATGACAGATCTCCACCTTGCTTGTATTATTTATTGTGTTGGGTACAATTTTGTAATGCAGTACTCAAAAGCACAAAAATTGTTATAACTTACTTCCATTTCAGAAATCCCTGATATCACTCATTCTATATATCACAAGTACAAAGGAAACAAATGTCCAGCAATCGCAATTAAATACGGCAAACATGAAAAATCATCCTGTGCAAAAAGGACATAGGCCTACAGTAAAAGTATTTCACATTTCAACAATTTATTGTTAGGAAGATAATTTCAGTCACTAGTATATTTATACCTTTCCTTTACACTGGCAGGCCTTGAGGTACACAGAATCATTTATGCGTACTTGTGTACACAAAATGGGTGACATCAGACTGAAACAGAAGTATAGGAATATTCGTGGTCATATACAATATCATAATAAACTCTAAACAACATTAAGCCAAGCTCGGCTATCTAAAGTAGGAACAATAGTATACTTAAAATAAAACTGAATCATTGTATATGTCCAAGAAAGTTCCCATATTGTTTGATTATGTGATATAACTAAATGTGCGGTATTCATTAGTGACAACATAAGTGTCAAACAGAACTTGTAATTGTAGTAACAGTACTGGTAAGCCAGAAATACTGAAATTTAGTATAAACTACTTCAATAAGACTGTCTTTTGAAGTGTCAGAATGGAGTTTACATTATGTTAATTCTACATAAAATTAATTCCAGTTAACTTCAAATAGCAGGCTACTTTGAGAGTCTAGTACTGGATAACAACTAGTTTAGTTAGTTCAAATGAACTCGCTCCCAAAGTTTGTCCTGGTATTTAGGTACACATACGTAAACAATTTTGCTTCCTTTTCAAGATAAAAATTGTTTTATATGAAACATTTCACAGCGTTGTTTTGGGAAAGCCATTGATTTAATTGCCAATATGCTCAGTCAATTTAAGAGAGCAGTGTATTATGATAATAAATTATTGAAGTAATTATAGTTTTACCCTTTAAATGTGCAGACATTTTATCAGAACAAATGTAACTTCAAATTTCTGCACATTTAAAGGACAAAATTAAAATTCTTTCAATCATTTATTATGATAATACGATGCTCTCTTAAATTTACTGAACATATTGGGAATTAAATCAGTGGCAGTCCCAAAACATGCTATGAAATGTTTCATATAAAACAATTTTTATGTCGAAAAGGAAGCAAAATTGTATTGAACATTTTTTTGTTTGAAACATCTCAAAGAATACACCCCATGAAATTAATGGCATTACTTACGGTTGAAAAAAAAATCTCTCTCTCTCTCTCTCCCTCTCTCCCCCTCTCCCTCTCCCTCTCCCTCTCTCTCAAGTGTTACAAATTAGTCCACTTAAAAGAATCAATAAAACTAAATGCTAATTTTTCCAAATCTTATTACAGGCAGAAAGATACTTTCAAGCACTAGTGTATTTACACCTTTCCTTTACATTGGAAGGCTTTCAGATGCAATTTAGTTAGTGTACTTGTGTACATAAAATTGAATGAGAATTTATACATCACCAAAACCACCAAAATATGTTCTCTGCAGAGAAGAAGATTCAACTATAACATTCCAGATAAAATACTGGCGTATCACGGGCTTACTGGAAAAAGTTGGTCTCGTTGCTTTCCTACATAGTTCCCAAATTTTTCCAGTAAGCCCGTGATATTAGAAAACAAATGGAGAAAATTCAATGTTCTGAGCATTTGATTAATTAACCATTAGAGGAGGCAACCTTTCAGACTGCATCATGGATGGCATTCTGTTGGGCCCCAGTCATGGGAATCTGATATTTTGAATGGAATAATGAAAATCTAATTGTTTGTATACATCTGAAATGTGATTAATATAATATGAGGACAAATCAAAAAGTCTTCGCCCCAATTTTTTTCAGCCACAATAATAACATACAGGGAAATCAAAATATGTTGTTGTTGTTTTCTAATGCCAGGCGTTTGACAATAAAGTCATTTGACCTCTTGCACTCCAATATTTTTCAAAGATATTATCATGTCCAGCCAATGAAGCACAGATTTTGAGGTGTTCCGAATCCATTTCTTGGTTTCAGTTGCACAATGGGCAGTTAGGGGACTGATATATTCCAATTCTATGCAGGTGTTTAGCTAAACAATCATGGCCTGTTGCCAATCTAAATGCAGCTACAGACGATTTTCGTGGTAAATCGGGAATTAACTGTGGATTTTGATGCATAGAGTTCCATTTTTTTCCTTGGGATTGTGTTATCAAATTTTGTTTGTTGAAGTCTAAGTATATAGATTTAATAAATCTCTTCACAGAGTAATACGTAGATTTAGTAATAGGTCTGTAAGTAGCAGTGCTGCCCTTCTTTGCTAAAGCATCCGCATTCTCGTTTCCCAGGATTCCACAATGGGATGGTATCCATTGGAATACAATTCTTTTATTGAATGATATTAATTGAGAGAGCATTTTAGTTATTTCTGCTGTTTGAGATGAAGGTGTGTGTTTAGAGACGATTGATAGAATAGGTGCTTTGGAGTCTGACAATATAACTGCATTCCGAAATTTATTGATGTGGCATAGAAAATTCCTCAGACATTCACTTATTGCAATGATTTCACCATCAAAACTTGTTCTTCCATATCCAAGTGATCTATAAAGTGAGAAGAGACAGCACGGAACACCTGCACCGGCACCTTGCTCTCTGGAGATCAAGGATCCGTCGGTGTATAAATGAAGCCAGTTTTGTGGAGGGTACCTAATATTAATTGTCTTTAAAGACAATTGTTTCTGTATTTCAGTGTTTACTTCTGATTTCAGTATTTCTTCTGTTAAATTTAGATTATATTCTATATTTAATAGAGTTAAAGGGTTTGGTTTAATTTGTAAGGAAATCAAAATATAGTCAGTGTTCTAAGTACCCTTGACTATTTTTTCACAGTCACAACCACAGTTCAGCAGTTGTTCCATTGCACCACTAGTTTGGAGATGCTGCTGTTGTAGAATTCGGTCAGTGAAGTGCGGAACCAGTGTCAGACAGCAGTCTTCATGTCGTCATTGGAAATTAACCTCTGATCTGCCAGGAACTTTTTCAGTGGACCGAACACGTGGTCATCACTGAGGACGAGGTCTGGACCATACAGTGGATGCCCCACAATCTCCCATCTGAATGACTGCAGTTGGATGGCAGTCCTGTTTGCAACAAGTGGCCTGGTGCTTTTTCCTGATGGTAGCAGTCTGGTGGTTGTTCCACACTCGACCAGCCGAATTCTACAAACCAGCATCTCCGAACTGGTGGTGCAATGGGACAAATGCCTTAACCGCAGTGGTAACTATACGGAAAAATAGTCAAAGGTACCTAGAACACTGAGTGAGTATATTTTGATTTACCTCTATGTTCATTGTTCCACACTCGACCAGCCGAATTCTACAAACCAGCATCTCCGAACTGGTGGTGCAATGGGACAAATGCCTTAACCGCAGTGGTAACTATACGGAAAAATAGTCAAAGGTACCTAGAACACTGAGTGAGTATATTTTGATTTACCTCTATGTTCATTGTTCCACACTCGACCAGCCGAATTCTACAAACCAGCATCTCCGAACTGGTGGTGCAATGGGACAAATGCCTTAACCGCAGTGGTAACTATACGGAAAAATAGTCAAAGGTACCTAGAACACTGAGTGAGTATATTTTGATTTACCTCTATGTTCATTGCTCCACACTCGACCAGCTGAATTCTACAAACCAGCATCTCCGAACTGGTGGTGCAATGGGACAAATGCCTTAACCGCAGTGGTAACTATACGGAAAAATAGTCAAAGGTACCTAGAACACTGAGTGAGTATATTTTGATTTACCTCTATGTTCATTGTTCCACACTCGACCAGCCGAATTCTACAAACCAGCATCTCCAAACTGGTGGTGCAATGGGACAAATGCCTTAACCGCAGTGGTAACTATACGGAAAAATAGTCAAAGGTACCTAGAACACTGAGTGAGTATATTTTGATTTACCTCTATGTTCATTGTTCCACACTCGACCAGCCGAATTCTACAAACCAGCATCTCCGAACTGGTGGTGCAATGGGACAAATGCCTTAACCGCAGTGGTAACTATACGGAAAAATAGTCAAAGGTACCTAGAACACTGAGTGAGTGTATTTTGATTTACCTCTATGTTCATTGTTCCACACTCGACCAGCCGAATTCTACAAACCAGCATCTCCGAACTGGTGGTGCAATGGGACAAATGCCTTAATCGCAGTGGTAACTATACGGAATAATAGTCAAAGGTACTTGGAACACTGAGTGAGTATATTTTGATTTACCTCTATGTTCATTGTTCCACACTCGACCAGTCGAATTCTACAAACTAGCATCTCCGAACTGGTGGTGCAATGGGACAAATGCCTTAACCGCAGTGGTAACTATACGGAATAATAGTCAAAGGTACTTGGAACACTGAGTGAGTATATTTTGATTTACCTCTATGTTCATTGTTCCACACTCGACCAGCCGAATTCTACAAACCAGCATCTCCAAACTGGTGGTGCAATGGGACAAATGCCTTAACCGCAGTGGTAACTATTCGGAAAAATAGTCAAAGGTACTTGGAACACTGAGTGAGTATATTTTGATTTACCTCTATGTTCATTGTTCCACACTCGACCAGCCGAATTCTACAAACTAGCATCTCCGAACTGGTGGTGCAATGGGACAAATGCCTTAACCGCAGTGGTAACTATACGGAATAATAGTCAAAGGTACTTGGAACACTGAGTGAGTATATTTTGATTTACCTCTATGTTCATTGTTCCACACTCGACCAGCCGAATTCTACAAACTAGCATCTCCGAACTGGTGGTGCAATGGGACAAATGCCTTAATCGCAGTGGTAACTATACGGAATAATAGTCAAAGGTACTTGGAACACTGAGTGAGTATATTTTGATTTACCTCTATGTTCATTGTTCCACACTCGACCAGCCGAATTCTACAAACTAGCATCTCCGAACTGGTGGTGCAATGGGACAAATGCCTTAACCGCAGTGGTAACTATACGGAAAAATAGTCAAAGGCACTTAGAACACTGAGTGAGTATATTTTGATTTACCTCTATGTTCATTGCTCCACACTCGACCAGCCGAATTCTACAAACCAGCATCTCCGAACTGGTGGTGCAATGGGACAAATGCCTTAACCGCAGTGGTAACTATACGGAAAAATAGTCAAAGGCACTTAGAACACTGAGTGAGTATATTTTGATTTACCTCTATGTTCATTGCTCCACACTCGACCAGCCGAATTCTACAAACCAGCATCTCCAAACTGGTGGTGCAATGGGACAAATGCCTTAACCGCAGTGGTAACTATACGGAAAAATAGTCAAAGGCACTTAGAACACTGAGTGAGTATATTTTGATTTACCTCTATGTTCATTGCTCCACACTCGACCAGCCGAATTCTACAAACCAGCATCTCCAAACTGGTGGTGCAATGGGACAAATGCCTTAACCGCAGTGGTAACTATACGGAAAAATAGTCAAAGGTACCTAGAACACTGAGTGAGTATATTTTGATTTACCTCTATGTTCATTATTGTGACTTTCTGATTCACCCTTGTATGTTACTAGTCAGCGATGTATGGTAAAAGAAACTGGCCATCCTACCTCATTATCTCCTGCTTAGCTGCCTCATGAGTGACGTCTTATTGGTGTCACTTATGAGGTTCAAAATTGTCTTTGGACAGTTCACTAAACAACAAAAAATGGAAATATTTTTGGATATTCTACTTCTTCTCAAAAATCCAGTAACTTTTGATTGAAACATTTTTATTTTAAATGTGGTCTTAAGAAGAAACAGCTTGTTTGAAAATAATACAGACTCCGAGAAAAATCCCATGACAGGCTGATACTCTAGCCTACGCAGATATCTTAGGGGTTTAATATAGTCTTCATACTCTTTGGAAAGAAGAGCAAGAGTAATATTCTGAAAGAATTTAAATACTTAAGTACAATAATTACAGATGAGAACAAAATGGACACAGAACTTAACCTCAGATTAATGCTTGGCAACAGAAAATATTTTGGACTTAAGAAACAATTTAGCTCCCAATACCTTAGCCTTCAAAGACTAAAATATATACGAGGGGGATCCAGGAAATAACGACCATTCGCGCATACCCGCTGCGCAGCTGACTCCCCTTCCTTGTTTGAAGGTCAACTGGCTTCCTTAACATGTGTTCTCATAATGTTGTGAATACTGGTTGCAACAAGTCGCCATTGTGCATTTTGTGTTACTTCAAAATGAACGACGTGATTGATAATCCCGCCGACTGTGAGGTGAGGAGTGTGATTCGTTTTTTGAATGCCCGACATTTGAAACCTGCAGAAATTTACCGGCAATTGAAAGAAGTGTATGGTGATACTGTAATGAATGAAAGAAATGTGAGAAAATGGTGCGAAATGTTCAACAATGGGCGAACAAATGTCCATGATGAAATTCGACCCTGACGCCCATCACTCATCACAGAAGACCTGAAGACTAAAGTGAACGACAGAATCTTGCAAGACAGGCGCACATCACTGGACGAATTGCTGAAAGACTTTCTAGGTGGTACGCGTTTTGGAAGTGATGAAGAGTTGAAGACAGTGAACACCTGGCTTAATGAACTGGCGGCAGAGGAGTATAACACGGGAATTCTAAAGCTAGTGAACAGATACGACAAATGTTTAAATGTAGGTGGTGATGATGTAGAGAAATAAAGGAAGTTATGTAACAGACTTTGTTTTTTCAAATAAATATTTTTATTTTTAATTATTACAACAAAACGGTCGTTATTTCCTGGATCTCCCTCGTAAAACTGCACTCAGACCAGTTGTCACCTATGGCTGTGAAAGCTATGTTTAAACAAAGACACGAGAAAATAAGCTTAAAATATTTGAAAGAAAAATATTTTTTGGCCCTACATGTGAAAATGGTACTTGGCGCATTGGATATAATGATGAATTACATAAGGCTCGACATCGATATAGTTAGAATAATTAAAACCTTAAGGATTAAGTGGCTGAAACATCTTTACAGAGAAAAGAGATGAATCTGTACTGTAAAGTTAGCGGTACTTTAACTAAAATAGATGGTGAAGAAGAATTGGACAGTCTAACAATAGATGGTTGGATAGTGCTGAACAAGGATTGAAAGTATTGGTAGTACAAGGATGGAAATGAATGGAGGCACATTGTAGAGGCAGGCTGTAGCACCAGCAATGACGATAATGACCTGTTTTCAAAGCCAACTAATATCTTAACTTAAAAATGGATGGTCATGTCAGTTGTTGAGCTCTTAGGCCTACAGAGAGAGAAATATGATACAGTTTGACGTTGAGGTAGGTTAATGCAGGCAAAATTACAGACTAGCATCTGAAATTTTCAATGAATGACAATGAAATTTAAACAGCTGGAAGTATGACCATATAAATACGAGGCCTGTCTAAAAAGTATCCGACCTTTAGCCAGAAAAAATATTTCAAATACCTGACGGGGTTGGGACCCTAATCCCCTTCAAAGTAGGCCCCTTGTGCTTGCACACTTAGCCCACCACTGCCGGAAACACCTCTGGAAGTCTTCTTTTGGAATGGTGTTCAGCTCCGTCGTCGCGTTCCGCATTATCTCTTCTCTACTCTCAAAACAGGATCCTTTCAGTGGTGTCTTCAATTTTGGAAACAACCAGAAGTCGCAAGGAGCCAGGTCTGGAGAGTAGGGAGGTTGGCGAACAGTTGTAATTCCATGTTTGGCCAAGAAAGTGTGGATCAATTGGGATGAATGTGCGGGGGCGTTGTCGTGATGCAAGTACCAGTTGTTTGCCGTCCACATGTCTGGTCTTTTGCGCCGAACTGCATCACAGAGTCGCCGGAGAACATCGTGATAGTACTCCTTTGTCACCGTTTGTCCTTCCGGTGCGTATTCGTGATGCACAATCCCACGGACATCAAAGAAAACAGTCAGCATCACCTTGATTTTGCTTCACACCTGCCGCGCTTTCTTCGGCCTTGGAGACTCAGGATGTTTCCAATGTGACGACTGTCTTTTTGTTTCTGGGTCGTACCTGTACACCAATGACTCATCTCCAGTTATCACGGTGTTCAGAAACCCAGGATCAGTGTTGGCGGTGTCCAGAAGGTCCTGTGCAACGTCACGATGGAGGTCTTTTTGTTCCGGGGACAACAACTTGGGCACGAATTTCGTAGCCACTCGGTTCATGTTCAAATCATCACGCAAAATTGCATGTGCAGAATCTTTACTCACTCCAACCTCTTCGGCAATCTCCCGCACGGTCAAACGACGATCTGCCATCACCAAATTTCGCACCCTCTCAACAACAGCTGCACTCCGAGCAGTTTGGGGCCTGCCACAACGCTGCTCACTCTCCGCTGATGTGCGGCCATCTTTGAATCGGTTGAACCACTCCTTAATTTGTGTTACACTCATCGCATCTTCCCCAAACACCTGCTGAATCTTACGAATTGTTTGACTTTGAGAATCACCAAGCTTTTGACAAAATTTGATGCAGTATCTTTGCTCAATTCGTTCAGTCATCTTGCGAGAAAACTAAATCCGACAAACACTTAGAACAGCACCTTACTTGGCGACCACCAGCCAGTGACTGGCACAAGCGAATGCGGTGAAAAAATTCAAGCATGCGCATTACGGTTCCTCCTTCCACCGTGCACAGTGGCGCCGCCTTAGAATCACTACTTTGCGCGGGAAAATTTAAGGTCGGATACATTTTAGACAGGCCTCGTATTGTGACAGCTGCAACGCGGTTCGAACACGCGTCCGACAGGGCGCGCGGCAGACGAAATGCTGGTACGGGGAGCATCTGCATGCTGAAGGGCAGAGGGGGTGTATTACGGCAACGCGGCGAGGGGAGGTTAAGCGTGCATCTGCTACCTGCCGAGTGAGGATGGAAGCAAACTGCTACGTGCGGAGTGAAGGGGGGACGGACCCTCCCAAATCGTCCGGAAGTCTGTCGAAGTGGAGATACCAGATAATTCGAGAGAGCTATCTCTGGACACCCGTAGAAATTTCTCGTAACTATGGTTTAGTTATAAAAGAAGAAACGCGAGTGAACTTGAGCAGTTTATTCAGCCAGTCAGTAAGCCAGCGTTGTTACAGTCAGTGAACAGAGCAAGCCAGCCAGTCTTGTGTACCGGAGTTCGACTTGAGTGTGCGTCCGCAACTGTGTCAGCATCCGAAGGCCTGAGTTCGAGTGCAGTGGACCGCAGTTGGAGGGACCTGAGTTCGAGTACAGTGGACTGTCTCTGAAGGTCTGGGGTTCGAGATTCTGTGAACGCGAGTGACTGAGGTAGAAGAACTAGCCAAGACAAACGAGCTGTGAACTGAGAACTGACAGTTCTGTGTTGTAAATAGTGCTTTGTGAACATTAGTTAAGATTAACAGTTCATTGTTGTTCGTAATAGTCCAAGTAAATTGTCATTGTCGTCTGTGGAGTGCAATAACGCACGCTGTGTTGCTGTGCGGAGAGCAAATCCCATTGTTGACGGGAGTGCAGTTAAATTGTAGAGAGTGAAGAGTTATTGTTGAGATAATAAAATTACAGTGTTGTTGAGTTGAAACAAATTTACAATATGAATGTGTAAAGGAGACAAATCGCATCAAGGTGAATATTCACGTGAATGATGAGAATGCTATTAACAATCTCGCTGCTGTTGATGTGAATTCGCAGATAAAATATCAACTGGTGAGACATTGGCATCAGCCACACATCAGTAAAGTGGATACTAAAGCAGCAGAAATATCATGTTTATTATATCTGCCTGCATCAGAAACTCTCACAAAGAGATTGTATTGTGTTGTATTTATTAACATTCCATGGTATTCATACATTGCTTCACAGCTAGAATATGGCACAAGTCAAAAAAACTTAATAGGCCTACTATTATAAAATCTTAATTTATAGTCACACAGTCTTACTAATACACCGTGTATAGTTTTTATACGAGACTTATGCAGAGTTGAGACAGAAAACGTTACTAATAAACCGTGAATAAGCTATGGACGTATAAACAAGCTGTAACTATACAATGGGAATTGCTTTGCAGTAGTTATATACACGAAACCCCTTGTTTAAATGTTGTATATAGGGAAAAAATGGCCGCCCCTCTAACAGCTGTTCGTATTGACTGTCATTTTATGATGATGGTTACCTTGTAACCACAGAAGAACAAACCAAAGATCATAGAATTATTAGAATAATATTGCTGTAGCTTGTACTCTTTGACCAAAATGTAGTGTGGTAATCGATTAGAGCCAGCTGTACTATCGATATTTAACACGCCACACTAGAGCGCTCTGCCGGATGCAATAGAGAACCTCAGATATTCTATTACCTTTCGTAACGAAGTAATGGCGAAACTATGACGTAGCTGTGTAACAGGTGTACTGTTATACACGACGTATGTAGTGATTATTAGTAAGGAATTTACACACGGCTTATAAACGAGGTACTCATTGTATAAGTATAAGACAGTTAAACGTCTGTATATAGGGTTTTTATTAGTAAGACCGACAGTCTAGATGAAATATATACAGACGAGGTTTACAATATAATCTAATAGTACAACACAAAGTTTTAGTATCAATTTCATGAAGTGTTATGGAATGTCATGAATTCACCTACAGAATAGAAGGCGTGAGAAATTAGGTACTTCTTTAATTTGGCCTTAAATAATCTTATGTTTTCAGTTTCTTCTTTTATATCGATAGGGAGGCTATTAAAATTTTTTACTGCCATATAACGCACTCCTTTTTGATAGCACGATAGACTTGCCGATGGAGTATGAAAGTCATTTTTTACATGTATTTATGCTGTGAACTGTTCAATTAGTTACAAAGTTTTCACGATTACATACGAGGAAGATTATTAATGAAAACATATACTGACAAGCCATGGGCATTATTTGTAGTTTAAAAATAATTCTACATGATTCCCTAGATTTGGCACCTCCTATTATTCTAATTATCAGTTTTGCATTGAGTTCTGTTGAATGGTTACGTAATAGTATTGCAGAAAATGGTTCATTATTGACATACATATTATTTCTTGATGAGGCAATGTTTTCGAAAACTGGCAGTATTAATAAACACAGCATGCATTACTGGACACTTGAAACTCCCAAATGGATGAGAATTGAATCTTTTCAGCATTGTCAGTCATGAAATGTTTACTGTGGTATCATTGAAAACTTTATCATAGGTTCTTGCTTTCCTCAAGGCACAATTACAGGTGAGATATCACATTCAAGAGAAGCAGGAATTGGAAGAACATGTCCTCTCTTTTCATTTTATAGGAGAATATACAGTAGAACTTGGTTATAGCGACTTCGTTTTGTGCGACACCTCGCCTATAACGTCAAATATTCTGTGGTCCCAACTAATTCCCCATAAGACATAAGCTTTTCTACCTTGCTTAATACAACAAACGTATATGCTTCTGCCTCGCATATAACGTCATTTTCAACCTCGGTTTGGAATACGATTTTCTAAGAACCAAAGTATTTTAAGAAATATTTTGTTGAAATCTGGTAACCTGGCATATTCTTTACTGTCCCCTTCTGCCATAGATCCCTGGAATGCAGGCAGATTCCCTACCCCATTGTAACCCGCCCTAATTCATGTGGTATTAACGGTAGCTGCTTGCGATCAATTTCGACAGGAAGTTTTCACTAAATGGATGCATTTTAACGCAGTATGGCCACTAAAAGAAGAGTTTTAACATTGGAAGAAAAAGTTAAAGTGATTCATCAAATTGAAAAAGAAATTAAAAAAGCTTACATGTGTCGTGAGTTTGGCCTAGTTAATTTCACAATTCAAATGATTTGGAAGAGCAAGGATAAAATTGTTGCTGCATTTGACCAGAAAGGATCGAAGCTAGAGGAGGGAGCAGTGAAATTGTAACTGAAATTATGAACATACTCGTAGAACGTAATTTAGAAAGTGTGTATTGGGCAAGTAGGAGACAACAGAGAAAAATGACTGATTACTTGACTCCTAAGTAAAGAAGTTTAGTGAGTACGGAACAAACTGTTTTAATACAGAATACTGTGTTTATAATTGTATGTGCACTTTATTATGTTCATGGTAGGCTTAAAAGTGAATACATAAATCTAAAATAAGTCTAATTAAGTTTGTTATTTTTCATTTTCCACCTCACTAGACTGATAATATGAATCTCGGTTACTACGACACTCGTTTATAACAACATAATGTTTAAGGTCCCTTGGATGTCATTATAACCAAGTTCTACTGTACAACAAAGTTTGAAGGAAAAGTTACTGCTGTTTATAATAGGGCTGTTTTTTTTTTTAACCTCCGATGGTCAAAAAAATAAAGACAAGTGTAAATAAGAAACTGAATTTATTACCAAAAGTTATGTACAAACATGGTTACTTTTCGACATAATCACCATGAAGATTGAGACATTTGTCATATCTGTAGACGAGCTTTCCAATCCCCTCTTCATAGAACATTGCTGCCAGTGAGTTGAGATGGGCCTTAATGTTGTTTTGAAGCTTCTCATTAGTTTGGAACCTCTGCCCTCCTAGCCACTTTTTCAGTTCAGGGAAGAGGTGGAAGTTGCTCCACGCTAAGTCGGGGCTATACACTGGGTTCAAACACTTTCCATCGAAATTTTTGAGGAAGCTGTTGGGTTACACGAATACTGTGAGGGCGGGTGTTGTCATGAATCAGAAGAACTCCAGAAGTCAGCATGCTTCTTCTTTTGTTTTGAAGCTCCCGCAGTCGTCGTAAAGTCTGGCAATAAATAGCTGCATTGATCATTTTTTTTTAATTTCATTTCATTTATTATCAGGGGCGGCTTTTGCGGTAGTGCCAGTGTGCCATGGCACCACCAATGAAAGAAACAAAAAATAATATCGTAGAAAGCAGTTGTAATAGTTTATTTCTACACATTTTATTCGTATTTCAGCTGAACGAGTGCGCGCACAGATCCGGACGCACTCTTGCAGTGTTTTTCCGAACGTTGGAGCCACTTCTGTGTGGCACTGCCTACGTCCATATAACACTGTACAAAAGGCTACTGATTCTAGTTTATATGTGTTTCTTATGGCAGACTTTGAGCCGAATTCAATTTGACTCAGTAGTTAATATTCCGCCTGCTAGAGCACAGTAATACAGAAATTTCGCTAGATGGCAGGGTTGTTGGAGACGTTAGGCAGGAACCATCAACCGCAGACTTGGACGAAAACACAAGTTAAAGTTCCGCGCCAAATGTTAATGTAATGTTGCCAATTCAAAACTAATGCACATAACTTGGATTTGAATGTGTAAATTATTATCCATAACTATATTGAACGCAGAGATAGTCATGGTTATTTTTAGAAAGATAAATATTTTTTCATATTATGTAAAACTGTTTGTTAATGTTGTGTAATATTTGTTTTATTTTGCGGCAACTAAATATCGCTACACTGTTGCTATAGTATTGATGCTTCTGTTAACGATACACGAGATCTGTGCAGGACATGAACATGTGTTATTCAGGCCGCTGCCTTGGATTCATCGGCCTGTTAAATAAAGTGCAAACGTGTTCGTTTATTATCTATATCACTGTTTATCTCGTGTGTTTTTGCCAGTAATTTTACTAGTTATAAAAGTTATTTGTATCTGACTAACAATACTGTGGAAGTTTTGATTATCTGTAAATTTTGTTATTAGTTTCGGAAATGTTATTGTAACTGTTACTAGATGCATTATTAACTGTATACTGGTAAAATAGTTGGTTTAATTAATGTGTTTTATTTAACATAATGCAAACGTGAACTGCGATTATCAATTTTACTAGGGTAATTTGCCTACAACCTTTTTTCATTTTTGGCACCACCACCAGAATGCCTCACGGCCGCCACCGTTTATTATATTCCATAGATCTTACATGAGCAATGAAGCTTTAAGACGTGGAACAAGTCAAAATTTTACAATTTTACAATTTTTACAGTTTTACAATCTTGTAATTTTCTACAATTTTTACAATTTTCTACAATATTTTGGCGAGATGTAGTGAGATGAGATGAGGTCCAAGGATTCGCCTAAAGATTACCCGGCATTTGCCTTTAGGTTGGGGAAAACCTCGGAAAAACCCAACCAGGTAATCAGACCAAAGGAGTGAAATGAAGTGAGGTCCTGTCTCCATAAATTCATCAAACAACACACCTAGCGTTCTTGTCCCCCTTCATCATGAACTTCGGTTTGTCTTCTTTAAATTTCCTACACCATTCACGCACATCACCACTCATATAGTTTTCACCGTATACTCGGCTCATTCTTTGATGAATTTCCACTGCACTATTCCCTTTTGCTTGAAGAAACCGAATTACACTACGCAACTCGCACTTGGCAGGAGAATCAATTGTAGCAGCCATGTTTACGTGCCTGCAACTCAGCTCAAAATGACGTAATGACGTTGGAAGTGCCACAGAAGTTATAGTGCATTGGGGAGATGCATAGTCGTCCTCCGAGCATCCCCGCCTTTTACCATTCGTGGCACGATCGGAGATTGAAAAAAAAACAGCCCTCGTATATCTTTGCAAAACCTTTAATACAGTTTAAATAAATTCCAAAACATTGTCATATTATCAGATTCAAGGGCAGCCATACAAGCTATAATTGATCTCCCAGCTAGGTCCAATGGACCCATCGACCAACAGCAGGTGTGGTCCTCCAGACATTCTGGGGGTTGTGTGTGAATGAAGTAGCCACCAAAACATTAAAATATGGTGTTCACTTAAATCGGCTACAACTTGCCATTTTCACATATTGGAGTGCAAGAGGTCAAATGACTTTATTGTCAAATGCCTGGCATTATAAAACAACAACAAGCTATAATTTTACAACAGTTTACAGAAGGGGTTAAAGTGCAGTGTTGTAAAAAAAATGATCTATTACATACAGAAAAAAAAACAGTTTACAGTGAATTCCTTCCCATTGTGATATAAAGAGAAATGAAACAGTACACTTTCTGGCTAAAAAAGGCACTCAAATCTTACAACCATATAATAACAGACTTTCATTTTATTTTGTAAAACAACTAATCAAAAGTAACTTCAGATCTGCTCAAAAACAACAAAATTCGGATGAATCAAAAGATAAAACCTGGATAAGTTTTATCACCACTAAGATAATCTCACAAGGGCCAGGTGAATCTTCTGTTGCGATGTTCAGATTGATAACAGGTCATGATTGTTTGGCAAGCTACCTGGAATAACCTATCCCATAGATCAGACTGTGTACTGTGTGATGCAAATGAAGAGACGAACATGGGACACATCAATAGGTGCACAGCATTGCTACAAAATTATATTGTACAAAAATACTGGAGTGCAAGATGGCGAATGACTTCATTGTCATGTTCCTAGAAACTGAATCAACAACAACAATAATGCCATTCTGTCAGCTATAAATTACCTACTCTTGGAGAATGTACCCGTTATTGTAAGAGCAGAAATGTGGTAACAGCAGGAAGATGTACTGCCACATTTCCCAAGACATACCGTTCAAGTGAATTATTAAATGACAAGTTTGGGAACAGATGGATTGGACGTGCTGGACCAGTTACATAGCCTGTCTGCTCACCTGATGTTACTCCTTTGGATTACTTTTTACGATACAAAAAAAAAAAGTCATAACAGCATCTACCACCAAAGGGAATGTAAAGGGAAGAATACATGAAGTGTGTAGCACTATTATTCCCTGTATACTGGCAAATGTTAAAAGCCTTTGCAAAAGAATACCGATAATTAGTAAATGCTTAGATGTTAATGGAAGTTACTTCAACACTTATTAAATTCATGGAAAGTAATAGTTTAAATAATTGATTAAATGGCGATCTTACTCATGTTAATTATGTAAGCATGTGTGGCTTACAGCTGTCTCGGTGTTACTTGACACCATCCTCAGAGCCTACTAGATCTCGGCGTCATCTCGACATCGCTGCCTGTTGTAGGGGTGCATTTGCGTCTTCAAAAGTGGAGTCAAATAGTGTGTGTGTTCTGAAATTGATCTGTGTGTTGAGAATTTGATTAGGGTGTGTTTTAGTGTGTCTGTATATTTCATATTGTTCTAATGTGTTGAGTTTTTGGGTTGTATGTGTAGGATTTCCATGTTTGCATTTATGTTATTGTATGTGTGGTTAGCATTAGTTATGTGTTCGGCATATGTAGATGTATTGTGTCCTCTGGTTATTGCTTTAATGTGTTCTTCATCACACGAACGCACCCACACAACAGGCAGTGATGTTGAGATAGTGCCGAGATCTAGTAGGCTCTGAGGATGGTGTCAAGTAACACCGAAACAGCTGTAAGCCACACATGCTTACATAATTAACACGAGTAAGATCGCCATTTAATCAATTATTTACATTCACGTGTTAAAAGTAGTGTACGAAAGATTCAACATGGAATAATAGTTCAGTTCACTGTTATTATTTATTTGGTATCTTTACCTACTAAACCTCATTTCAAACATGTTGTAACTTCTTCAGACCTCACTATAAAAAAAAGCTCCAAACAAAAGTTGCCTGATTTGTCAAGGAGAAACAGAATATCTTAAAAAGAAATAAAATCCATAATTTCAATCAAAATATCATAGCTGCTCTCCTCCATGTCCTACGATTGGGGCCTAATAGAATGCCATCCATGAAAGCCCGCCTCCTCTATAACAACTAAAAAAAATCAGCATTTAGTTCTATTGGTCACCAGCATAGTTAAAATTATGGCCATTCCATGTCAAAACAGCAAAATAAGCCAAAACTCAGTGGCGTGCTTAGCTCATATTTCAGTATACTTCGTGCAAACACAGTTAGGGATGCTTCAGTGAAATGTGCAAAGCATTTTTCTTTAAATTTTACTTTCTAAAAATGAGAAGGCTTGTGTAAAGCTTCCTTACTGGTGCAGTCCAGGTCCCAAAACACCCACTGTCCAGAAATCTGCACCTGGACCTTTCAAGCAAACTTAAGTACTTAAATTACATGACGTGTCATCAGCATATGCCATTATGGCAGTAATAGGCTATATCCATTCATTACTGTGTGTAACAGGTTAATATGTAATTCTGTGGAAAGTATTGGGTGCCAGAAAGTAAAATCACGTGCTTAGTACTCTCAGGGCTTGGCAGTATTTGAAATACATTTGTATTTTATATTTTGTAATTTGTAAGGATTTTCGAAAGTATTTTGTATTTCGTATTTAAAATACGTAAAATACTCTTTTTTTCTTCTTGTCCTTCAAGTTTTGGATTTGGATTTGAAGAATGAACTTTCGTCTTATTTGTCTATCCATTTCAGATCTGCTAGTTTTCTTGCCACAACTGATTTCCTTAATGCAATAAAGAAATCTTCAACAACATCAAGGATCCATCACCCAACACTTGCTAAATGTTCAGCATTATGGAATGCATCTAGGAGACCCAAATCCTCAGAAATTATATCAGATATCTTGAAATATTCATCAAAGTTTCCTTGCCCAACTCGATGGATTTCTCTTTATGACTCAGTCTCTGAAATATTGCAATTCGAACATGATATAAACAGGTGTAACAGAGAACTGCTCATCTGGTTTCACACACATATTCTGTGTCCTCTTCTTATCATTTGGTGAGGCAGTGTCAGATAGCCATCTCGTCTTCAATGGCAAAGGAACAACCCTGTGCACTCTAGAGAATTACCCAACAGTGAAACAAGCTTTTATAAAGTATAATACAAGATTGTGTACCTCTGCACCTGTAGAAAGACTGTTCTGTTTTGCAGGATTTATTCATTCACAAGCAAGGGGATCCTTATCTGATAAACTTCTTGAGAAACTGTTTTTTTTAAAGGGAGCAGTAATTATTCATATGTAGCACAATTTCATTGCTGACTGGGAAAAGGAAGAATGTTCAGTTTCAGTGTTTATATAAAATTTCGAGGTAAAAATACTTTTAATGTTAATATAATATTTTATATTTTCAGTAATATTCTTACTTCTTTAGGCCTATATATTATATCGGGTATATAGAATATAATCTAAATTTAACAGAAGAAATACTGAAATCAGAAGTGAACACTGAAATAATGAAACAATTGTCTTTAGAGACAATTAATATTAGGTACCCTCCACAAAACTGGCTTCATTTATACACCGACGGATCCTTGATCTCCAGAGAACAAGGTGCCAGTGCAGGTGTTACGTGCTGTCTCTTCTCACTTTATAGATCTCTTGGATATGGAACAACAAGTTTTGATGGTGAAATCATTGCAATATGCGAATGCCTCAGGAATCTTCTATGCCACATCAATAAATTTAGGAATGCAGTTATATTGTCAGACTCCAAAGCAGCTATTCTATCAATAGTCTCTAAACACACACCTTCATCTCAAACAGCAGAAATAACTAAAATGCTCTCTCAATTAATATCACTCAATAAAAGAATTGTATTCCAATGGATACCACCTCATTGTGGAATCCTGGGAAACGAGAATGCAGATGCTTTAGCAAAGAAGGGCAGCACTGCTACTTACAGACCTGTTACTAAATCTACGTATTACTCTGTCAAAAGATTTATTAAATCTATATACTTAGACTTCAACAAACAAAAATTTGCTAACACAATCTCAAGGGAAAAAATGGAACTCTCTGCATCAAAATCCACAGTTAATTCCCGATTTACCACGAAAATCGTCTGTAGCTGCATTTAGATTGGCAACAGGCCATGACTGTTTGGCCAAACACCTGCATAGAATTGGAATATATCAATCCCCTAACTGCCCATTGTGCAACTCAAACCAAGAAATGAATTCGGAACACCTCAAAATCTGTGCTTCAGTGGCTGGTCATGATAATATCTTTGAAAAATATTGGAGTGCATGAGGTCAAATGACTTTATTGTCAAACGCCTGGCATTAGAAAACAACAACAACAACATTATATCGAGTATTTCAAATACAATTGTATTTCGAGTATTTGAAATACACATGTATTTTGGTTAATTTTTTAAAAGTAGTTTGTATTTGTATTTCAAATACAATTTTTTGAAGTATTTTGTATTTGTATTTCAAATACTTGGATATCAGTATTTTGCCCAGCCCTGAGTACTCTACACTATTTGTAGTACGCAATTTTATTATTAAAGAAAAAAATGACGCCTGCTTTGGTCTAGTTCTTCCTCTGTATAATGACAATTAATGAATTACAATTGCTTTACAATCAGGATAACTATCACATTGCGAAAAAGCACATGTAGGCCTAATATTAGTCACAGGAAACAGATATAACTCAGCTTTCTTCCATCTGAAACCTCACTGTTTCTCAGTAATTTGCCTGAAAGTGGTTTCATAAAGTGTGATTATATATAAACTTTGAAAAAGAGGGATTACTTTCCACTAATCTTCTCACCAAACCCTATTAACCTTGTCATTAACAGTGAGGCTACTTGTGAAGAGGAGGAAGTAGTAGAGAAGATAATTTTCCAGGTAAGAACGGCACAAGGCTCATAACCTTCACAGAAAACATCATAAACTCTGTAAGTCAACACATTATATACTGAAAATTATATTAATAGACCTGAACTGCTAATCCAAATTATTTTGTACATCATCTAGATAGTCTGATCATGTGTATCTACAAGTATATCAACTTTCAATGACATATAAAACTCAGCTGCCACACCCATTTGCTTATTTTGTATTGAAATTACCCGTTTTCTATGTAGACAACAACTTTAGTTAGTGCTGCAAGCAGAAACAAGTGTTGGGGAGAAGCATAAATACTTGCTGAAGCATTAATCATCAATTACACACATTTCCATTCACAGCATGCAAAAAAAAAAAAAAAAACCTTCCACCATTAGATATTCCCAATTTCATAACTAAGCCTACTTATAATATCCACTCTGCAATTCTTCGAATGAAATGAAACATAAAATAGGTTTATTGCTTTAAACATGTCAATCCAATAGTACCGTGCTGGTAACACGTCAAAACTAGTTTATATAATCTAGTGAAGCAGATAGCGTTGTCACAATTCATGTGTGAGGTTATGTTTATATCTTGAAATATAATGAAATAAAATACTCAAAATATTTCTACATTCTTGCACAATAAAAATTACAGTAGGACGATCTAGTAGCTACACATAATTGCTTACAGCGGCAAAATAAATATTTAAAGAGGATAGTGAACTAGGCTACATAACCCTAAGGCTTTAGCAACTAACCTTGCAATTTCTTGATTTCTGAAAGAGATACTAAAAACTGGCTTATTTTCATTTGCGGTCAATTCAAATTGTCTTTTTACACTGTTTTTATTATCGATATTCCCAACTGGAAATGTGTTATTTACTTGCAAAGCTTTACTACCAGAGTCGTCATCACTCCCCATTAATGACGACGCCGAAACCGAAGTCTGCTTTAATGAATTTCCAACTACGCACCGTTCATTGCTGCATGAATCAAGACTTTCCTCGTTATTTGATGTATTTGCACTTACTGAACTGGAATCATTATTAACGGTATCATCTATCATTATTCTACTTTTACGGTCACTCACGCACTTTTCGTCAACTGACATATTGAAGCATGTGCACAAATTGCACAAATTCACAGTGTTGCCAACACATAATTTGTATTCCCGTCAGTCTAACACCTGGAAATCCGTCAGAATCCGTCAAAATTAAAACTAATAAGACCCACTCAATATATCTATAGAAAATTAAAAAGAAAATTGTAACATAACTTTCAAATCTTGATTAAAATAATTGTCCATCCACATCATCTGCAGTTGATGTGCTGGGTTGGTCTATGCTCCCCCAAAAATTGAATAATTAAAAATGACAGCAGCTAAAAAAAGTAAAAAAAATTATGTAAATTGTAATTTCCGCCAGAAAATCCGTCACCCGTCAAAGGCATTTTTTCCCCGTCCGCTACGTTGAAATTCCGCCAGTTTTGACGGAATTTCCGTCCAGTTGGCAACACTGCAAATTTACTAATCAGAGTTAACCATCACAGGTTAACAAACTTGGTCGGAGCGGTAAAATATCCCTGTTGTTAATCAATAACAAAAAAAAAAAAAAAAATAGTGAACTGTAAATTTTGTTAGTATTGAATATTACAAAACATATACCGTACAAAATATAAAAATATGTAAACACATGTGTGACTACCACTATTTTCTATTTTATTAGTATGTATCTTTATGGTTATGAAATAATATTTTCAAAATGTATTTATTACTTTCAGCCTCTTTTCATCCTCTCAGCTTTCAGCCCTTCTAGGAAATGGCTTCTTTGTTGCCATGGTAACACCTTGTCATTATTAGAAATCTCGTTTGGATGTTAGTGGACACATTGCTAAAATTGTGTGCATAGTTTGAAAACATATTATCTGTGTGAATTATAATGCCATTTTTAAAGAAGAGCAACAAAATAGAACCGTTACGGAAACAGTGGGAAAAACAAACTTATAAAACTGGTCTTAGACATGCCGTGTTTAACATTCCTGGAGATAAATACATTGGAGAGTGGAAAACAAACAAAAAACATGGTAATTTTATTTTTGTTCTGAAGCTAATGTCTGTAATGAAAATGAGCCGTCGACGCGTTCATTATTTGCATTATGGACTACGTATTCTGCTGTATTGGGCAACAGGGTTGCGAGTTGCATGTAGCCTAAAGTCGCCTTAAAAACCAATAATAATCACCGCAGGCCTATTCTGAATAAAATGCAATGAAAGTATGCGGCATATATGAGGGGCTTAGAACAAAAAAACAGGTAAGTGACATTATAAAAAAATGAGATAAGTGCGTGTTGTGATAGCCCAAAAGGATGTTTCTTTGGGATAAAATCAGGTAAGTGATCACACTGTGCAGTGCTGCTATATGGGCATCATTTCACCAAACTAGTGTATAATATTCCATTGCATGTAGAACTTTAACTGTAATTTCCTCAAAACTAGGTTTCCGTCACTTACCTGCTTTTTGTTCTAAGCCCCTCATATTACTTACGTCTTTGAATAAAATTGTAATATGCGTTTATCCTATAAAGTGCTATTTTGTTTACCTCGGTTCGTATCTTTCACGGGGAGTAGCGAGAGCACACCAAGTCCGGCTTGAAGTAGAAGCGCTGTGAGGAAGTTATATGAATAAAATTAAACAATAAACCCATCGAAGTTACTATCCTTATTAACATTATTACCAATATAAATGGGACATAAGTATCTCACACCTGCATTAGCTGTAATCCTCTCCGAGTTGTTATACAGTATCTTATAAGAAATACACAAGCTTCAATTTTTCGTACCTAATACAATTAGTGACAGATAATCCTATAAAATTCTTATCATTAATAACGCTTATATACAGTAGAACCTCTATTATCCGTGGTAATGAAGGGGGTGAGCTGAACGGTTAATGGAAAAAATCGGATAATCCGTACGATAAAAGATTTTCGTAAATTTAGTGAATAATATTTACACTTTCGTAATTCCCTTAGTGGTTTTGCCGCTGTTGCGTTTAATATGCCAGATAGTGGATCAGAAGTTCTCTAAATTTAAGCCTGGTTATCGACGATGGCTTTTTAAGGGGCAAGGAAATTCCTTGTAATGGCTGTCTGTGGAAAGATATCACTATTGTAGGTCTCGTGTTGTAGATTTACGTACTTTCTACACTCCAATCTCGTTTTCTGATGCGAGATGAGCCACGGTTTATCTTTCCCCAAACCACTCAATTATTTACACTTTTTTTTTTTTTTTCGATTCTTAGCATAATTAGTGTTCGTTTAATACTCGTAGAAAATATTTCATATAAAAGTTATAATGTACGACAATTCGAACACTAGACCTTACTGTGTAAGGGAAAATGCTTGTAATAACCCCTCTAGAAAAAAATAACGTGCTAATACAACGTGTAATAGTTCATATACTTCTGCACCAAAAAAAAAAAAAAAAAAAAAAGCGAGAGAAAGACAAACGGTTAATCCAGCAGTCGGTTAATAGGGTGACGGATAATCGGAGTTCTACTGTAGTAACAAAAATTTATCTTTAAATTCAGGCAAATTCTCCCAGTACACGATTGAAATTCTACATGTATAATTACAACCAATCGACAACATAAGATCCATCAGTCACAACACAACATCAATATTGTATAGTACCTTAAGACATTTCATTCTTCGAACAATGTGAATTGTAATTAATTCTTTTTAAGCTAATATATTTATTTTATTCATAATTTATTTTAACATTACTGATAATTCGTATAATTCTAATTGATTAATTTGTATTTATACTGTAACATGAGTTATATGTATACACAATCAATTTCAATTTCAATTTTAAAAGTCTGCATCACATTGAAATTAATTATCCTCCAATTTTATTTATAGTTTTATATATAAAGCTCATAAAGATCCAACACCATGTATAATACATTGCTCATTTGTTATTTGCTCAATTTGATCAAGGTTCAGATTACATATTTTATTATATTTGATGATGCCCAATAAGGCGAAAACGTTAATATATTCCATATTAAATATAGCAAATAAACATTTGCAAATAGATGTGTCTTATGATTGAAATTTATATATACTTATTCTACTATATTACTAGGCATATCTGAAAATATAAAATGAATTGTAAATTCTCCCAGGCTTTGCGATATTGTTTCTCATATTTGCGAAGTTTTCCCATTAATATTATTATTAGCGGTTAACATTAGCAGAGCGTAATACCGCAATAAAAATGCGCAAAACAAACGAATCGCGGATGATGATAACGTATTTTGCGATCTTATAAAATTATGACGTGGGTATTGATCATAGAATACAGAGATAAAGAGAATTCGAAGCATATTGCAACGACACTGTCAACAATGATACGATTTTAAAAATTGGTCTGAAAAGTTCGCAAGTCCACTGCTGTGGAGTTAGCATGTCTGATTGTGAAACGGGTTCAAATACTGGTTGGGGTTTTCCCTCAACCAAATGAAGCAGAATTACTGAGTTAACTTTCGACATTGGACCTCAGACTCATTTCACCATAATTAATTCAAATATCATTGCCATCATTACCATAGCCCGGGTTAAATTCACGGTGCAGAGTGCTATATTTGTACAAGAGTGATAAAATCATTCACAGAACAGCACAATACACCTCAGGCTGCAGCGCAAGCCCTCAGGTCCCCTGTCTGGGGGGGGGACATTATTTGTAATTTATTAGCAACATCTGCTAATCCGTATGAAATCAGAACAAAGTGTGGTACATACAGACTAAATTTCACTAACAACTAAACAGTCAGGAGAGCTATAAATTGCGTATTTCTTTAACTGGGTTAAAATATGACAATCCATCTGCAAGACCAGACTTAAGCCGTATACTAACTTTAATAGAGCCAGGACGAGAAGTTATGGCACCGGCGCGAGGGACGCATTTTAGTTCGTTTGCTTGGACTCGCCCTCGCACTCAACTGGAGGGGTGTTGGGTTAGTTGGTTACTAGCATTCCGAGTGTTCAGATTGTTCTGCTACTACCGCTATTGCTAATACTGAAAACATTTTCCTTCTGACCGCCCTCATTATGGCATTGTCTAAGGTGTGAAATCATAGAGTAGTTCATAGTCAAGGACATGAAATAGCATATAATGTATGGAAATTCATGTCAGAAGAGGCTGTAAATGGAATACCAATTCCATTGAAAAGCGTGTGTGCAAGAGTACTGGCTCCCACTGGTATTTCAAAGCGAACCTTGGCAAGAATCAGGAAAGAAGGGAAAAATATTGAGGCAGGAACAACAGATCTTTCTCCAGTCCCGAAAAATCACAGCCGAAGAAGAAGATTGTTGCAGCTGTAAACAGTTTTGATGAGGAAGTCATAAGAAGACTCATCTATAATTTCTACGCTACGCATAAGCAGAGCCGACTCTGCAATCGCTTCTTCCAAAAATGGATATCAGTGTATGATTATGTAAAGAAAGTAGAGAATAATTACATTGAAATTGAGCACGTGATGGACAGTATTTTTTAGAACATTTCCATAAACTTAGGGACATCTGATTCCAGCACAGATCAGTCGTCTGATTCGGACGGAGAATAAAGATGGAATAGCGGGCGTAATTTCATTAGGTATCTTCGGACTCTTGAGTAGGAAAGTGGTGATACTAAGGTAAGACGAATGTTTTTGGAAAGAGATGAAACGGATATGCCTGCCGCTCTGAGCTTGAGAACCGTAACCCAAACAACCCCCACTCCTCTACCCTGCTGGCCGGCAATTTAAAACTTCGCGTATGTTGGTGCCATAACATCTCGTCTCAGCTCTACTTGTAGTGTACCTACACTGTCCTCCAAAAAAAAAAGTGTTGTGTACCTCAATTTTCGATGCCCGTGCGTCCTACTTTAAATGGTTCAAACCTACCCGCGCGAACGACAGTCTCTGTTTTCTCTAAGAAAGCAGGTTGGCTCTTTTTTTTCTCTTATGAGGGAGAAAGCAAAGATCACGCGGCGACGAGTAACGTTGGCAGTAGAAATACTCCCAGGCACTGTGACGTGAACCCACGCTAGCACCCCAAACAAAGAAGAGCTTAGTGACGTCAGCTCCGAGAGGGGTATATAAGAAGGCCCAGCGATGGGCCACGGACCCCATATATACTCCACCTTTATTATAAATTATGTATGCCCTAGTTCAGATAATATTAATAGTCTATTAAACATACGAGGTCACTCAATAAGTCGCAAATTGAAAGGACAGGGACCTCTCAAATTGCAGCTTAGATTTCACGGCGCTTCTTCCGACGGCCTTCACCTGCTTTGTCATCGAACAACAGATGACGGCGTCTTGCCATCCTAACGGCAAACACCAGCCAACTCCTCCTCGCCCCGTTCCGTGATCAATTGATCAATCTCAGCCCCCCTCGCGTATGTGGTACCTAAGAGGTTACGTCCAATTTCGGCTTCCCCTTCAAAATTTTCTAGAGCTCCTTCAGGGGAGCAGCGTAACCCGGAGTGAGACTAGTGGCCAACAGGCTTGGAGCTCACATATTTAGTTTTGTACAGCCCCGAACCCCTTGCAAGGACGCGTTTTGCGTAACTTTTTAAATTTTCCTCCCAATTCTCCTTCGATTTTTCGATTTTCGATTCGGGCCACGGACCACTTCCCTTCCCCCACTCTTTCTCTTCTACTATCACAAAGAACTTGCTAATTTCTTAGATAACAACCCTGAATTATGATAATAGGGGAACATAAATATATTGTAAGTTCACAGGGCTAACGGCTTCGAAGCTGGGTACCTGGTTCTAATGAAGTGCACTGGTAGCAATCTAAAACATGGGGGCATGAGATAATTACTCTGCCTGCCATCAAAAATCACTTCACTAAATCCCCAAGGTAAAAAAAAAAAAAAGAGCGGCAGACTGGTCAGAGGGGGGTTAGCTAGCAGCTGCCCTCGTCCAGTACTCACTCCTCTCGCTTAGGCGCAGAGACTTGCCTTTTGTTCGGACGTGTCTACACACGGCCACCACCCCAGGAACAGGGAGCCAGCCACGCCCCTGTCTCCTGTATTCTTTCCTACACCAGCCGAATCTTCTTCACTTCTTACGTACTTATTTTCTTCTCGTCTCGCCACAGGCCTCATCAGCACCTCCAACCCACACTTCTCTCCCCTGATCACCCTTATCTCTCACCACCCTGACTTCGACTCCCCGCTTGTTCAAATAAACACAACCATCTCCTCAGAATCCCCCCCCTCTAGTGTCGGTAAGTCGCATAGTACGCTGTGTTGATCCTCCGAACGCTAGAGGTCACCATACCCCCCCCCCCCAGTGTCGGTAAGTCGCATAGTACGCTGTGTTGATCCTCCGAACGCTAGGGGCCACCATTCCTACCCCTCTTGGAGTCGGTAAGTCGCATAGTACGCTGTGTTGATCCTCCGAATCCAAAGGGGTGTGTTCTCGAACGTCGATAAGTCGCATAGTACGCTGTGTTGATCCTCCGAACGCTAGGGGCCACCATTCCTACCCCTCTTGGAGTCGGTAAGTCGCATAGTACGCTGTGTTGATCCTCCGAATCCAAAGGGATGTGTTCTCGAACGTCGATAAGTCGCATAGTACGCTGTGTTGATCCTCCGAACGCTAGGGGCCACCATTCCTACCCCTCTTGGAGTCGGTAAGTCGCATAGTACGCTGTGTTGATCCTCCGAACGCTAGGGGCCACCATTCCTACCCCTCTTGGAGTCGGTAAGTCGCATAGTACGCTGTGTTGATCCTCCGAATCCAAAGGGATGTGTTCTCGAACGTCGATAAGTCGCATAGTACGCTGTGTTGATCCTCCGAACGCTAGGGGCCACCATTCCTACCCCTCTTGGAGTCGGTAAGTCGCATAGTACGCTGTGTTGATCCTCCGAATCCAAAGGGATGTGTTCTCGAACGTCGATAAGTCGCATAGTACGCTGTGTTGATCCTCCGAACGCTAGGGGCCACCATTCCTACCCCTCTTGGAGTCGGTAAGTCGCATAGTACGCTGTGTTGATCCTCCGAATCCAAAGGGATGTGTTCTCGAACGTCGATAAGTCGCATAGTACGCTGTGTTGATCCTCCGAACGCTAGGGGCCACCATTCCTACCCCTCTTGGAGTCGGTAAGTCGCATAGTACGCTGTGTTGATCCTCCGAATCCAAAGGGATGTGTTCTCGAACGTCGATAAGTCGCATAGTACGCTGTGTTGATCCTCCGAACGCTAGGGGCCACCATTCCTACCCCTCTTGGAGTCGGTAAGTCGCATAGTACGCTGTGTTGATCCTCCGAACGCTAGGGGCCACCATTCCTACCCCTCTTGGAGTCGGTAAGTCGCATAGTACGCTGTGTTGATCCTCCGAATCCAAAGGGGTGTGTTCTCGAACGTCGATAAGTCGCACAGTACGCTGTGTTTGATCCTTCGACCTAGAGAATCAACCATCATCCCGATTCCATCTCTCTCGTTATCCTGCCCACCCCACAACACACATGAAAGCAAGCCGATTTTTCCCAGGCACTCCCGTTACCCCTACCTTCCTTTCATTCAAGTCGTACTTTACTATCACCCCTCATAACTCTCCTCGCATCGAAGCCTCAAGACGAATTTCTAAACTATCAATTTCTATCACGACTCTCCCGTTACCCCTACCACAGGACTAGGAGGGAACCACAGTTATACTTTCTTTGTTAGCTATTTCTGTAATAAACAAATGTTACTTTGAAACAGTCGTTCCTTTAAACTTCACCACAGTTCCTTATTATCACCCCACCCACAAGCGACAGCCATCTTGTCACGTCACTCCCGTTTCCTCTCCCCACCTCGACAACACTTTGGAGAGGAACGACCACGGAGACCGGCGTACGACAAAAGCATAACCCTTCAATCAATTGAGAATATTTTACCTTAGACAGTTTTAATACACATGAACAGGAAACTTAAAGGTACACAACGAAAGAGCAGATATTCAAGGATTCAAAACATTTATTATTTAAATTTAAATATATACAGAATATAATTACAACAAGAGAAATAGAAATAAAATAATACTTCGGAATATGTATGATAAGACTTTCATGTGTTAAATTTTAACGTACCTTGTTAACATGTTTCGACCTATTTTGGGTCATCTTCAGAACTGGTCGTTGTTGGTCTTAGCGCCTCTTGTTTCCTGTGAGGGTGCGTTCGCATTGTAGAGTCAAAGAGAGTATGTGTTTTGAAATTGAGTTGTGTGTTGAGAATATCGTTGGGGTGTGTTTTCGTGTGTCTGTATATTTCATATTGTTCTAGTGTGTTTAGTTTCTGGCTTTTTGGTTGGATGTGCAGTATTTCCATGTCTGTGTTGATGTCTCTGTAGGTGTGGTTAGCATTTGTAATGTGTTCTGCATATGTGGAGGTGTTTTGTAATTTTGTTATGACTGTGATGTGTTCTTTGTAACGTGTTTGAAATAATCTGTCTGTCTGTCCCATGTAGAACTTGTTGCAGGAGTTACACTTGAGTTTGTATACGCCTGTGTGGTTGTATTTGTTTGTTTGTTTGTGTTGTTTGTGTGTTGAGATGTTTTTGTAGAGTGTTATTTGTTCTGTATGCGATGTTGTAATTTAATTTCTTGAATGAGGTTGCAATTTTATGTGTGTTTTTGTTTTCGTATGTTAGTGTGATGTATTTTTTGTGTTCTTGTGTTATTCTTCTGTTTTTTGTGGTTTTGTTTTATCTGTTGTCTATTATGTTGGGGTTGTATCCGTTTTCTTGTGCTATGTGTTTGATTGTGTTTAGTTCACAAATGCCAACCACACTTACAGAGACATCAACACAGACATGGAAATACTGCACATCCAACCAAAAAGCCAGAAACTCAACACACTAGAACAATATGAAATATACAGACACACGAAAACACACCCCAACGATATTCTCAACACACAACTCAATTTCAAAACACATACACTCTTTGACTCTACACTACGAACGCACCCACACAGGAAACAAGAGGCGGCAAGACCAGCAACGACCAGTTCTGAAGATGACTCAAAATAGGTCGAAACATGTTAACAAGATACGTTAAAATTTAACACCTGAAAGTCTTATCATACATATTCCGAAGTGATACAGTGTTAAAAGTTGTGTAATCAAGATGTATAAAATAATACAATCAATATAAAAAAGGAGATATAGTAATATTAACAAAAATACAGTAATATTTTTTCGTTTCCACGTTCTTTTAATCACTATTAAGACAGCAAATATTAGACATGTTAACAGTACCTATTTTCAAGGTATTATGCTTTTTTTTGGGGCTTGACTGCAACATAAGCGTTCTTTTGTTTACTGCCGTTGTTAAATTTGTGATGATGTTGGACACAGTATTTCTTTTGACTGCAGGCAAAGGATCTCTTTATACAAGATCAAGAACATTGTATGAAGGAGACTGGGTACATAATTATAGGCACGGACATGGAGTGCTTAGTGAAAAACAGTCCAATGATGTGTACAAAATTCAATATGTAGGAGAATGGCGCAATGGTAAAAAACAGGTAACTTTCATGACATTAACTTTGCTGATAACGAATTAAAGAAATTCATTAGCAGTGTTTCAAGTAAGATACTGGAAGTTTTGTCATTTCCAAAAGCTATTACTTAACTACTACTAAGAAGACACCCCAAGGCTCTCGTGAGACATTTTGATAAAAGCAGGTCAAGTGACTTGTTAAAACTGAACAGTTGGTTTCCTTACAGGACCTGTATCCTCAAGAAAAACTTGCATATGATGGAACTAGTTGTTTACAGGAGATTAATCTATAGCTCATCAAAGAGCTTTCGTCTTTGGAAAACACTTTCCAAAACTTGATGAGTAAGGGGTGGATGTTGATGAAAAGTCATATTTTTCTTTTAACTTTAAAACAATGCCCTTATGACGACTTGCCAAACTAACTTCCTATTATGACAAGTGTTGTATTGCATGTTTCCACGTATTCACATTTTTTTTATGTTCTAGTGATATTTAACTTATTTTATATTTTTGTTTTCATATTTTCCGACAATGGTATATCTATAATGTGATAAGTTGAGCTATATATAATCATAATTTTCCTTACTGTGTGTACTTAAAAATATTGTATTCATTGTATGCTTTGTACTGCACTATTTTATTACTACTATTAGTATTATTACTATTATTATTATTATTATTATTATTACTATTCTTATTTATTATTATTATTATTATTATTATTATTATTATTATTATTATCAATAATTGTCTTATTTTTTTATACTTTGTATGTCTCATTTATTTTGACCTGCTGTTCACATTTTATTATGCTTTTTTCTTTCTTTCTGTATGTTATATATTATGTCTGATTTCTACTTACTTGTTGTTTACATTTTATTATTATTATCTTATTCAGTTTTGTGTGTAAAATTGTACTGTACTTTGTAAATTTGTAGTGTTTTTTGTAATGGAGTTTTACTCCTGGTTAAGTGTTAGAGAAGGCCGTATGGCCTTAATTTTGCCAGGTTAAATAAATCATTATTATTATTATTATTATTATTACTAGCCGTACCCGTGCGCTCCGCTGCACCTGTTAGAAATAAATATAAAGTAATTACATAATTAAAATAGGACGTTTGATCCAGGGAACAACTTTTACAACAGCGCAAGATAATCTGCTTTGCTCATTACCCAATTTTTTTTTGCATTGCATTTATTGCAGAGGCGTATACTGGTTAAAGGGTTTGGGCTACCGCTGACCCTATTATTACACAAAATATATCTAACAATTACTTTAATTTTAATTACTATGGTAAAACTAATATTACAAAATTATTACATTATGTTATATTATAAACTTTTTCTTTTGTAATTTCCTTGGGCTACCGCCGGTAACCCCAGTAGCCCACAAAATACGCCCCTGATTTATTGCATATATATTTTATGTATTTTAACACGATTCAATTGAGCATAGTTAAAATTTGAATTATAAAATAATGGATTGCTAAGCTAACGTGCTAACACTCTCGTTGTTCGTTAATTCTCTGAGATTAAAATAAGTGTACATAAATATTATTTTAAGAAATACAGAAAACGAATGTACAAAATAGCCTATCAAATTTTCTGTGCATAAGAAGCTATTTTAATCTTACCTGTCCTCGATTTACTCCGATGTTACTGTAATAACATTATAGCATTATGTCCATCTAGAGAAACTAGACTTTCCAATGGTGAAATAATAATTTATTATACAAATCGGTTAATTTAGCTTCTGATATTACTTCATACAAACACAGAAACATTCTCTGTAGGCTATGTTTAATAGCTTTCGATTGTTGATGCCCAAGGCCCCTGTTTCGATTGTTGTTGTCCAAGGCCCCTTATAGACGAAGTCATTTGTTCTTAATTCATTGCACCGTCTCAGATGGCATTATTTTAATTTTAAAACTCATTTATCTCATTAAATATCAGTCCTATCAAACTTTTGTAAAGAATAAAACTTATCGGAAATCATTTTTAAAGAACTTTTGTTATATAACATTTTTCACAAAAATCAATAATAAGCGAGATATTTCGATTTATTTAATTCAGGCCCCCTTATAACCCCTCTTTTAAATAAAGTATTTTGAATGTCATATAGCCTAAAATCTAAGTTACAACGAACTTAATTTATATTCCAATTTTCATATAAATCGGTTCAGCCATTATCGCGTGAAAAGGTAACAAACACCCGGACAGACAGACATACAAACAAAAATTTCAAAAAAGCGATTTTCGGTTTCAGGATGGTTAATTATACATGTTAACACCAATTATTTTTGGAAAATCGAAAATTACCAGAAAAATTTTGGCTACAGATTTATTATTAGTACTTATAGATTATTATTATTATTATTATTATTATTATTATTATTATTATTATTATTATTATTATTATTATTATTATTATTATACATGTAGTAATTCATTTTATGTTGTATGAATCATGTAATTCAGTCATGGAGAAGAAACCATCATGCAGAATTTGCTCCATGTACTAACACATCTGGACACACTGCTGTATGCTGACCTTTGGCATGCAGCCTGTAATCTACAACAAATTACCTCAGATTTTGGACTTAGGATTTCTGCAGATAAAACTAAAGTTATGGCCTTGAAAGGGAAATATCCTATCCAAAGCAAAATTTGTATTAGTAACACTTCAAGTGAACGAGTTAATTCTTTTAATTTTTTGGATTACGAGATGTCATTTAGTACAGATGAAGAAAGACAAACAATATATCAAAATATATTAAAGTCACTGGGGTAATAAATCAAGTTTTTAAACCATCAAGAGTAAAGGAACACACCAGTCTTCAAATCTATAAGCCTCTTGCTAGACCTGTTGTAACATACGGTAGTGAGGCATGGACCATCAGAAAAACAGATGAGAAACGTTTGATGGCAGCAGAGATGAGTTTCATGAGAAGAATCGCAGGTTGTTCCCTTCTCCAACATCGAAGGAATATTGACATCATGAAAAATCTCAACACATGACAGAACTGACTTTTTGTGGACATTACTATTACTTACTTACAAATGGCTTTTAAGGAACCCGAAGGTTCATTGCCGCCCTCACATAAGCCCGCCAGCGGTCCCTATCCTGTGCAAGATTAATCCAGTCTCTATCATCATACCCCACCTCCCTCAAATCCATTTTAATTTTATCCTCCCATCTACGTCTCGGCCTCCCTAAAGGTCTTTTTCCCTCCGGTCTCCCAACTAACACTCTATATGCATTTCTGGATTCGCCCATACGTGCTACATGCCCTGCCCATCTCAAACGTCTGGTAACTTTCGAGGAATATCACTTTTGTTGACGTCGTACAAAATTTTGTCCAATATTCTTTTGAGAAGATTAACTCCATACGTAGATGGAATTATTGGGGATCATCAGTGCGGTTTTCGGCGTAATAGATCGACTACTGATCAGATTTTTTGTATTCGACAGATAATGGAGAAAAAATGGGAGTATAAGGGTACAGTACATCAGTTATTCATAGATTTCAAAAAGGCTTATGACTCGGTTAAGAGGGAAGTATTATATGATATTCTTATTGAATTTGGTATTCCCAAGAAACTAGTTCGATTAATTAAAATGTGTCTCAGTGAAACATACAGCAGAGTCCGTATAGGTCACTTTCTATCTGATGCTTTTCCAATTCACTGCGGGCTAAAGCAGGGAGATGCACTATCACCTTTACTTTTTAACTTCGCTCTAGAATATGCAATTAGGAAAGTTCAGGATAACAGGCAGGGTTTGGAATTGAACAGGTTACATCAGCTTCTTGTCTATGCGGATGACGTGAATATGTTAGGAGAAAATACACAAACGATTAGGGAAAACACGGAAATTTTACTTGAAGCAAGTAGAGCGATCGGTTTGGAAGTAAATCCCGAAAAGACAAAGTATATGATTATGTCTCGTGACCAGAATATTGTACGAAATGGAAATATAAAAATTGGAGATTTATCCTTCGAAGAGGTGGAAAAATTCAAATATCTTGGAGCAACAGTAACAAATATAAATGACACTCGGGAGGAAATTAAACGCAGAATAAATATGGGAAATGCGTGTTATTATTCAGTTGAGAAGCTCTTATCATCCAGTCTGCTGTCGAAAAATCTGAAAGTTAGAATTTATAAAACAGTTATATTACCGGTTCTTCTGTATGGTTCTGAAACTTGGACTCTCACTCTGAGAGAGGAACATAGGTTCAGGGTGTTTGAGAATAAGGTGCTAAGGAAAATATTTGGGGCTAAGCGGGATGAAGTTACAGGAGAATGGAGAAAGTTACACAACACAGAACTGCACGCATTGTATTCTTCACCTGACATAATTAGGACATTATTATTATAAATTATATAATAAAATAATTTTTTAAATAATCGTGGCCAGTTATGTAGCACTGTTCTACACATTAACAGTAATGTATAGAAAAAATAAACTAAAGAAATATATAATTTAAAATATATATGAAAAGTATATAATTTTGTCCGATTTTGTGAATTTTAGTGATACTGTATCTATCTTACTGACATCTTGCAGGGACATGGAATATATTCCTATTCAGATGGCAGTTGGTATCAAGGCGAGTGGAAGAATGGTGAACGACATGGTATTGGTTTATGTGTGCTACCTGATGGTTCATTTTACTATGGTCAGTGGGAAAATGATAAATACCATGGTCTTGGTTTGTATGTTAAGGGTGAGTTGTGCCAGATATATGGTATAATTATATTACATTGGAATCACTCGTTATAAGGTGACTGCATACTAGGCAACTTCCATGAAGGGAAAATGATTACCGGTACATACTGTTTTTTTTTTTTTTTTCATATTCTAAAAAATTTCAATTGACATTTATTTCGGAACATGTATGATAAGAACTTTCTTATGTTAAATTTTAACGTACTTTGTTAACATGTTTCGACCTATTTTCGGTCATCTTCGGAACTGGTCGTTGTTGGTCTTGGCACCTCTTGTTTCCTGTGTGGGTGCGTTCATAGTGTAGAGTCAAAGAGTGAATGTGTTTTGAAATTGAGTTGTGTGTTGAACATATCGTTGGGGTGTGTTTTCGTGTGTCTGTATATTTCATATTGTTCTAGTGTGTTGGATGTGCAATATTTCCATGTCTGTGTTGATGTCTCTGTAGGTGTGGTTGGCATTTGTGATGTGTTCTGCATATGCAACAACTTCTACATAGGACAGACAGGCAGATCATTTCAAACACGTTACAAAGAACACAGCACAGCCATAACAAAATTACAAAACACCTCCACATATGCAGAACACATCACAAATGCCAACCACACCTACAGAGACATCAACACAGACACGGAAATACTGCACATCCAACCAAAAAGCCAGAAACTCAACACACTAGAACAATATGAAATATACAGACACACGAAAACACACCCCAACGATATTCTCAACACACAACTCAATTTCAAAACACATACACTCTTTGACTCTACACTACAAACGCACCCACACAGGAAAGAAGAGGGGCCAAGACCAACAACGAACAGTTCCGAAGATGACCGAAAATAGGTCGAAACATGTTAACAAAGTACGTTAAAATTTAACACAAGAAAGTTCTTATCATACATATTCCGAAGTGATACAGTGTTAAAAGTTGTGTAATCAAGATGTATGACATTTATTATAATTAGGGCGAGGATTTATGTGCACTCAAAATTTAAAAATAAGCTGACTATGGAACACTTTAGTGCATTTTTAATGAGAGTAACTTCTAACTATACTTTTATTTTTACGACATTAGGATAAGAATTTCTTCATTGCAAGAATTAGGAAGCCATGGGATAAATATAGGTTAATGGGTAAAGGGGAAGGAGGGAGGTACATTGAAAAGATACAGTGTAATTTATTGAGGTTACGTTTTTAAAATAGATAAGTATTGAGTTATTCTGACGTGTCTATTTATTGAATAACCTACAATCTCTTCTTCTGTAGCTAATGGAAATCGATATGAAGGGGAATGGCACTGTGGTAACAAACATGGCCATGGAAAATTCTACCACTTGAAAAGTGGTCAGTTACAAGAAGGAGTGTGGCGTGACAACATTTGTGTGCGCAGCAACATGACTGACATCTACTTTAGACAGTCGGCACCAGAACCCACAAATTACCCCATACCTGAAGTAAGATTTCATTACTACTAAAGTATGTTCTATTATTTAATGATTTTGGACACTATAGACGGTTTTCGAAAAAGCAGATCTTGCGCAGATGGATATTTTATTTTTAAGATTTTGATCGAAAAACATAGGGAATTTAATAAAGAAACTCACTTGGCTTTTATTGATTACGAAAAAGCTTACGACCGTGTTGAAAGAAATAAGCTCTTTCAAATTTTGGCAGATGATTCAGTTCCAAACACAATTATAAGAACAATTTACGAATTATATAACCACAATATTATCAAAATTACTATTGTATCAGGACATACTGAATGGAGACCGATAAACTGTGGAGTTCGTCAATGATGCCCCTCTCACCACTTTTATTCAATATATACATCAACTCCATCATCAGACACTGGTGACTAACAATTCGTGGAAACATCCCGCTCTTCCGAAATTGTACTCTAGATACATTATTATATGCAGACGATCAGGTTCTTTTTGCTGCAAATGAAGACGAGCTGCAATACTCAATACATCACCTGAATATAATAGCACAAAATTTCAATATGAAAATTTCCCCAAACAAAACAAAAATTATGGCGTTCCAAGGTAAACAGCCAGTTAGGGGTAAAATTTGCATTGGAACCCATACGTTAGAACAAGTAAACTAATTTAAATATTTAGGTTATAATTTGACATATTTACCTGTTACTGATATATCTGAAAATATTCAACATTTTAATGGAGCCTTAAGAACCATCAACCAGGTTTTCACAACCACGAAAACCCAAAAACATACCAGGTTAAAAGCATATAAAGTTCTAGCAAGACCTGTCCTCATGTATGGTATTGAGGCCTGGACTGTCCGAAACTCAGATGTTCAACGCCTGACAACTGCGGAAATGAGATTTCTAAGGAGGACTGCCGGCTACAGCTTGCTTGACCACAAAAGGAATGAACTAATTACAAAAGAATTGAAAATTACACCTATTTATGAACATCTCAACCACTATAGACAAAAATGGCTTAACCATGTCAATAGGATGGACCGTTCTAGACTCTCAAGACAAATATACCACATGGAAGACGATCTTTGCAGATGACACAATATAGTAATTACAGCCAATAACTCCAACACATTCCAATCTTCAACAGAAGAAATCCTCTTCAAAATATGTGACTGGTTCTCAGTCAATAAATTAGTATTAAATTGTAACAAAACTAACATAATTCAATTTAAATCCTGTCCAAATTCAACGTCGCAAATTTCTAGCGCAATAATTAATAATAGATCCCTATTAGAAACAACAACAACCAAATTTCTTGGCTTAAAAATCGATGTGTTAATTTGGAAAAATCATATTAAAGAAATTACCCCCAAACTAAATTCAGCTTGTTTTGCTATTAGATCTATGCAAAAGATAGTAAATATCAATACCTTAAAAACAATATACTTTGCATACTTCCACTCGGTAATGAGTTTTGGAATAATATTCTGGGGAAATTCCACAGATAGTAACAATATATTTCTATTACAAAAAAGAGTAATTAGAATAATAGTAGGTGCCAAATCTAGGGAATCGTGTAGGACTATTTTAAAAAAACTGCAAATAATGCCCATGGCTTGTCAGTATATCTTTTCATTAATAGTCTTCCTCGTATGTAATCGTGAAAACTTTGTAACTAATTCAACAGTTCATAGCATAAATACACGTCAAAAAAATGACTTTCATACTCCATCGGCAAGTCTATTGTGCTATAAAAAAGGAGTGCGTTATATGGCAGTAAAAATTTTTAATAGCCTCCCTATCGATATAAAAAATGAAACTCAAAACATAAGATTATTTAGGGCCAAATTAAAGAAGTACCTAATTTCTCACGCCTTCTATTCTGTAGGTGAATTCATGACATTCAATAACACTTCATGAAATTGATACTAAAACTTTGTGTTGTACTAGTAGACTATATTGTAAATCTCGTCTGTATATATTTAATCTAGACTGTGACTATAAATTAAGATTTTATAATAGTATTAAGTTTTTTGACTTGTTCCATATTCTAGCTGTAAGCATGTATGAATACCATGGAATGTTAATAAATACAATACAATACAATACAATCTTTGGGACGCCCCCTGAAAAGATAGACGGAGACCGTAACAGGCCACTAGGCCTAATACCTGCAAGGACGATGATGATGATGATGATGATGATGATGATGATGATAGACGGGAAAATACTTTCTTACCATGAAACTACTGAAGTAGGCTGTGTGCATTTGTTGTTTACCGAAGTGACATCGAAATTTTCTGTGAGGTTTAGACTAGCACCACAATGTAGGCTACAGTTTTCCAGGCAGAAGTTTTCGCTGTAAAAGAAGCAGTGCAATGGAAGGTAGACAACAAAGCTAATGCTCGTGTTGAAGTGATTCACATGCTGCGCTCAAATAAATCAATAGCAAGTACTGCCTTAGCACAATGGCTGTCGGTGCCAGGGAGTTATATCACACTGAACACGTATCACATCTGTATGGGATGGTTGCAGGGTCATGTGGGCATAGATGGCAATGAACGAGCTGATCAACTTGACAAAACAGCAGCAACCACTAACTTAGAAAAAAAATATACACCAGTATGAACACTATATTTCGGATTTATACAAATGTCGTTGCTTCTCTCTCTCCAATTTCTATTTCACTAAAATCAGAAGTAAACACTGAAATACTGAAACAATTGTCTTTAGAGATAATTAATATTAGGTACCCTCCACAAAACTGGCTTCATTTATACACCGACGGATCCTTGATCTCCAGAGAACAAGGTGCCAGTGCAGGTGTTACGTGCTGTCTCTTCTCATTTTATAGATCTCTTGGGTATGGAACAACAAGTTTTGATGGAGAAATCATTACAATAAGTGAAAGTCTCAGGAATCTTCTATGCCACATCAATAAATTTAAGAATGCAGTTATATTGCCAGGCTCTAAAGCAGCTATTCTATCAATAGTCTCTAAACACACACCTTCATCTCAAACAGCAAAAATAACTAAAATGCTCTCTCAATTAATATCACTCAATAAAAGAATTGTATTCCAATGGATACCATCCCATTGTGGAATCCTGGGAAACGAGAATGCAGATGCTTTAGCAAAGAAGGGCAGCACTGCTACTTACAGACCTGTTACCAAATCTACGTATTACTCTGTGAAAAGATTTATTAAATCTACATATTTAAACTTCAACAAACAAAATTTGATAACACAATCTCAGGGGAAAAAATGGAACTCTTTGCATCAGAATCCACAGTTAATTCCCGATTTACCACGAAAATCGTCTGTAGCTGCATTTAGATTGACAACTGGCCACGATTGTTTGGCCAAACACCTGCATAGAATTGGAATATAACAGTCCCCTAACTACCCATTGTGCAACTCAAACCAAGAAATGAATTCGGAACACCTCAAAATCTGTGCTTCAGTGGCTGGTCATGATAATATCTTTGAAAAATATTGGAGTGCAAGAGATCAAATGACTTTATTGTCAAACGCCTGGCATTAGAAAACAACAAAAACAATATTTCTATTTCACTCTGTCTAAGTAGTCTTTTTCTTGAAGTTCCCTTTTCTTCTTCATAGCTTCCATTACATCATCTCTCCAGCTATATGTGGGTCGACCCTGTACCCTCTTTCCTGGTGGTATCCATTCTATATCTTCTTCGGCAATCTTTGACCTGGAAATGTTCAAAAACTTGCCCAGACATGTTCAAACATTTTTAACAAGGGCCAGAACAGGTCACATTGTCACACAATTGCACCTACACCGATTTCACATTTCTGATACTCCTACTTGTCTGATGAAGATCTGGAACACATTCTTCTATACTGTCCATCCATAAGCCACAAAAGAAGTAAATTAAAATCATCAGTACCAGTTGCAGAAAACACAGCCCTGCAGCATATATTGACTACACCCCAACTCTGGCTACCAGCAACAGGCATCTATAATGAACACCGATACAAATACCCCTCATTTCTCATGAAAAACAAGAACTGAAAAGACTACAGTGGACTTTATGTTGTCAGCAAACAGCTGGATACAATATGAAGATTGATTGATTCGGCCATCTTGATTTGTCCATTCTTATAATGTATCCATACCAAACTAACTGTCGTTTCTTGACTTCATCTATGATGTCTCTATCATTTCTATAATTTCCTTTATTACTGCATTAGGAATTCTATCCATTCTTGTTTTTCTACATCATCTTCCTAAAAATCCATTTCAGTAGAAAATAGTTTCTCTCTAAATCTCTGCTTTAATCCTCATCTTCCGCCCCACACTCTGGACCATGCTTCTGTAAATTCTTCTCTTTGTACTCTTCAGTATGTCCTTTTCCCACAAAATAGAATTTAAGCAAGTGACCTATTTTCGCTGGATGGCAAGTGACCTACTTTGTCTGTATGGCAAGTGACCTAATTTATCTGTATGGCAGGTGCGCTTCTTTGGATGGCAAGTGATCTAATTTCTCAGGATGGCAAGTGACCTGTTTTACCTGGATCGCAAGTGGCCTACTTTATCTGTACAGCAAGTGACCAACTATCTCCGGATGGCAAGTGACCTACTGTCGTTGTATGGCAAGTGACCTTCTTTTCCTTGATGGAAGTGACCTACTTTCGCTGCATGGCAAGTGACCTACTTTCGGGTGTATGGCAAGTGACCTATTTTCGGTGTATGGCAAGTGACCTACTTTCGCTGGATGGCAAGTGACCTACTTTCGCTGGATGCTAGTGACCTACTTTCGCTGGATGGCAAGTGACCCACTTTCGCTGGATTGCAAGTGACCTACTTTCGCTGGATGGCAAGTAACGTACTTTCGGTGTATGCCAAGTGACCTAGTTTCGCTGGATGGCAAGTGACCTACTTTCGCTGGATGGCAAGTGACCTACTTTCGGTGTATGGCAAGTGACCTACTTTCGCTGGATGGCAAGTGACCTACTTTCGCTGGATGGCAAGTGACCTACTTTCTCTGGATGGCAAGTGAATTACTTTCACTGGATGGCAAGTGACCTACTTTCGCTGGATGGCTAGTGACCTACTTTCGCTGGGTGGCAAGTGACCTACTTTCTCTGGATGGCAAGTGACCTACTTTCGCTGGATGGCAAGTGACCTACTTTCGCTGGATGTCAAGTGACCTATTTTCGCTGGATGGCAAGTGACCTACTTTTGGTCTTTGGCAAGTGACCTACTTTCGGTGTATGGCAAGTGACCTACTTTCGCTGGATGGCAAGTGACCTACTTTCGCTGGATGGCAAGTGACCTACTTTTGCTGGGTGGCAAGTTACCTACTTTCTCTGGATGGCAAGTGACCTACTTTCACTGGATGGCAAATGACCTACTTTCGCTGGGTGGCAAGTGACCTACTTTCTCTGGATGGCAAGTGACCTACTTTCGCTGGATGGCAAGTGACCTACTTTCGCTGGATGACAAGTGACCTACTTTCGCTGGATGGCAAGTGACCTATTTTCGCTGGATGGCAAGTGACCTACTTTCGGTCTTTGGCAAGTGACCTACTTTCGGTGTATGGAAAGTGACCTACTTTCGTTGGATGGCAAGTGACCTACTTTCGGTGTATGGCAAGTGACCTACTTTCGCTGGATGGCAAGTGACCTACTTTCTCTGGATGGCAAGTGACCTACTTTCGGTGTATGGCAAGTGACCTACTTTCGCTGGATGGCAAGTGACCTACTTTCGCTGGATGGCAAGTGGCCTACTTTCTCTGGATGGCAAGCGACCTACTTTCGCTGGATGGCAAGTGACCTACTTTCGGTGTATGGCAAGTGACCTACTTTCTCTGGATGGAAAGTGACCTACTTTCGCTGGATGGCAAGTATCCTACTTTCGCTGGATGGCAAGTGACCTACTTTCTCTGGATGGCAAGTGACCTACTTTCGGTGTATGGCAAGTGACCTACTTTCGCTGGGTGGCAAGTGGCCTACTTTCTCTGGATGGCAAGTGACCTACTTTCGCTGGATGGCTAGTAACCTACTTTCGCTGGATGGCAAGTGACCTACTTTCGGTGTATGGCAAGTGACCTACTTTCGCTGGATGGCAAGTATCCTACTTTCGCTGGATGTCAAGTGACCTACTTTCGCTGGATGGCAAGTGACCTACTTTCTCTGGATGGCAAGTGACCTAATTTATCTGTATGGCAGGTGCGCTTCTTTGGATGGCAAGTGATCTAATTTCTCAGGATGGCAAGTGGCCTACTTTAGATGGATGGCAAGAGGCCTACTTTCGCTGGATGGCAAGTGACCTACTTTCTCTGTGTGACAAGTGGCCTACTTTAGATGGATGGCAGGTGACCTACTTTCTCCGGATGGCAAGTGACCTACTTTCTCTCCATAGCAAGTGTCCTACTTTTGCTGGATGGCAAGTGTCCTACTTTCGGTGTATGGCAAGTGACCTACTTTCGCTGGGTGGCAAGTGGCCTATTTTCGCTGGATGGCAAGTGACCTACTTTCGCTGGATGGCAAGTGACCTATTTTCGCTGGATGGCAAGTGACCTACTTTCGCTGGATGGCAAGTGACCTACTTTTGCTGGATGACAAGTGACCTACTTTCGCTGGATGGCAAGTGACCTACTTTCGCTGGATGGCAAGTGACCTACTTTCGCTGGATGGCTAGTGACCTACTTTCGCTGGATGGCAAGTGACCTACTTTCGCTGGATGGCAAGTGACCTACTTTCGCTGGGTGGCAAGTGACCTACTCTCTCTGGATGGCAAGTGACCTACTTTCGGTGTATGACAAGTGACCTACTTTCGCTGGATGGCAAGTGACCTACTTTCGCTGGATGGCAAGTGAGCTAATTTCGCTGGATGGCAAGTGACCTACTTTCGGTGTATGGGGAAGTGACCTACTTTCCCGGGATGGCAAGTGACTTATTTTCGCTGGATGGCAAGTGACCAACTTTCGCTGGGTGGCAAGTGGCCTACTTTCCCTCGATGGCAAATGACCTATTTTCATTCGAAGGCAAGTGACCTACTTTCCCGCGATGGCAAGTGGCCTACTTTCGTTGGATGGCAAGTGACCTACTTTCGGTGTATGGCAAGTGACCTACTTTCGCTGGATGGCAAGTGACCTAATTTCGCTGGATGGCAAGTGACCTACTTTCGCTGGATGGCAAGTGACCTATTTTCGCTGGATGGCAAGTAACCTACTTTCGCTGCATGGCAAGTGACCTACTTTAGGTGTATGACAAGTGTCCTACTTTCTCTGGATGGCAAGTGACCTACTTTCCCGCGATGGCAAGTGGCCTACTTTCGTTGGATGGGAAGTGACCTACTTTCGCTGGGTGCCAAGTGACCTACTTTCGCTCGATATAAGTGACCTATTTAGTATTATCCGATCTTCTAAAGCCAAACAGAAAGTCGCTAAAAATTACGTTTCTGTCAAAGTAATTATAAATCTGTTGGCGTAGGCTCCTGCAGCTGCTGTTCATGGGTTGTGAGTTTCCCGGCTTGTGCCTGTTGTCTCAGTTGCTGGAGCTAACATTTCCATCGTTTCGTTGCTGTGGTGCTCTGAGGTCGATCACAGCAGGATGATCGAAACGGTAACTCCAGCAACTGATATAACACGTCACAAGCCCGGAAACTCACAACGCATATTTATAAATTTGTTTATTTAATGAAATCTTAAAAACTTTTGAGATGGTTTGAAACAAACTAATAGGCCCATACCATATTGGTTTTTATCACTTTTCTTGAACACAGAAAAAACCTTAATAATCATAAAGTCTTTAGCAAAGATGCAACTATCAATACTGGCATTAAAAATATGTGTTAAAGTTTCACATATTCTTCACGCCATGAAATGTGAAGAGTACTGCGAGACCTTCCAGTTACGGTACTGGTTTTGTATTTGGCACGAAGCGTGGATTGGATTCACTAAATATCCTTCTCTGTTCCTCTGGGATACTTACTTACTTACTCACTGGCTTTTAAGGAACCCGGAGGTTCATTGCCGCCCTCACATAAGCCCGCCATTGGTCCCTATCCTGAGCAAGATTAATCCATTCTCTATCATCATATCCCACCTCCCTCAAATCCATTTTAATATTATCTTCCCATCTACGTCTCGGCCTCCCTAAAGGTCTTTTTCCCTCTGGCCTCCCAACTAACACTCTATATGCATTTCTGGATTCGCCCATACGTGCTACATGCCCTGCCCATCTCAATGTCTGGATTTAATGTTCCTAATTATGTCAGGTGAAGAATACAATGCGTGCAGTTCTGTGTTGTGTAACTTTCTCCATTCTCCTGTAACTTCATCCCTCTTAGCCCCAAATATTTTCCTAAGCACCTTATTCTCAAACACCCTTAGCCTATGTTCCTCTCTCAAAGTTAGAGTCCAAGTTTCACATCCATAAAGAACAACCGGTAATATAACTGTTTTATAAATTCTAACTTTCAGATTTTTTGACAGCAGACTGGATGATAAAAGCTTCTCAACCGAATAATAACAGGCATTCCCCATATTTATTCTGTGTTTAATTTCCTCCCGAGTGTCATTTATGTTTGTTACTGTTGCTCCCAGATATTTGAACTTCTCCACCTCTTCAAAAGATAAATTTCCAATTTTTATATTTCCATTTCGTACAATATTCTCGTCCCGAGACATAATCATATTGTGACCAGCGTCCCGCAAGAAAGCAGATCGCGCAGGGACGGCGCGCGGCGGAGAGAAGTAAGGGGAAAGGGCCTACGCGGCGAGAGAGTGGAGAGAGAATGCGCGCGCATCTGGTGCTGGTAGAGAGGAGAGGTCTCTGGATTTTTCTGGAGTGCCATCTCTAGAGACGCGTGGAACTTTCGAGGCTACGTCGCTGTGGTTATAAATTACGGACGCGAAGGAACGAGATAGAGTTTTTCAGTTATTCAGTCAGTGAGTAAGCCAGAGCAAGCAAGCCAGTCTTGTGTACCGGAGTTCGACTCGAGTGTGCGTCCGCAACTGTATCAGCATCCGAAGGCCTGAGTTTGAGTGCAGTGGACCGCAGTTGGAGGGACCTGAGTTCGAGTGCAGTGGACCGCAGTTGAAGGGACCTGAGTTCGAGTACAGTGGACTGTCTCTGAAGGTCTGTGGTTCGAGATACTGTGAACTCGAGTGACTGAGCTAGAAGAACTGTGAACTGAGAACTGATAGTTCTGATTTGTAAATAGTGCTTTGTAAATATTAGTTAAGATTAACAGTTCATTGTTGTTCGTATTAGTCCAAGTAAATTGTCATTGTCGTCGGTGGAGTGCTATAACGAATACTGTGTTGAGTGAAAATCCAATTGTTGACAAGAGCGGTTAAGGTGAATTGTAGAAAGGAATTATTGTTGGAAGAATAAATCCTATTGTTGAGTTGAAATAAATTCACAATATACTTTGTCGTTTTGGGATTTACTTCCAAACCCATCTCTTTACTTGCTTCAAGTAAAATTCCCGTATTTTCCCTAATCGTTTGTGGATTTTCTCCTCTCCTCTGGGATACAAATGGAAAATTTACATTTAGGTTGATTGTTGAAATGTTGGCAGATTTACCAGTAAGAGTATGAAAGTTAAAAGATGGTGAAGTAAAGCATCAATCTGTGTTGAATGGGTATTAGCTGTGAAGAAAGTCAAGGCTAAATTAAAAGATCACAGCACCACTGAAGAAGGAGAATAAGAAGAACAAGTATTTTCTTCATAAATAATTTGTAGTGAAATCTTAAATTTATTCAATTGGATAATAATTCTTAGAATTAAATTATATCTATGCCAATACTCTCGAAAGTAGAAAACCCACACTCATTAAAATGTATGTGGAGTGTCTTATACGAGGCCTGTCTAAAAAGTATCCGACCTTTAGCCACAAAAAATATTTCAAATACCTGACGAGGTTGGGACCCTAATCCCCTTCAAAGTAGGCCCCTTGTGCTTGCACACACTTAGCCCACCGATCCTTCCACTGCCGGAGACACCTATGGAAGTCTTCTTTTGGAATGGTGTTCAGCTCCGTCGTCGCGTTCCGCATTATCTCTTCTCTACTCTCAAAACGGGATCCTTTCAGTGGTGTCTTCAATTTTGGAAACAACCAGAAGTCGCAAGGAGCCAGGTCTGGAGAGTAGGGAGGTTGGCGAACGGTTGTAATTCCATGTTTGGCCAAGAAAGTGTGGATCAATTGGGATGAATGTGCGGGGGCGTTGTCGTGATGCAAGTGCCAGTTGTTCGCCGTCCACATGTCTGGTCTTTTGTGCCGAACTGCATCACGGAGTCGCCGGAGAACATCGTGATAGTACTCTTTTGTCACCGTTTGTCCTTCCGGTGCGTATTCGTGATGCACAATTCCACGGACATCAAAGAAAACAGTCAGCATCACCTTGATTTTGCTTCGCACCTGCCACGCTTTCTTCGGCCTTGGGGAGACTCGGGATGCTTCCATTGCTACGACTGTCTTTTTGTTTCTGGGTCTTACCCGTACACCCATGCCTCATCTCCAGTTATCACGGTGTTCAGAAACCCAGGATCAGTGTTGGCGGTGTCCAGAAGTTCCTGTGCAATGTCACAACGGAGGTCTTTTTGTTCTGGGGACAACAACTTGGGCACGAATTTCGCAGCCACTCAGTTCATGTTCAAATCATCACGCAAAATTGCATGTGCAGAATCTTTACTCACTCCAACCTCTGCGGCAATCTCCCGCACGGTCAAACGACGATCTGCCATCACCAAATTTCGCACCCTCTCAACAACAGCTGCACTCCGAGCAGTTTGGGGCCTGCCACAACGCTGCTCACTCTCCGCTGATGTGCGGCCATCTTTGAATCGGTTGAACCACTCCTTAATTTGTGTTACACCCATCACATCTTCCCCAAACACCTGCTGAATCTTACGAATTGTTTGACTTTGAGAATCACCAAGCTTTTGACAAAATTTGATGCAGTATCTTTGCTCAATTCGTTCAGTCATCTTGCGAGAAAACTAAATCCGACAAACACCTAGAACAGCACCTTACTTGGCGACCACCAGCCAGTGACTGGCACAAGCGAATGCGGTGAAAAAATTCAAGCATGCGCATTACGGTTCCTCCTTCCACTGTGCACAGTGGCACCGCCTTAGAATCACTACTTTGCGCGGGAAAATTTAAGGTTGGATACATTTTAGACAGGCCTCGTACTTTTCATTGGTTGTCTTCTTTAATCTTCCATCTTCTTATTCTCATTCTACTTGCTTCCATTGCAGATCTCCGTAACAGATGGTCACCAAGAACAGCAATTTTGATTTCTGGAGCATGCTACGAGACAAAATAATAGCGCAACAGATTTTCTCAATGTGGTCTGGTTTCTCCAACCAATCCCATTCTACACTGCTCCATCATCACCAACATATTTCCAGAATGAAATTGACGGCCACCCACCTGGAATTGTGACAGAAGTGTTTGTTTTGTTGTACGAATCATGAACGTAGTTTCTACAAAAATAATTGTAAAAAAATTTTAGTCTCTAATTGTGACAAAATTAAATATTTTATTATTAATTGGTCTACATGTACATTTGATACTTCAAACTCAAGTTTATGATAGTTGAAAATACATCACACATCCATATTTATTTATTTCAATCTATTCCCCATTAAGGAATTTCAGGGTGGGGAAGTGTTTGTAATTCTACTCTCACTTCACTAAAGGTGCATCAACATGGTTCAATTATCCATGCCTTTAGGCATGCAGTCTGGGGAGAACACTGAAAGAATCAAGTTGAAAATGAATGTTCAATTAAGATGCATGCAGATTTTGAGTCTCACGGTGCACCGTAGCAATGTCGCTGAGATATGCATGGAAACACTCTTCAACCGACTTATTGTGGAACCTCCACTTTCTATACACGTACTCGGCTAGGTACGAACCCATCATCTTTTTATTCCTATTGCTGCTAGGCATACTTTCCTTAACACGTCTCCACAGTGTTCGTGTGGGCACCTGTTTCTGGATCTTTGAAATTTTCCAAATGGTTTACAGTCATGTGACTGTAGCCTTCGTCTCTCAAAGATTCGTATGCCTTCCAACAATCAGAATAAATTGTTGTTCCTGGAAGGACATTTTCCTTCAACACTCCCAACAGAGTGTCTCGAGTCCTGTCCTCCACTGTGGCAAGAAAGCATTCCTTGGTTTTGCAGTCGATGCCCCCAAACACCCACTGGCCCTCAACGCGCTTACCTCAGTTGTACTTTCTTTTCCCGAACTTAGACTCGTCGATGTGTCCGGGCTCTCCTATCTGAGTTTGTGGCAGCCTGAAAAGTACTTCCGCACATACCTCTCTGCAGAAGTTGCACCAGAATAACAGAAGTTTTTAAAATTTGGCCTATGAGGAGTACATGTGATAAATTTAGTTTAGGGACAAAATTACCAATGGAAATGAAATATCTACCCAAATAGATAAAAAAAATATATATACTTTTTCCATAAAGAACAAGAAATAACACATGTCACGAAGAGTTAAATTTTCAATAGTCGATGTTGCCAACTCTCCCATATTTCCCGGTATCTCCCTTTTTGGCAGTAATTTTCAATAGTCTTCCGGCTCCCGTATTTTTCTTCTCTTCGAACATTTTCCTCCCTTATTTTTTCGTAATGTAAAAGCTTTATTTCGAAGGGCTCTTGGTTTGCCTTTTCTAAGATGTCCATGTCCCGTGTTTTTGATCTCACTTATGTCTGGGTAGCTCAGATATCGCAGAAGCAAGTGAAATCAGTAATTGATGTAGGCATAAGTTGTACCACCGTCACCAAATTATAAAATGATAATAAGAGAGACACTCTTTCAGCTTTCCCAATAACGCCTCATTGGACAAAGCATAACACACAGAGTGAAAACAAAAACAGACCACAAAAGAGAAATGTGGGGAACGAACAAAAAAGGGAAATTAAGTACAGGAAGGATAATAGCATACACATAACAGGCCTAAACATAATAAACAAACAGATTAGACATTCAAACAAAAGTTAATCCTTTTTAGGAAACGAAGTACAGGTGGTATTTTAAAATGGCAAGTGATCCTCTGATAGCAACAAGGGAAACATCACGAATGAAGTCGTTGTTCAGCTGGAACTTCTTGTAGAAACTGACAAAGAGGCGAGGTATTGTGTCCCTAGCGCCAACCATTAGCCCAACTACTTCAATGGAGGTGAGGTGATATTTCTCCAAATAGAATGGAACTCTGGGCTCATAAATTCTGCATTTTTCTGCGTGGACGTCAGCGGGCTGTTGTTCCTGTGCCTCGAACCTGACTGTCGGGTCGATAATGCAGGCGGATGTAGAGCCTGGTGGAATGGCAAGCATGTCAATTCGCCGACAGGATCCCTCTTGAGAGATGCCATGGACTTCTTCGTGCACAGTGAGACCTTTCTTCCTCAAGGCTTCGGCAATCATGGACCTGATTCTGTGATGTCTAGAGTTCCGCAGTGTCTCGCTGAAAGGACAGGCACCCAAAATGTGGCCAAGAGTTTCAATCTCACTGACACAACGACGACAGTGGTTTCCGTCTCGGGACCTTCCTGGTATAGCACGCAGCGGACAAACATTAGTTGTCATTTTAAGAGCATATGATTAAGAAATGTGGGGATGTGATCAAAAAATGCAAGTAAAGTGAAATTGTAAAAGATCGAGAAGTATAGGGGAGAGAGAAAGTGTATAAGTAGATGTGTAGAATAAAATATAAGTATTTATAGGAAGTGAGAATAATGACAAAGGATTAGATGTAAGCGGAATAGTGAGAAAGTGAAAGTGAGCGCAAATAGGAATGAGTGAAATCAGTGAAAAATGGGTAAGAGAAGTGAACAAGTGTCAGCATAAAAAATAGTACTAACATTTGAACGATGGAACAGTAAATGAATGTAAGAGAAAGATAGAAGAAAAGGTCAAAGAACAAATAGAACAAATAATTCAATATGATAATTTATAGAGAATAATTGAAATTGAGATTTTAGTGAATAGTAGTTAGAGGAAAAAGGGGGTTTGAACGGAGTATATAATATTAGATATATTAGGATTAATGAACAAATAGAGAATAGCAAATGAAATGTAGGAGAAATACTGAAGGGGAGTTTGACCAAGTAACAAAAAAGGTACATAGTGTAATTGGGAGTATTTGTGTAGACGTGTACTGCAAATAATGTGTTATTGTAATAATATGTTAATGGTGGCACCGGATACAGAAATGTGAGGTACACCATTACATGTAAAGAAGTGCTGTGACGAAAGATATCATATCATATCATTTTAAGAGCTAGTCTCCATTCAATGCTAGTGAGACGATCAGGTTATCGGATCCATTTATTGGCGGGAGTGACCTCCTTATAGAGGATGACGCCTTTCCCTTTCTGATTTAAAGAGCACCAAGATTGAAATGCTCGCTCCCTGAGCTCTTGTCTCAATTTTTTCAGAATATGGCAAAATCAGCTGGCAGTTAGTTCTGTGCTGCACCTTTGGTCAGTTCAGATTACGAAGATGATGAAAGCAATTGTTTGCTATGGAGTATGAGCTCATACAATTTTAAAATTTGACAACAGGAAAACCCTCAACACTCTAGGTAACTATCCAGTAGTGAAAGAAGCCTTTATCAAGTACAATATAAGTTTGCAGGGAGTGCATGTTGTTTCTCAAAGGCTAAGACACTCTTTTTTCCAGTACAAGGCAGTGTTCCACGATAATCGTCAGTCATTTGTGATGAGGATGAATCTCATTGTGTACTGTAATTTTTCAGCAGTTGGAGAGACAGTATAATTTATACTGTCTAATACTACATACTGTTTATATTCACATAAAATAAAATAATTGAAACATTGTAATTAACTATTTTTCCTTTTTTTGTAATTCAGTTAATTATACAATAATGTAATGCTCTTTTGATAACCTAAGATTTCTTGCAGACCTTGGTCTTAGAATACCTGGTGTCTATAAAATACCCTGTGAGTGTAGGAAATGCTACATTGGTCAGATGGGATGCACCATTAAGGTACGGTCACACGTCACTACTTTTGCTGCGCAATTTTTGTACTGCAGCTGCAAAAGTTGCGTTGTGTTCACACGTAAGCCAAAAGTAGCGTGCTGCACGCTACTTTTCGTGCTGCGCAACCCGAGTGCAGCAAAAGTTGCAACTGGAGGTTGCGAGTCTGTTCACACACAAGGCGCTACTTTTGCAGCCGCAGCCATGCTGCAGGTTTCCATCTCCATGTTGACTTCTCAATATACATTTTGTGGTTATGTTCGCATTATTAATAAACTCATGCGAAAGCTTACTTATCTATTATTTGCTTTTATGTCGTAACTAGTATTCAGAAATTGGCATTATTTTTTACTATAAAACTTTTAAAAACGCCTATATACTTAAATGATAACCAACAGCATATTCACGTAATCAATGTTGGCAACCCTCCTGTTTGTAACTACGCTACAGAAAATTAAAAAAGTGAATTATATCGTCAGCAAATATGCTCAGACTGTGTTGTGCATTTAATAACTGTTACAAATAATTTATTTTCATCACATCTAACATTAAAATATCCAAAGAATAAAAGTATCATTGGCACATATGGGTGGCAACACTGGTCGCAACCGCAGCAAAAGTTTCAACAAAACCGATATCAGAAATGCTGCGGCTGCAACCCTGAGAACTCTGTTCACATGTCGCTACTTCTAAGCTGCATGCAGCATGAAAAAGTAGTGGGCAGCAGGTTCGGCAGCCGCTACTTTTCGGATTGCACCGTTGTTCACACGTCGCAGTTCGAGAGTTGCGCAGTTTTTTGTACTGCATCGCTGCAAAAGTAGCGACGTGTGACCGTACCTTTATGGAACTCTGCAAGGAACACCAACGCAGCATAAGACTACATTATCCCGATAAGTTGGCAATAGTGCAACACAGCCTGGAAACAGACCACAAGATAGATGTCATCAAGGAAGCCATCGAAATCTAACTAGATGGCAATAATTTCAACAGAGACAGGGGCCTACAGCTGAGTACAGTGTGGAAACCTGCCATCAGCATGCTTCGACCAACCAGAACACAGCAGGTAGACGGAACTATGGTTCCACGGCACTTCAGTCCCTGAAGAAGATGACAGAGCTAGTCACTGAAAGCTTAGAGGCAACAATCCAACTCACCTGGCTGAGAACCCGAGAGGATTAATTTCCCCCCTTTGGTCTCATTGAATGGTTTCTTCCGAGCTTTTTCCCCAGCCGTGGGACTGAAGCCGGATGGTCTATGGCGAGTCCTCGGCATCACTTCATTTCCCCCTTTGATTAGATTACCTGGTTGGGTTTTTCAGAGGTTTTCCCCAACCAAAAGGCAAATACCGTGTAATCTTTTGGCAAATCCTCGGACCTCACCTCATCATTGTAGAAAATTACTAAATTGTAAAACTGTAAAAATGGTAAAATATTGTAAAAATTGTGATTGTAATATTGTAAAATTTTGACTTGTTCCACATCTTAAAGCTTCATTGCTCATGCAAGATCTATGGAATATAATAAATGAATAAGATTTCTTCACCCTAATTTAGCACTAATTTTGTTCAACATTTTTCAGAAGAACTGTTGGCATCTTAAGACAGGTTTTACTGTAATATGAGAAAAATAAAGAACACTGTTTAAAAACTGTTTCAATAAATGTATTGTATGTTACACAAACCTTGTACACAAGACATTATCTTACAATTACCATCACAAGTTTGCACCATGGGTGCTACTGCAATCGAGCAAACATTCAAATCCATCCCACTCCTGTGTTGTACACATGATCATGTAGGACGAAACTCATATCAGAATTTAAATAAGGCAAGTCAATCAACTTGAGCATCACCTAATATGTAGTTAAAGTAAGTTTGCATCACATACTACAGATAAACACATGTGATCCTTCAGTAATTATATTTAAGCCATTTTTAAAAGTTTAAGAAAGATTGTAATGATTAACTTAAAAGAGAATATCGTTTTCAGGTGCACGTAGCCTAAAACTTATACCTGCCATATTTTACAATAATTCATTGACCTGATTTTATTTACAGAGAAGAATATTGCATTGATTTGGCTTGCTAAATTACAAACAATATTCTAAACATTAATCAATTCAAATTTGTACTCAAGATTTAAATAATTATCACAAACTCCGCAATAGAATCTAGATGTCAGTCATAGAAAATACTTTTATGTCGCATTCAACCATCTCCTGAAATGAGATTTGCCTGCTTTCCACAAGCTATACTAGCATGTTACCTCGGCCATTTAAGAGAGAGTGATACCTGAAAAAGTTCTAACTCTTTATGGGTATTTCCCAGACTAATTCACCGGTACATTATATTTGTTCATTGCAACCACTCACTGTAGCTCAAAGGGTTAAAATAGTCTCCCTCTTTTATCTTAAAATCTAATTTCATAATATACAAAAGAGAGATGATATAACATCATTAAGTAAATCAAAACAACAGTCGTGGTATTAATCAATGAGCATAGAGGAGAGCTAGAAATAATGGAAGTTGACATGATTTGCAACTGAATTAAATGCTTTCCTGTCATGAGATATTCAAATTGATATTAGGTAGGTACTAGGTAAAAAGCAAGGATTAACTATATCAAACAAGAAGGAACTGAATAAATTAAGTATTATAGTATTCGTACTTTGGAAGACCTTATTTAGATCAACCTCACTGCCTGAACGTGGTATTATTCCCCCCCTCCCAACCCCCAATCTCCTACTTTTTTTTAACTAAAACTTCTTTAATATAATCTAATAATATTTTATTTAGAGTTCAGTCTAATTGACATATCACAGTTTAAAGTCAATAACACTTACAAATGTATTCTAAATAGTAATTTTATAATTTTCATTTGAATAAATTTTCCATTTGATTACATTAATAACAGTTGCTCACTTAATAAATAATATATTACAGAATGATTCCACCATTGAATGGGGTGACAAATCATTGAGACCAATGCTCCCACTACAAACACTCGACTAATGGAAGTGTATTGGCTTATAGAATAACTCTTCTCGGGTTCTCAGCCAGGTGAGTTGGAGATTAGCTTCCAAGCTTTTGACGGCTAGCTCTGCCATCTTCTTCAGGGACGAAGCTGTCGGCAGAGCTAGCCGTCGAAAGCTTGGACGCTAATCTCCAACTCACCTGGCTGAGAACCCGAGAAGAGTTATTCTATATCAAATGCCGGGAAAGCCTCAAGTCATACATTGTATTGGCTTATTATGAAGTTTAAGAGGAATCATATGGGTTTTCATCATGTTGTTTTAATGATCACAATTTTATAATTTGAAATATAAGATCAATACAACATTTTAGTAGCAATTTTATCATATATAATTTTAATACCTGTACTCATTAAATTTCAGATTATTATTTATCATAGAGTTAACCATGTAAATAGTTGTTTATTAATATATACAAGATTGTAAATTTCAATTATCTGGTACAAATTCCACAGCAAAGATATAGTAAAAATTGTATAAGATATTGTGAGTCAAATGCCTGATGATGCCCAAGAGCGAAAACGTTTGCAATTCAATTTTATAATATGCAATCATTATTTGCATTTGTAAGTGTTATTGATTTTAAAGTGTGATATGTCAATTAGACTGAACTCTAAATAAAATATTATTAGATTATATTACATTATATTGACTATTGGAATATTTCGATCATCATGCTTTCTAAGATAAAACTTCTTTACCAATTCATTAAACTATCGTACGAACTATTCCATCATTTTCAAAGTTAGCAGACTTTAGCTTCTCAGAACGTAAGGGCAACAACGTAAGTCAAATCTATAGTAAAAATTATTCTTGCTGCTGAGAAACAAAATCAACTTAATCAGCAGAAGGTTGTCACTATAGAATAACTTGAAACAAAGCTTGGAATCATAATTACCATAATTTAGGCTTTGAAAAAAGTGGATGTTTGTTATTCCAATAACTTTCCACCAATGATAAACTTATTAGCTTGGAGTTTAACGTTGCCATAGTTTCATTCAGTTCGGAGCTGGAAGATCTACGTCCTTATTGGAAAGCACTTTAATACATCATGTAACAGCTGACTACCAGGTAGCAGTGCACGCTGATAAACTAGAACAAAACATCTGCAGCACGATTTTATAATAATTTGAAGTGCTACACGTATCCTTCCCCCTTACTGCAAAGTTCTCTTCCTTATCTGATCAAGCACTTTATCATTTCATTTAAATTAGCTCTTATTCAACAATTGACCATGATATAAAAAGTGTTCAAAGCATTGTGCTCATTACTACAGCGTTGTTACTATTTTGGGATATTAATCTGTCCTCCATTTTGCAAAGCAACATCGTTCTCACTATGGACGGTCCCAATAATCTCAAATGCTGCATTCAATGCTTCGTATGACCTATAAACAAATCTATCACAAACTAATATGCATTATAGGAATGGAAGACTTATCATCATGTCGGTCATGTCAGAGTGTCCTGCAAAGGACACAATGCGTCATTTTTCAGACAACCGAAAGCTCCAAACATGGAGTCTTAATTGTCTTTTGAGTGTGTTTTTCCTTTTTAAGGAATTTAACAGAAGCTACCTTTTTAATGAAACTAATTTATAGGAACCAAAACATTTCTGTCATGGACAGCTAACACCTTCGGTTTGGTCCACTGAACATTTTTAGTTAAGGCAAATACCTCAGATGATATGAGGACCCATAATTTCACAAAGTACATAGTTTAGTGTCGAGTATTTAAGACAACATAACATATTAAAAATAAGTAACTCTGTAAATCAAACATACTGTATCAAATGTTTGAACTGTCAATCAGGTTTGGTGTTCATTATTGTGCTGTGTGTCCACCGTTCAACCACCGCAAACTAGTTTAAGCAAACGCTTTGCTTGCATGTCTCAAGGTTGCAGTTTCCTCTCAACTAAATTATTTTACAAGTCTTGTCGCAACCGGAAGCAAAACATTCAAGTTCATGAAAAGTGTTTCTTTCAAACGGTTACACAACCTGCGAGTTGTTGAAGAGACCCATTCCATTGGCTCGCCCTTCTGCATCTCCTGCCTCGATCTGTTCCTTGAGCAGCTCCAGTTCCCGTATGCCCGACACAGTTACCTCATATTTATGAGTAACAAGTGAACGATAAAAGTGAACGGCAAACGCCAAGAAGATTATGAGTACAGGGATGAGAACAATACAGGCGGACCACGCCGCGTAAGTTGAGAAGTCATAAAACTTCACCCAACAAAGAATTGCAATTTCACATAAAAAGAGAAGCAACCCCAGTAGTGTTGAAAATGCCCACGCAGTCTCGATGTACCAATGCAGACGCTCGTGTGGCGATTCGTGCACCAGACTGATGGAATGGAGATTGCAGACGGCGTCGATGTTGGGCAAGATGCAGGTGCTGATCATGAGGGCCAGCATGTGTACGGCCACCAGCAATGTGGTGCAGATCGCAAACGCTATCAGCATCTCCTGAGGCACCTTGGATCTGTCACTCAGCTGCACTTCCACCATTGCCACCTGAAATTGTAATAACCTTTCATCAATTCAACTGAAAAACAGTAGAGGGGAGCTTTGATTATTATCTACAAAACAACTATGACACTTATAAAAAATGTTGTTGTTTTATAATGCCAGGCATTTGACAATAAAGTCATTTGGCCTCTTGCACTCCAATATTTTTCAAAGATATTGTCATGGTAAGCCACTGATGCACACATTTTGAGATATTCTGAATCCATTTCTTGATTTGAGTTGCATAATGGACAGTTAGAAGACTGATATATTTCATATTGGAGTGAAAATGGTAAGTTGTAGCCGATTTAAGTGAACACCATATTTTAACGTTTTGGTGGGTACTTCATTCACACACAACCCCCAGAATGTCTGGAGGACCACACCTGCTGTTGGTCGACGGGTCCATTGGACCTAGTTGGAAGATGTTGTTGATCACCAGCTTTCCCTCCTTAAGACACTGGAGGACGATTTTAGTGCCATAGCAGGTCAGCACTAGGAACAGAAAAGTAGGAAGGGTCGGAAGGCCGGAGGGCAAAAGACCTTTGCGGAGGCCGAGACGTAGATGGGAAGATAATATTAAAATGGATTTGAGGGAGGTAGGATATGATGATAGAGACTGGATTAATCTTGCTCAGGATAGGGACCAATGGCGGGCTTATGTGAGGGCGGCAATGAACCTTCGGGTTCCTTAAAACCAGTAAGTAAGTAAGGAAGGATAGGAAGGAAAGTGAAATGAACCCCTAGGCCTTGAATGCTTCCGGTTGAAGAAAGTAAGAGTTCAGTCAGAGGACTGGATAGGAAAGGGTAAAGAGGGACTTAGGTATTGAATAGAGAAAAATTATACCAAATTCGGCCAATAACTCATCAAGCTGACCAGTGCTAATTGATGAGTAGCCCCTCCCTTTAGTTCACTTGTAAAATTATGCTTACTAACAGCTGCACCACGGGAAGGTAGGGATGGGACATTGGGTATTTGTCCAGGTTGGTTTCTTAAAGCCTTCAATGGGAAGGATTAATGGCTCTCCCCCCTGTATTCGACAAATACCGTTTTGGAGCCACTTCTACTTATAAAAAATATATCAAATCATTTAAACCCAAGTTACAGTGAAATTATTGATATGAAGTAGATAGTCAAATTTTAGGAGAACAGAACTGTTTTCTGCACTTTTCACATTGTGGTGTGTTAAAGAGTTCTAACAAATATCAGTGTAGAATAACTCTTCTCGGGTTCTCAGCCAGGTGAGTTGGAGATTAGCTTCCAAGCTTTCGACGGCTAGCTCTGCCATCTTCTTCAGGGACGAAGTAATGTGGGACCACGTCTAGCCGGTGTATATGCAAAAGTAGGGCTTCCCGCTGCGGGCCAATCAGGAGCTAGTTCCTAGTCCCGACCGCCAGGCGCATTCTGGTTGGTGGACACGTCAGCCAATCAGGAGCCACTTGCTGAGACCAGTTAAGGACGACCTTGGTCTCAGGACACCTGGTGTCTACAGAATACCTTGTGAGTGTGGGAACTGCTACATCGGGCAGACGGGACGAACTATTATGGAACGCTGCAAGGAACACCAACGCAGCATAAGACTATATTATCCTGATAAGTCTGCAGTAGCCCAACACAGCCTAGAAACTGGCCACAAGATAGATTTCAGCGCCACCACCATCTTGGACAAGACATCAGGTTACTGGGACTTAGTTATCAAGGAAGCCATCGAAATCCAGCTAGATGGCAATAATTTCAACAGAGACGGGGGTCTACAGCTGAGTACAGCATGGAAACCTGCCATCAATACGCTTAGACCACCAGCACACGGCAGACAGTCGGGACCAGCAAGTGGCTCCTGATTGGCTGAAGTGTCCACCAACCAGAATGCGCCTGGCGGTCGGGACTAGGAACTAGCTCCTGATTGGCCCGCAGCGGGAAGCCCTACTTTTGCATATATACCGGCTAGACGTGGTCCCACATCACTTCGTCCCTGAAGAAGATGGCAGAGCTAGCCGTCGAAAGCTTGGAAGCTAATCTCCAACTCACCTGGCTGAGAACCCAAGAAGAGTTATTCTACATCAAACGCCGGGAAAGCCTCAAGTCATATAAATATCAGTGTGGCGAAAATTAAATTGAACAAGGCAATGAAACATATTTTGATATGAAAGATTCTTTTTCATAAATAAGAGGGCCACTAGAAAAGTTATGAGGCATAACAATCTGGCAACAGCCTAACAATGAGCCATTTAGCACTATTCCTTCCTGTCTAAACCTAGTCGTACAAACACGGAATAAAGTCTAATTAAAATTACAGAGTGTTCGACCTTGTTCTCTTCTTCATCATCTCTCGTGTTGGGTATGAAACACTTTCACTGGTTTATGGTCACTATTGACTGATTCTGTCGCGCACTTTGTATATACAACCAGCTAAATAAAATTAAAATTTCACTGAGCTGTTGCAAAAAAAAAAAAATATATATATATATATATATATATATATATATATATATATATAAAACATTTTTTGCATTAAGAACCACTAGAAATAATTTTTGTATTTATGTTGAAGATGGAAATAATCCTAATTTTTTTACGATGAAAGAGTAATGGAACGGAGAAAAATTCTCTCCGGCACCGGGATTTGAACCCGGGTTTTCAGCTATATGTGCAGATGCTTTATCCACTAAGCCACACCGGATACCCATCTCGGTGTCGGACAGAATCTTCTCAGTTTAAGTTCCAACTCTTGGGTTCCCTCTAGTGGCCGCCCTCTGCACTACGTCATAGATGTCTATGAACAAAGGACTGAAGTCCACACATGTGCTGAGGTGCACTTGTTATGAGTGACTAGTTGACCGGGATCCGCATATCATATATATTATTTTAATGTACCGAAGTACATATGATATTTCCATGCAGATATTCTGTGTCATCATACGATGAAAGAGTAATGGAACGGAGAAAAATTCTCTCCGGCACTGGGATTTGAACCCGGGTTTTCAGCTCTATGTGCTGATGCTTTAACCACTAAGCCACACCAGATACCATCTCAGTGTCGGACAGAATCGTCTCAGTTTAAGTTCCAACTCTTGGGTTCCCTCTATGGCCGCCTTCTGCACTATGTCATAGTCAATTGTGTAAAATGCCATCACATTGATAGTGTATATTAATTTGAGCCTTCTTGGTACAATACTTTCTGAGAAAAGTGCACAAATGTCACAGAAATAAGAATATGCAGAAAAAGGCTGTGAAAGTTTCCATATCTTACAAAGTTAAATTCCTCAACTTTGAGTACAATTTCCTCAGAAGTTATAAAAGATACAAATGTAGAAAAAAAATAGGGCACATGTAATATACCTTTATGTGTACAACCAGCTAAATAAATTTAAAATTCCACAGAACAGTTGGCAAAAAAAAAAAAAAAAAAAAATTCATTGACAACATTTTTTGCATTAAGAATTACTACAAATTATATTTTTACTAGTGGCTTGTGCAGCAAATGCTGCAAACTAAGTTCATTAGACGTTCAAATAAACATTTTTCAGATTTATTTTCAATCAAGAATACCAGACATTCTGAAAGTTATTTGCTTCCATAATAATGAAAGATACTCTCTCTCGAGCCAATACTGAAGAGAACCACACATATAAATATCTACAACACACCGCCATTAAATATATGAAAAAGACCCAACCCCACTTGATTAATAACTATAAAAATATTTGATTTTTAATAATATTGTTATCTTTAAGTTTTATAGCTTTCAGTAACATATACTATATATAGGCCTACTATATAGCCGCCAATCAGTAAATATAGAAACCAAAATCTAATTTAAATTATTCTCTACATCTACTTATATAACCCCAAAACGTTTCACTTTCATATCATCAATATAGTATTAATATGTATAATTAATGAAAAATAGTCACATCATGGCACTAACTACAATAATATTTCATTTCTAATGGTAATAATGTCATCAAACCACCTCAAGTTTTGTAGTTTTTAATATCCAATACACAGCTGTACCCAGAAAATTACACACCACAGAATCGAACCTGTAAATTATTTTTAGTAAGTTAAGTTTTTAATAACCAATTTAATTTGAGCTCTAAATATGTCAGCATTCTTGCAGATCATGGCCTTCGTGTAATATTGTTTACTGTAGTGTGTGTTTTGTTTTATTCTGAAATGCAATTAGCTAGTTCTCAAAACTGACGAGAGATGGATTTTGGAAAATAGGAAAATTATGTTGAAAAATTGACATTTCACTGAAAACTACTATTTTTCTGAAAAACTTTGAGTTCCAAGCTTCAAAATGTGGGGTAATTTATTAAAATCCGTTCAGCCGTTTTCCTGTAATTTCCATTACCAGTTCAAGTTATATATATGTATATATATATATATATATATATATATATATATAGATTTTTTTCTGAAGATTGGGCTAAGTACTTACTTACTTACTGGCTTTTAAGAAACCCGGAGGTTCATTGCTGCCCTCACATAAGCCTGCCATTGGTCCCTATCCTGAGCAAGATTAATCCAGTCTCTATCCCACCTCCCTCAGATCCATTTTAATATTATCTTCCCACCTACGTCTCGGCCTCCCCAAAGGTCTTTTTCCCTCCGGCCTCCCAACTAACACTCTATATGCATTTCTGGAGATTCGCCCATACGTGCTACATGTCCTGCCCATCTCAAACGTCTGGATTTAATGTTCCTAATTATGTCAGGTGAAGGATACAATGCGTGCAGCTCTGCATTGTGTAACTTTCTCCATTCTCCTGTAACTTCATCCCTCTTAGCCCCAAATATTTTCCTAAGAACCTTATTCTCAAACACCCTTAATCTCTGTTCCTCTCTCAAAGTGAGAGTCCAAGTTTCACAACCATACAGAACAATCGGTAATATACTGTAACTGTTTTATAAATTCTAACTTTCAGATTTTTGACAGCAGACTAGATGACAAAAGTTTCTCAACCGAATAATAACACGCATTTTCCATATTTATTCTGCATTTAATTTCCTCTCGAGTGTCATTTATATTTGTTACTGTTGCTCCAAGATATTTGAATTTTTTCACCTCTTCGAAGTATAAATCTCCAACTTTTATAGTTCCATTTCGTACAATATTCTGATCACGAGACATAATCATATACTTAGTCTTTTCGGGATTTCCTTCCAACCCTATCTCTTTACTTGCTTCCAGCAAAATTCCCATGTTTTCCCTAATCGTTTGTGGATTTTCTGCTAACATATTCACGTCATCCACATAGACAAGAAGCTGATGTAACCCGTTCAATTCCAAATCCTTTCCTAATGGCATATTCTAGAGTGAAGTTAAAAAGTAAAGATGATGGTGCATCTCCCTGCTTTAGCCCGCAGTGAATTGGAAAAGCATCAGATAGAAACTGACCTATACGGACTCTGCTATAAGTTTCACTAAGACACATTTTAATTAATCGAACTAGTTTCTTGAGAATACCAAATTCAATAATATTATATAAAACTTCTCTCTTAACCAAGTCATACGCCTTTTTGAAATTTATGAATAACTAATGTACTGTACCCTTATACTCCCATTTTTTCTCCAATAATTAAGAATTACTACAAATTATATATATGTATTTTTTCTGAAGATAGGAGTAAAAGAAGAAATAAAATCATATTATCATTTTACACATATAAACTACCAAAAACGAGAAAAAAACATTTTTTTTTGTAAAAATTAGATGCCATCAACGTGGGCTGGGATCGAACCCGCAACCTCAGGCACAAAGGCCAGCACTCCACATACTGTGCCACCCAGGCCGACGTAATTACCTATATGTAAATGCCAAGAGTTTTTTACCATAGCAAAACCTGAAAGGAGAGCAGAAGTCTTGCTAGACGCCTTCAGCTTGGCTCTGCTGAGTTGCAGCTTCCTCCAGGAAAGGTAGCCAGGAGTGTGGAGGCCATCACCTGACTGCGACATTCTTTCCTACAAGGTTTCAACATCAAATGAGAAAGATACTTGGGCCTCCAGATCGTAACAACAATGCACTACCCACTACCAACACTACAGCGCTACTTCAACAGCATTAGCACCTACCAGACACTAAATCTGGCCTTCCAAAGATGGCCTCCAATCAGATGGATAGACACTGTACCCCTCTTGAGTGAGCGTTTGGTTATGACAATTACGGAATGTAGGTTTTAGTGATGTTGCACAAGTCTAGCAAATGAACAAAACAAATGGCTAAGGAAGAAAAGTTTACCCATATACAATTAATTGAAAATACATACCAGAAAATTAAATAAAATGTTAATAAATAAATGTAAAGCATTTGAAATAGGCTATACTGTTTAATAACATACATGCGTAAGACAATGAAAAAAAAGGGAAACTTATTTAAGAATGCATGTCCCCAATAAAGAATGACTGAAAAAGAAATTTCTCGATTTTTTACGTAGCAATGACATTAATATATTTTACTATACTCAGTAGATATGGAAATAAAACTAACCTGTGTAAGTCTTCTATTCCAATAGCAATCGTTGCCAGTGAACTGTGTGCCACATCCAGTAGCACAGGTTGTTCGATGTCCTGAACTATTTGACCACTCGGACATGGGAAATCAAATTTTCCAACCTACTACAACACCAAACAAACTCTGAAATCCTGCAAAAAAGAAATGAACTTATTAACAACAAATACAAAAACTCACTATTAATTATAGAATCAAGGTTCGCAGGTTTAAGGGTACACAGAAGTGAAATTTTGTAATTTTTGAACAAAAATTACAATTTTTCATCACTGAAAAATTGCTTAAGGTCTAAAATAGTCTTCCACCAATTTTCATACCCATTGAGCTGTGCAATCACCTGTTAAAAGTCAGAAGGAACTGAATGTGTTTACTTTCATATATATAGTTCCAAACTTTTAAACTCATTTTTCTCGGCTTGAGTTTTTTTTTTGCAACTTATATTTCCTTCCCACAAATGTTTTATATGCATGATTTTTTTTGTGAGCCTGGATGTTCAGGCATTTATAACAATTAAAATAGGCAGGCAAAAAAAGGCATAATATATTTTAGGAATAAATTTAAATTACATCAACATAACTCTCATTTTTTTTATTTCGTAGGTGACACATGTTGACTTATAATTCCCCCCACAAACCTTACATAACAAAACTGTTCCATCAGTTGAAAACACATAGGCACCAAATTCATTAACGTAAGCATGAAGTTTACTTTTCAATGGTTTACTGAATTTAGGCATTCTAGCTAACCGATCTTATACCTTTTATCACCCAACAATAACTGACTGTTCCTCACTCATTCTTTCTCCTACAATAATAAACACGTGTAGCACAAAATTGTAGCAGTATGATTTGAAAATATGAAAGTAAACAATTGAAAATTCTACGTGACAACTTCCATGAGAACGGGTTTAATATTTAAAATTATAAAGCTGAGTGTTGGTATCGTGAAGACATGACATTATACAGTATTTGTAACTGTGGATTGTCTATCATTCATATTTACATCAACAGTATTAAAACACGATTATTAACAGATTAAGCACGTAAATAAATTACTTTTATATACTATTGTTAGTAAAGTTAGTCATTGTTTCATCCTATATTTAAATTTCACACACATTACATTACAACTAATTAGAAAATTGAAAATAAACAAGAAATATTGCTTTAAAATGACAAAAAAAAAAAAAAGAATTTATTATTGAATTAGTAAGAAATACCTTAAAAAAAGGCAAAATAAAAATTGGCCCTATTACTTTTGATTTACCCCAAATCACATTTATATCTATGAAAATAATGATTTAAGTAAAAAAAAAGGCATTTTGCCAAACATCTGGGCTCTATTAATAACATTTGCTATCAAGACTTACGACAGATCTCATATATTATATTTTTGTTTGGCAGTTTTTATACCTACTCGATTGTATTGAATATTTTTTCCTTACTTTTTGGCTATATGGAAAAGAAACCTTGACAGCAAGTTTTATTTCTGAGCGTCTGATAGGTGTGTAAGTTAGATAAAATTTCAGACAATTTTCAAATCTGTCGGAAGAGTATCGAATTTTCAAAATACCATTTAAGTTTACAAAAATGTTAACAATTTATACATTTCTTAACCAAATTTGATGAAACTTTGTACAAAAACTAGTTATATTCGTTTAACTATATAAATTTTCAAGGCTGTAGTTTGAATTGTTTATAAAATTAAAACTTCACCTTAGTATATCCGTAAGTCCGGACTGAAGGCAAAAGTTTTAATTTTGGCATTCTTCAGAAAGATGCTCAGACTTCTGTTGTGAAAGTATAAACCACAACACGAAAAGATACCCTAAATGGGATGGCAAATGATGAAGTTAATTCTTCTCCAGATCAAACCACATTTCTGTTAGCATTAATATCATCCGCACAATTATTTTTCACGTTTAAGTGTAACGAATTAGTCACTGTTAGTACTAGTGAAGTCTTGGCAGAAATATCACTATCAGGATATTTTAATTCTGTCCATTGCTATATAGAGAAGCCAAAATGTTTCTAATGGTAATTTCATTAAAACATTTCAATGGTGAAACTTTGGTATCTCTCCACAATACACAACTCCTCGGCCTCATATCACTTAAATAATCTCCTCAACTAACCCACTAACCTTGTCACAAACCTCGGCTTAATGTCACTTAGCTATCCCCTCATTTAACCCATCTGACACATAAAGAAAACTTAAATGAGACGTGAGTCCCGTCGTGTATGATGTGGAGCTTTATCGAAGATTTTTTCAACAACATATTAAAAAAGGACCAGGGAAAATCACCTAATTTAACAACATTCTGTTCCAACATTACAAAACTAGTTTTATCGTAAAAATACAAAACGTTTTCACCTCTGGGGACAACACGTCGTTTTCACTAAGTAACTATAACTTTCTTTTTATAAAATGCATTTTACTATCTGATATTATAATTACTAATTAACACAACTAAAATGCGATCACTGATTATGCATTCGAAATGTTATCATTACTTTGTTACTCAACCTTATCAAATAATACAGACCTAGGTACACACAGACACAATTAACCTACATTGAAGAATCTTATTTTTTGTTGCTACATTTCAAAGAGCTTTCATTTCTATGCATAAGAAAATATTAATTAATGTCATTAAAGTCAGGATTTCGACTGACCTTAATCTTGACACAATGTCAACAAACAAACGCGACAAATACTTTCAAATGTCACTTTTTCTCTTACGAATGATACAAAATCCAAATCCACTGCATCTGCATTGCTATTGTGCAAGAAAAATACAATCACAAAGACACGACCGTCTCTAGAATAAAATCTAATCTACCAAGAAAATGAAATATTCAGAAAAGAGCAATACCTCAAATTACAATACAACGTCACTTATTCTTCCGCCTGTCGCGTAATTTTCACGTTGTTTTCACAGAGAAAAACAATATCGACCACCTGCCATTATTTTTGTTTCGCATCTGATCCTGATCACGGCCAATTTCACGGCCTACTTGAACACATACAGACAAGTATGAAATGCTTTTTTTTTTTTTTTTTTTTGTGGACTAAAGTTGTTACAGTACAGTATACTTGAGTATATTTTGCATATAATAATGAAATGCTTGTTCACTCAATTTCATTATTAAACGTATGTTTACGTATAGCAATATTTCTATGTGACAAGCTGTTTTCATGCAGCATTCGTGACCGTAGATGATTATGAAAGGTCACTCTATTACTGCCACGCCAATGCTTCAATAGTGGAAGCGCGGGAAGTTTCAGTGCTTATCAAAGTGCTCTCCGAGACGAAATAGGCTTGTTTCGTCCTCTCTGCTCACAACCACGCATCAAACTATTATAAAACATTACGTGTCGTACAGGTTCACTTTGAAAAATAAGGAACTGATACAAATATAGTGAACAACTACCACAGAAGACCCCTGCTGCCCATCACAGTACCTGCAACTTTTTTATTTCCTGCTCACCTTCATTAAAACAATACATTAGACCAGACGTCTCCAAAACCTTACTCGCGAGTAAGCCCCTGAACGGAACTGAAGCCAGTACGTAATGAGCGCGTTCCGCCTCACCCATCCCCATCTGTACTGTACTCAATGTTTATGCGCAAACGAAGAGCAGTGGCGGACTGCCATTATCATTGGGTTGGTCGGCGTGTTCCACCGTTTCACAATGTCTTCTAATCATGGACGTACTACATTCAAGGATGAAAGGGAAGAGAAATATTTTATGTTAGTGGGGAGTATGTGAAATGCTTAATTTGTTCGAAAATTCTTAAGGGAGTGTTAAAATTCAACGTGCGACGACAATACTCGACTCTTCACAAAGAATATCATACAATTACAGGCATGTTGGACATGTGAAAAGAATTTATTTTGGGACTATCTGTATAACTGTTGGTTATACATAATAATCAGTGTATTACAATACGTTTGCACTCAGTTCCGCATGACATACTTATAGTTTTTTGTTTAATTTTAGGTGAAATGCTTAGGCCTACAAATATTTTTATAAATATTAAACAAGAAAATACTAAAACAAATCATACACGTGTTCTCAGTCTTAAACAAAAAAAGCTTCTTGCTAGCTATGTTCTAGCTTGGAATATTGGAAAATCAATGAAGCCCTTTACAGAAGCATCATTTGTAAAGTCGTGCATATAGAACGCTACTAAAATACCGTGTCCAGAACAAAGTCAAAATTTAAGAAAATTAAATTGTTTCCAATTACAGTTCAGAGAAGGAATTTCAAGATTGTAAATGTAATTGAATCTGAAGTCGAAACCACAATTAACCAGTTTGTAGCTTACTCACTTGCATTGGACGAAAGCTCAGATAGAAATGACAAAGCTCACCTAGACATTTTCATTCGAGGAGTTAATGAACATTTTACTTTGTCTCAATGTCTTCTAGATGTAATTACAAAACATAACTGGAGAAGATCTTTTCCAGGCACTGAAAGGCACCATAGAACAGAAGAGGTTGAATTTGCAATGGCTTGTGTCAATAGAAGCAGAAGGGGCTCCAGCTTCATAGTAGGCTATGTGAAAATAATATACAAACGTATGATATTTCTTATTCTTTTGATGTTATTATTTGTAAACCTAAGCAGACCGTTGCCGCGATCCCCCACTGACCGCTCCCATCTGTTGAGGCACGTGTGTCTTCCCCTTCTCTAGTCCTACAGCACACTGTGTTCGGCGGGCAGCATCGAGAGCACGAATGACGATACGCTTTTTGGAGACCTCTGCATTAGACCTTCGTCTATGTTTTTGAGTGCTTTATTAATACACAAAATTGAAGCCATGAATTCCAAAACAGGACAAGTCCAGATATTGCCTCTATATGAGTTATGGGTATCAATGGAATCGTCTTGGCATAAGCTTTCAAATGACTAAGAAGACTAAGATTAAGCAAGATTCAAAATGGACTTTCATATGGCATTCAGAACAGCACAAAAATTCTTATTTTCAAACATGTTTCTCGAATGATGATAAAACATAAAAAAGGCATGAATAAACGTCCTGACTCTCAACGCAGATACTTGTAGCACAGTCTACTATATACAGTCACGAAATTTGAGTTTTGAGGGTGCTAGAAACAATAGACTGTGACGGTACTATTTTGCATTGCCCTTAATGAGGCGATATTAGCGATTCTTGTGGTGAGCAACTATCTAATGTTTGCATATTTACTACGTATTGAGCTTCGCGACTGTATATACTAGACTGTGCTTGTAGTGAGCGTGGCTGACTTCCAGAACAACACAAGTATACATACCTCCACTCGCTCTCGCTGAGCGGAGCTGCTTCCGCGTCAGCTGTTACATTGTATTCCCGCGAAAAATGTTTCTTTTTGGGATAATTTTATTAAAAGTGTGTATATTTTCACTGATGCATGTACCTACAGCTCAAAACTGAAACAACACTGTTGTCAAATATCTACATCACTTAGTGGAAAGTGGACGTTTTCAATACATGATACATGTTTTTCGGTGGGTTATTTTACGACGCTGTATCAAAATATCAGGTTATTTAGCGTCTGAATGAAATCAAGGTGATAATGCCGGTGAAATGAGTCCGATAGTTGCCCAGCATTTGCTCATATTGGGTTGAGGGGAAAACCCTGGAAAAATCCTTCAAAGCAGCCTTGAGATAACGTTCAGTAAGGCCAAGAAGAGGTGGATGAAACCGAAACGTCTCAAGTCTAAGGCAACTGAAATGACAATACTGAAGTGGAAATAATGGACGGAAATGAGAGAATAGTGAGAATAGCCCTCAGCAACCCCGGCTTTATCCATCACAAATACGACTCCGCAATCACCGGAATTTGAACCTGGGTCTGCAGTCTTCGTCTTACCTTAGGATAAAAGATGCACCGGTACGTGTCATTTGATGATTTACATACTGGAAGCAACAAATGCTGGAAATTTTGTACACATACAGAAGTTACCAAAGAAACTGATACATGCAACCCACGAAATGGAATCCCCTAAAATCTAAATAGTACACAAATCATGTGCATTATCGCTTCAGATTAAGTAACTGCAAATCATCTTAAAAATAACGTTCTTATGTAAACAAATGCTAGATATGTTCCGATTCATGACAGCAAAGCAATGTTTCACTACTCCACTTTACATTCAATCTATTCTAATTTTAGATTCTAAAGTAACCTTGTCGACACTACAACTTTGCTTGCATAAACGTTTACATCTGCAAGCAATAAACCTGTCGGACACGGCACTCCAATCGTAAGGCGATATGCACTCTTCCGTTAAAAATAAGGCACAATAAATGTAAGCCTAGAAATTACGATACATTCCTTATAACGTTGTTCAGTAAGAGCACAGAAAATACCAGGATCATCCAGATGAGTTAGAAAGCCTGTCGCTAATATTCAATGGCGAAGCTCTTAAGACATGTTTGAGGCTTAGTCTACTCAAAAAATGTATATCTAACAGTATAAATATCGTAACACTTGGTTTCACTCCGATCCTTCCATATACCTATTAAATTCACTGTTGGCAGTCATTCCAGCATGGAAAGCTCAGTGCGGGAGGCTTGCGGCAGAAGCCTCGTAGCAAGGCGCGACGACCTGGCTCACAGGCAGCAGCACTCGCAAGCTGGAGGGGAGGCCGGGGAGGAGGGGTATCGATTCGCTACGACTAAGTAGCAGGAAGCGGTGCTAACCTCAACAGCAATAGAATACGCCGCGCTATATTGGTGTTCTGTAAATGTACTGTATTGTTGAGTGTTTAATCAAAAATTCATGCGTGTGTTACATAGGTACTAATTTTGTGTAAAATGACTCATATTGAGGTCATTGTTCGCAGATTTAAAAGAGAAACCGTTTTCAACAAAACAAATGAGCTTACAAAGATAGGAGATCGACACTACATTTGAATATTATTAGAACAGCGAATGGAGGAAGACAAAAAGAAAATTTCAATTTTCAGGTATAAGAAATATCCTTTCCTAACAGGGTACTCTGAGATAAATATGTTATATTGTTATACCTCTATTCTATTGGGGGCGGGGGAATGAAATAAAAAAAATAGGGGTTTCGGGGGTGTGGGTATGGGGCGCGAGAAAAATAGTATAAGAGGGGACGTTGCATTTTCTACCTACCTATTGGGGCTGCTTGATAAACGACTCTTTATGTATATGTTGCTACCCAAGCTTAAAATTCCCAAGTACGACTGTACATGAATGGTACCTTTATTATTTGTACGGTTAACAGACTGTGGCTATTGCGAATACTCACCCTTATTAAAAATTAATATGAAAATTCGAATCAGTTTGGGACGATACAATCAACAATGAACAAAAGTGACTTCCGATTTTAAAGAATGGTCTGAAAACCTATGAGAAATATGTTACGAACATGTAAAAGGAAATAACATGTAGCCTAATTTCGCCCTTTCGGTTTTCGTGGTAGTCCAAAGGACGACTCGACAACTAGACAATTTTATTACTCGCGGATTGTCCCTCTCATGTAGTCTAAATTGCGATAAGTCGCGCAATTTGGCAACCCTGGGTAGAGCATCCAATGACAAGCCAGCGCACAGTGCTGACAATATTCACCATAGACATTTCCCTCCATAGTCTTCCAACATGACATAGTTCCGCTAGAGATATGAATTCTATGCTCGGATACTGGTTTCCTTCATTATGGTGCAACATATATTACATGCAATAAAGACGACAAAAATATAATGAAGATTCATGTAATTAAAAATCAGTATTTTCTGTGGATCAAAAGTACAATAAAGTTTCGTGTAAATTAAGTCGAGAATTTTTCCTTGACAAAAAGTACAAGAGGCGAGGACTGTGACAAAGTTAGATTGGCTTAGATGAGGGGATATTTAAATGAAGTTTTAATCAAGTTAAATAGGTTTAATATAATTATACACTTGAAAAATATAATGAATATTCATGTAAATAAAGAGTATTATCATTATTATTATTATTATTATTATTATTATTATTATTATTATTATTATTATTATTATTACCTGTTGATTGTATCGACTAGGTAATTCTCTCTCGGTTCCATTTAATAGTTTATGCGGTGTTCCTCAAGGGTCTACATTGGGACCTCTCTTATTTTTATTATTTATAAATGATATAAGTAAAAGAATAAGTTCTAGCTGCCTTTTATTTGCGGATGATCTCAAAATCTTTCGCAAAATTAATAGTTTGGTCGATTGTCAAATTCTTCAAAATGACATTAATTCAATTTCACAATGGTCTGTTGAAAATGGAATGAAAATTAGTCAATCCAAAACTTCTGTTATTTCCTTTTCACGGAAAACTATCTCCCTAAAATTTAACTATTCTCTCAGTAATGTCGTAATTACTAGGACAGATTGTATTAGAGATCTTGGTGTCCTACTTGATTCAAAATTATATTTCCATGATCATGTGCAATATATTTATACCCATTCGTTAAGAATGCTTGGTCTAATTAGGTCTATAACTTATTCTTTTTCCACTCCTATGTGTTTATTAATTTTATACTATACGTTGGTTAGATCCAAGCTTGAATATGCATCTGTTGTATGGAACTCCATTACTTCCACTGACTCGGCTAAATTGGAGAATATTCAAAGAAAATTTATTTCCTTGTGTTCTTATAGATTTTTACCAAATTCCGATTATAACTATGAGATTAAATGCAATTATTACAATTGCGGTTGTTTATTCACCAGACGTCAGGATCTTGATTATTTATTTTTTTGCAAAGTCATTAAGGGTGATATTGATTGTGAATCTTTCATAAGCAATATCAGTCTTCGTATTCCTGCTAATGGTTTAAGATTTCATAAATTGTTTTATAATAAGAATCCTAAATCTCTCTCTCCGGTCTGCAGATGCATTAAATATGCTAATTTGCATGGATTCAACTTGGATCCATTTAATGTGTAGTATATCTTTGAGTTTTTAACTCACTGATCTATTTTAATAATTATTTGTCCATTTTATTTCTTGCATTTGGTCAATTGATTAATGTAGACTATTCCATTATTTCAATTATCTCATTGTACTAATTTTATAATTTTATAATCATTATTTGATCATTGATTTATGTAAACCATTATATTGTTTGTATTTCATCTCATTGCCATTTTCTATCATTCATTCTCATCATCATTTGTTGTTTTGTTCTGTTTTGTATCGTGCAAAACTGTAATTGTCCTTGTGCTGTTGTTTTTGCACGTTAATATTCTAAATAAATAAATAAATAAATAAATAAATAAATAAATAAATAAATAAATAAATAAATAAATAAATAAATAAATAAATAAATAAATAAATAAATAAATAAATAAATAAATAATTATTATTCGCGAAACATTCTTATTCAAATCACTTGAATTATCGATTAGATGACAAGTCTTGCATTGTTGATAGCACACCTATGATGGTTTATTATTATTATTATTATTATTATTATTATTATTATTATTATTATTATTATTATTATTATTATTATTAGCGAAACACTCTTATTCAAATCACTCGAATTATCGATTAGATGACAAGTCTTGTATTGCTGATAGTACGCCTATGATGGTTTATTATTATTATTATTATTATTATTATTATTATTATTATTATTATTCGCGAAACACACTTATTCAAATCACTCGAATTATCGATTAGATGACAAGTCTTGTATTGCTGATAGTACGCCTATGATGGTTTATTATTATTATTATTATTATTATTATTATTATTATTCGCGAAACACACTTATTCAAATCACTCGAATTATCGATTAGATGACAAGTCTTGTATTGCTGATAGTACACCTATGATGGTTTATTATTATTATTATTATTATTATTATTATTATTATTATTATTATTATTATTATTATTCGCGAAACAGTCTTATTCACATCACTAGAATTATCGACTAGATGAGAAGTCTTGTGATGTTGATAGCACACCTATGGTGGTTTCTTGTCGGTCAGTGTATGCATGAAGAGGAAATACAGTACATATTTACTTTTTTATTGTTTCGTATGATACTGTACACAACCGCAACAAAACGAACTGGCCGAAAATTTTGCCTACGATTGTAAATCTAAACATGGCAACCTCGGCTTCAGTTACTTCTCGAAGAGTCTATGCAAACAACATTTTCTATGCCACAAATATTTTTTGGCGATATGCAATGCACGGCTTCATTCAATAGTCATATTATTTAAGGTAAGGAACAAGTAACAAAATTCAATAGTGTAGTTTCTGACATGCAAATCGACGTTTCGCGGAAGTGAGAATAAAGTTTGTATAATACAGTATAGGCCTAATATTGAACTGGGAAGTCTGTGATCCAACACAATAGAACAAGCCAGCAAATCGCAAGACGTCTGACCTCTTTCAAAAGTGGAGGGAGCGGATCCAAATCAGACTAGCAATAAATAAACCCCAGACAATGAAGTGTGTTGACTTGCTTAGAAAAACGAATGACATGACAGAAAATGAAACCTCCTGATTTCTGAACGTACGACGTATAAACAAAATACTATTTTATTTTTACTAGACACAATAACAGTTCTATGTGATCTTACAAGACAGACATTTCGATAGAAATAAGCCCTATGCGTTGTTAGTATGATAGGCGATTATCAGCATAGGTAAGTAAGCCTAAGTAGCCAAGTCTATCAATGGGAATTGTACTCCACATCAAGATTCGGCATTGTGGTCTATAACCATAATATGACTTCCATACTCCATCGGCAAGTCTATCGTACTATAAAAAAGGAATGTGTTATTCACAATAAAATTTTTAATAGCTTTCCTATTGATATAAAAAATCAAACTGAAAACATAAGATTACTTAAGGCCAAATTAAAGAAATATTTAATCACGCCTTCTATTCTGTAGGCGAATTTATGACATTCATAAACAATGCATGAATATTTGTCTTGTATTAAGTTTCGATACTAGTACTAGTGTATCATGAAACCCTTCTGTATACAGGGTGTATCAAAATTAATAGGAAAAACTGAAATGCTTGAAAGTATACGATAATAGAAGCAAAAACATTCCATTAAACATGGATCCGCAAGCGAGCCGTTTGCGAGATAATTGCGAATATTTGGTTACAAGCCGCCAATGATTTCATTCGTTGTAAACGTCATATAACTTACTTCACTCGTTGCGCACAAGTAGCGGTCTGCGATGTGCTCTTGTTTATAAAACGGAAATTTCCTGAGAGGTGGAACGCCACCTTTAAGAGGTAATAAGAGTGTACAGTAACATGTAACATGCTGAAGTAGTATTGTATTCCTTCTTAAGGTAAGCCATGAGTGAAAGTGAGCCAAATTAAATGGGACATTAAACGAAAGTCCACATTTCAAATAAATTTGTACTAACTAGGACGATTTATCATAATGAAGTTAGTGGCGGCTTGTAACCAAATAGTCGTCGTCATTGAATAATCAATGACTATGTAAGTTAGTTATACAGGGACATCATTTTATTTTTACTAACATTTCTGATATTAACCTGGCTATACCTTAGAATCAACGGTTGCTATCCCCTTCCACGACTGGAGTTCGATGGCGTAATATACAAACAAATCACTTTACTAGGTATAGGAGGGAAGAAAAGTAATTCATCCATTTACGTAAACTATGAAATATCACGCTTTTGAGTTTGATAATTTTCTTTAGGTTTTTGTTTAATCAGAATACAGTACAGTATTAACAATGAGTGTTTTTACTCACGAACTGAGCTGTCCATACGGACGTATTCGTTATGCAGTGTATATTATACTGTCTATAGCACATTAGCTTACACTATAGAGAATGATGGCCTTAACTATACCAGAATAAATAAATAAATAAATGAAGTTAAATTGAAAAATAATCATAATATGGATATTTAAACACATTTTCAAAATGGTGGCCGTTCATTTCGATACAGCTTCAGTTCTAATGTATGTCATTCCAATTACCAGTTTTGTCCTTCGTACTAGTAACTCATGTTGAAATAATTCTGTACCTACTCTGTAAAAGAGTACCTTACGTACTGTAAATTCAATCTTCACTTCTGCTCGATCCGAAAAGATAAAATTACTCAGACATGCTATCTACTGTCCGTCCAAGTGGTTATGCCGCAGGATTGTAGAAAGGGAGGAAATCACGTGACAGTTAATTACTTAACGAGGCTCTTTTATTTAAGTTATTTTAAACAGTTGTTTGGATATAATATTGCGTAGATGTCCAATTCCTAACAGAAATTAATGTTCTCAGAAAAGAGCTAATACAGCCCAGCCACTAGCCTTTACAGAGAGGCGAATCTGGTGGGGAAAACCGGAATGCGACGTAGGCAAATGGACGACAGTACCTGTGCGAAAATGATGCAATATTGGAAGCTCTTTCGTCATTGGAAAACGCGAACATATTTTTGGAACGTACTGTGACGGTAAGGCTACTATGGCTGTATATGCGGTCTTGGATCTGTGTGGAAGACGGTTGAACTTCATTAGTAGAAGGGGTGGAAGTGAAGTACATTCAAAAACTCAGATACAATAAAAATTGATGTAAAAATAAAATGATGTCCCTGTACAAATATAGATATCTGCTATTGAAGAAAAATTCGTTCCGGCACCGGGAATCGAACCCAGGAGAGGTCCTGGGTTCGATTCTCGGTGCCGAAATGAAGTTTTCTCCAATAATAGATAATAATTTCAAGTTATCTTCAGTTTCATACACAGAATAGGAGTGGTAAGCACAATAAGCCTCAGGCTGTAGTGCAAGCCTCCGAGTCCCTCCTCCGTACAAGAGGGAGGGATAAGACGGACCTCGTACGCAGGAAGATCTTTGCATAGCAAGTATGACGAATTTCGTTTTATTCCCACAAAAGATGAAAATAAAAATTGTGCAAAACATACATTTTGTGGCTCGATTATTAAAAGCACAGCAATACAGCGTCTTAAAGCGCATGGTAGAGTATTTAACATACTAGCCGTACCCGTGCGCTCCGCTGCACCTGTTAGAAATAAATATAAAGTAATTACATAATTAAAATATGACATTTGATCCAGGGAACATTCGTGTTTGATAGAAGGATAAATCGTTTAATATGTTACTTAATTTAAATTGTATTTAAATAATTTCAATGCGGCCATTTTGGTCCAGAGAGCAATCATTTGGTGCAATGACAATCCTTTAACATGTTTCTTAATTGTTATTACATGCAACCATAGTTTAATGAAGACTGACATATCATTTAGTTTTAATGTGTATACTTTATATTACTTGCTATAACTTTCCATTGAATTATGGTAATAACTTAATTTTAACCCTTGTTTTCTACGTCTTCAGAAAATGATACCTGGCCCACCATGGTTCTGAACCCTTCAAATAACTTAAGTAGTGATACAGCATTAACAGTGATATGTAATTATATTTCTTTCTTTCGAAAATGTAAGAATTCACGATCTCCTATGTACCATTGCCATGGAATGAATAAATGCATTTTGTCTTCCTACTCAAAAATTTTATATTTTGCACATAGGAGTTACTGCAGGAACAACAACGCTATAATCTGAGGCGGCGGTGAAAATGTAATGTATTGTTATTTTAAAAGTCTTGTATATCCTTAAATTTCACTCAGAAGTTATTGTAATATCATTTTAGAATTATGTCCATCTAGAGAAACTACACTTTCCAAAGGTGAAATAATAATTTATTAAACAATTAATTAGCTTTCGATATTACTTCATACAAACACAGAAACATTCTCTGTAGGCTATGTTTAATAGCTTTCGATTGTTGTTGTCCAAGGCCCCTTATAGACGAAGTCATTTTTTTTTATTTCAATACAGCGCCTTAGATGGCGTTGTTATTGTAATTTTGAAACTCATTTATCTCATTAAATATCTCCTATCAAAATGTTGTATAGAATAAAACTTATCGGCAATCATTTTTAAAGAAACTTTTGTTATGTAACATTTTTCATGAAAATTAATAATAAGGGAGATATTTCGATTTATTTAATTCAGGCCCCCTTATAACATCCCTCTTAAATAAAGTATTTTGAATGCCGTATAGCCTAAAATCTAAGTTACAACGAACTTAATTTATATTCCAATTTTCATATAAATCGGTTCAGCCATTATCGCGTGAAAAGGTAACAAACATCCAGACAGACAGACAGACAGACAGACAGACAGACAGACAGACAGACAGACAGACATACAAACAAAAATTTCAAAAAAGCGATTTTCGGCTTCAGGATGGTTAATTATACATGTTAACACCAATTATTTTTGGAAAATCGAAAATTACCAGAAAAATTTTGGCTACAGATTTATTATTAATATAGATATAGATATAGATTAATGTACTTCCATGGAAATAATTTATTACGCCGCGTAGAAATTTGCGTAAAATAGTTTTTGTACACGACGTAAATTACGTGTGACTTACGTAAAATAACTTCCATGTAACTTACACTGCCATACATTATGCAAGTGTCCTATCATAAATGCAAGTACAACTTGGCAACACTGCACTGCGCCAGTCACTGTGGGAAGACGTTGAGCGGTGCGGGGTCTTATAAAAGGAGCTGTCGCCTGCTTTTGATTTATCATTTCCACCTGCAGATGACAGCATGGCAGTGACAGGACAGCGCAGCCTGCCGGCTAGTGCTGGCAGTTCGCCGGCACTGATGCCCGCGAAGTTACAACCCTGCTCACGGTCAGTGATGGGATGCAGAACAAGTCATTCCCTTCACGCGAGTAAATTAGTTCATAATACAGCGCAGAAGTCCACCGAAACATAAAAACAGAACAACGATTCTTCCGTCTTGAATCTTGCGTACATTATTTTTAACACTTAAATCTGTGGTGCCCGGGTAAAGGGGTATAAGTCTTAAATTTAACTTTTGAGAAAATGCAAAAACAAAGTTTGCAACAAATCTGTAAATCCCAGTGTGTTTCTTTTTACAATGTACTCTGGTTATTTTGTCCTTCTGCTTTTCAAGTTCTATTACAAACATTTACTTATTTTCAATATTTTCATAATGTTTTTTATATTATAGTAAGTTTGGACAACTTATCCCCCTTTACACAAACTTACATACAACTTATCTCCTTTTACCCCGAAATATCTCTTACAGAATAAACACGCAAAGCTCATATTATGAAACATAATTACTATTAAAAATTACACAAATGTTCCAAGATGGCTGAACAGCTGCATTAAAAAAATTAAGCAAAGTTAAAAAAGAAAGTAAATTTTATTGTTCATAACACCAATAGTATTAGATGTTTCAATGTCAATAAAATGTTATTTTCAAAATAGTCTCTGCCTCAGTGTACCTAAGGAATGATAAGATAACATTTTCAAACTATAGACAATAAGAATTAATAAGCACTTTCTTTAACATTATCAAAATCACTAATCTTCATAGACTTCTTCGATTGTGACAGGATGGATGTCTCGTACTGTTGAGGTTGTTGGAAGTGCAGTGTAAAAGGAATGAAATATATTTGGAACAACCGGTAGCAGATCCAATAAATCTTTCTTCTTTTGACAAGAAATTGGTACAGAGTCCTGATATGAAACAGGTAACTGGAGTAGATTACGAGATTGTCCTCTTCGCCTGACATTCAGTGTCTTGAAATCTTTTCATGTGTCAAGTGTTTCTTTAAACAATACCATGTCAACAGCCTTTGTAAATTTGAACCACTTCATAATTTTACAGAGAGATCTTTCACATTATTCTGTGGTTTTCTTCGTTTCGAGAGCATCTTTGAATAAGTCAGAATACAATGGTCTACAAAAAAAGACATGCAACAACATAGATTCTGAAATGCTCTAAGCATATTATATACTAGCTCAGCATAATTATCAGCTCGATAATTTCCTAAAAACCTAGTCGACAGTAGTACAAATGTGTCCCAAGCTTCGAGTTCAAGAACACTCAGTTTTGACCTGAGCGTAGTGTCACACATCATAATTAAAAATTAAAAATATTATTACTTGAAAACAGACAAAACAGACTTCAGATCTGTAATCAGAACACTCAAATTAGGATTGGTACACTTGTTTTTGTTCAGTAGCAAAATCACAATAAAATAGATGAAATTGATCTAAATGTATTAAAATGTAAAATTAAAAATGTTATTATTTTAACCTTGTGCGTGATACAAAAGAACGGACTTCAGATCTGTAATGAGCATACTCGAATTAGGGTTGGTATACTTGTTTTTGTTCAGTAGCAAAATCACTGCAGACCAGTGATATTGAAGCAAGTCTGACTGATTCATTTCAATCACGTTGAATGGCTTCTTTTTGCCTGTAAGTCGTACAAGCTGCATTCGATCATGAAGAATGTGGATTTTTATGTCACAGGTTTTCTTCTTTCCCTCAATTTAGGCATGGTCGGAGTCGCACTCCATATGAGTGTGGCTTTTTATAAAAAAAAAACTTGCGACTCAATGTTTCAAAGTGTGGATGATTTTTCAGAACAGATACATACATAGCCAGCATGTGAGAGTTTTTTTGTCCCCCCCCCCCTCATGTGTCTGAATACACTATTAAATGTTTCACATGGAAAGGCAGATTATAGAGAAATTTTGAAATGCAAGATGCAATTTGATTAGCTCCCCCGGTCACCATAAACTTCACTCCACATAAAACATGTGACTTGTCCGTCTTTACAGTTATGTACGGTCAAATTAAAAGTCCAAATTTGACGCTTGTAGAAAGCAACAGAAGTGTTCAACATTGTTGCCTGTAAACATTGATGTAAGTCAAATGTTATAACATAACATGTGACTGTCAATACGTTTGTCACAAATTGAGTCGTAATAATTATTGTGCCTATTATAATATAATGAAGTGTTTTATGTGCAGGTTGTATCCCTGATCATAGGAAAAGATAACTGCCTCTTTACTCATTGCAGCTGATTGTTAAAAGACTCAGTTCGAGGTATAATAATTCAAGATAAAAGAGGATTTCACTCTCCTCCAAACAAGAGTTCACTATGAGAAAATGATGGGTAACTATCACTGTTGAACTCCGGACTCAATTCACCGGCATTATCACCTTCATTCCATTCGGATGTTAAATAACCTGAGATATTGATACAGCATCGTAAAATAACCCACTGATTGCATATTCTTTGCCTTGAGATGTTGCAAGATATGCTTTATCAGCCAGATCTTGATATTGTGCCACATGACATATTAATAGATAAGTTAAGTAGGCTAGGAATAGATAAAAGAGTGGTGCTATGGATCCAAGAATTCTTAAAAGGTAGAACCCAGAGAGTTAGAGTAGGTCATGAAATATCGGAAATTGGAAATATAAGTTCAGGGGTGCCACAGGGCAGCGTTCTGGGTCCATTACTCTTTATAATATACGTAAATGACCTATGCCAGGATATTACATCAAATGTGAGGCTATTTGCAGACGACTGCATTATCTATAGAAAGATTAGAAATAATTCAGATGTAGATGCTATTCAAACAGACTTGAATAACATTTACAACTGGGCGTTAAAGCATAGGATGAAAATAAATGGTTCTAAAAGTAAATCTATAACATTTTGTAAAACCCGAGAGGAAACTAGTCTTAATTACGAATTCAGTGGTGTTGTAATTCCGCAAGAACAATGTTGTAAATACCTAGGAGTGTATTTAAACTCCAAACTTTCTTGGGGAGAGCATGTTGATAATGTTACAGGCAAAGCATGGAGGGCACTTCACTTTATTATGAGAATCTTGAGAAAGGCTAGCCCCAAATCGAGGGAAATAGCATAGCTAACATTAGTGCGACCGTTAATGGAATACGGAACTACGTGTTGGGATCCCTATAGAATATATCAAATAAATTCCTTAGAAAGAATCCAGTATAGGGCAGCTAAATTTGTTAAAGGTAAAACAGAAGATGGGAACGATACGATAAAAGAACTTAAATGGGAAACTTTGGAAAACAGACGTAGGAAAACTAGAATAACATCACTGTATAGAGCACATCTAGGTCAGAAAGCATGGGTAGACATAACGGCTCGGTTAGAAAAGCCAACGTACTATGGTAGGAACGATCATGATTTTAAAATCAAATGTAGGAAACAGAAAACGGATGTAGGTAAATTCTCATTTTTAAACAGAACTATAAATGATTGGAATGACCTACCTGCAGCGGTCTTTGAGGGCTGTCCTTCCTTAAGGACATTCAAAAATAATTTAAAGAGTTGTGTATAAAGTGAAAATTAAAATTAAGGTGACATTCAACATTTAATTTTTTTAAGGTGACATGTATTTATCTAGCCTTACGAGTTTACTTCCTTGGTTTGAATTGTAAATTATTTAAAAATAGCGTGTAAGAGGGCCTTAGACTAGAAATGTTTAGTTTAAATGTAGTTCTGTTTATAAGTATGCATAAGAATGCAATTATTTGACTTATTCGAACTGTTGTATCAGTGAAGCGAGGTGAGTCAGTGAAGTTATGGTTTTACAGTGCAGGGAACAGTTCCGATCAGTGATAATTTATAGCGTCAATGAAATGTGTTCTATAGTGTCAGTGAAATGTGTTACAGAGTGTCAGTGAAATGTGTGCTAAAGTGTCAGTGAAATGCGTCATAGTGCCACTACAGGAAATGAGATGAGAGTAAAGTGAAAGACTATTGAAACTTATGTAGGACCTATACATAATTATGTAGGTTGTGTTGTAAAAGTAAGTGTTTTATTTTATGTTTTATTATTATTGTGTTAAATTGTATTGTGTATTCTTATTGTATTGTGTATAAAATTGTATATGTGTTGTAAATTGTATTATGTATTGTAAATTTTATTGTGTATTGCTTATCATTTTAACTGTGTATTGTTAATATTGTATATACCACTGCCACCGGGTGCTTGCCCACTTGCAGTGTAAATAAATACATACATACTTCATTGCAATAGGGACGCTTGTACTGCTGTCTTTCCATCTCCGGATAAACAATTCAGTTTCATCTTCAAGGTATCACATGACATGTGATATGTATCTACGAGTATTTTGGGATGCTTGATTTTTAGATTCAGTTATGAAATAATTGTTCATAGACTGTGCGACTTACTGGCTTCGAATTTCCACAGTATCGATTTAGAAGGAAGAGATAATCTCATCAAATGTTGCCAAGAAACACTTTTTGCATACAGGAACCATCTGTCCATCAATTCTCAATGGATACTTCGATATTAAACAATGTAGCTGTTATGCCACACTCTTGCATAATATTGGTACCGCACATGAATTATTCGAATGATATATGCAGACATCAAATATGCAAAAATGTTGTTATTCTTGCTATGTGATACAGTATATTTGCCAAACTGCCAGTAAATTTTAAGTACGGTGTTACAGGTCTATACGTGTCTTCATCTAGAAGTTGTGCAAAAGGGTATAAGTTCAGTACCAAATATGTATGTACAATTCCAGATCGTGTAAATGGATATAAGTATACTTATCTCCCTTTACCCAAACAAACATGAGCTTTTTGAGATTAATACCCTTTTACACATCTCTATATATACTTTTCTGAGCTGGATGGACTTATGTCCCTTTACCCAATTATAGAATATGCCTTTCCGAACATCATGGCATACGTAACTCCTTTTTCGATTTTTTGGACTTATACCCCTTTACCCGGGCACCACAGAAATATAAATGATTGATTAAATGGCAAACTTACTAGTGTTAATTACACAGGGACATCATTTTATTTTTACTTCAATTTTTATTGTACCTGAGTTTTGGAATGTACTTCACTCCCACCCCTTCTACTAGTAAACTTCCAACCGTTCACGACACAGAGCCGAGGGCGCGTAAGCAGCACTGAGTTACTGAGTATAGTATGTTTCAGAAATATGTTCCCGTTTTCCAGTGACGAAAGAGCTTTCAATATTGAATCATATTTTCGTACGGGTACTATCGTCCGTTTCCCTATGTCGCATCCCGGTTTCCCCCACCTGCTTCTGTTCGCCCCTTTGTAAAGTCTAGTAGCTGGACTATCTTAGCTCTTTTCTGAAAACATTAATTTCTGTTAGGAATTGGACGTCTACGTAATATTATTCAAGTGTTTAAAATAACTTAAATAAAAGGGCCTCCTTAAGTAATTAACTGTCACGTGATTTCCCCCCCCCCTTTCTACAACCCTGCGACAAAACCACTTGAACGGACAGTAGATATAATTTCTGAGTGATTTTATCTTTTCGGATCGGGCAGAAGTGAAGATTGAATTTACAGTACGTAAGGTACTCTTTTATAGAGTAGGTATAGAATTATTTCAACATGAGTTACTAGTACGAAGGACGAAACTGGTAATTGGAATTAGGTACAATAGTCTATAGTGCGATAATATGCACAAAAGAACTGAAGCCTGTATCGAAATGAACGGCCACCATTTTCTAAAATGTGTTTAAATATCCATATTATAATTATTTTTCAATTTAACTTCATTCTCTATATAGTACGCTAATGTGCTGTAACAGTACAATATACACTGCATAATTAATGCTTCCGAATGGATAGCTCAATTCGTGTGTAAAACACTAAGTGTTAATACAGTACTGTATTTTGATTAAACAAAAACCTAATGAAAATTATCAAACTCAAAATTGCGATATTTCCTAGTTTACATAAATGGATGAACCACTTTTCTTCCCTCCTATACCTAGTAAAGTGATTTGTATTTTACGCCAGTATCATCGAACTCCGTCGTGGAAAGGGTAGCAAACGGTGTTTCCTGTTTCAATCGTTAATAGAAAGGTATAGCCAGGTTAATATTAAAATGTTAGTAAAAATAAAATGATGTCCCTGTATAAGCACGTGTGGCTTACAACTGTTTCGGTGTTATACTGTACGGGCTATTCCATCTCAAATCGACCGAAATATAGAGAAAACTGACCTTGCAATTTTTAAATACAATGAAACTGTTTCTGTCCGTAGACAATTGTGATATAATGCTTTGTGCAAAGTTTGAGGCATCAGAACTTAATAGTGTTTGAATTAATAATATTTAAATTTATTGTATTTTCATAAAATTAGCAACTTTAAACTGTTGTGGCTTCGAAACCCTTTCACCCAATGATCAAAATCATGGTTTATTTTGATGCTGAGAAGTTAAAGTTTATATTGACACGTAAACAGTTTTTCTTACTTTTTATGGAAATGGAGAAATTTAGATTTTTCTTCATTAAGACGCCCTTGGCCACGAAAAAATATTTTAAAAATATATGGTTAGATTCCGCATTGAAAGTACAAATACACATTTTTTTACTGGTGGTACGTTGATAAGAAAGTATTGAAAATATCAAATAAAGAAAATAAATAGTACGCGCGTGAACTAACCAGCTGACTGTGAGGCGGGAGCTAGCCGAGGGAAGCAAGGCCAGGAGACAAACACGTGATGTGTCGTCTAGCGGTCATGGCTGTGCTAGTTTTATCACAGGGTTTCATAAACACAGGCGTAAATTGACGCTCGCTTATCTTCAGCTCTCGGCCAGTGCGTGCGGTACTGCGCCGTTCAAGTCTAGGCGTGTGAAAATAATCTATTTAATATTCTCGAAACTTATTGCCGAGCCACTAAGCAAACAATGCCGAATCCCTCTTAATAATGCAAGTTTTTTCTCAATATTTTTTTACATTTTTACAAATGGCCAAAAAGCCTAAAAGCAAGTAAAATCAGATTATCTGTCTCTCTGTGTACAATAAAAATAAGGATTACTTCTTAACATAACCTACCAAATGTCAGCTTCAAAATAAGCTCTCATTCAATGTTCTGCAGTAAATGGTTCCAGAGTTCTGAGCGCTGAAAGAGACTTGTTTTTATAAAATACGCTAAATTTGTCGCTCAATAATACGAAAACCTTTTGGCTTTCGATAGTATACTTTTGAAAATGCACTCCCCTCAGCACCTTGTATAAATACGGAAAAAATTAGAGTATAAAAAATGCGAGGTTTTTTACTGATCGATTTCATATGGAATAGCCCGTACACCATCATCAGAGCCTACTAGATCTCGGCGTCATCTCGACATCGCTGCCTGTTGTAGGGGTGCGTTTGCGTGTTGAAAAGTGGAGTCAAATAGTGTATGTGTTCTGAAATTGATCTGTGTGTTGAGAATTTGATTAGGGTGTGTTTTAGTGTGTCTGTATATTTCATATTGTTCTAGTGTGTTGAGTTTTTGGTTTTTTGGATTGTATGTGTAGGATTTCCATGTCTGTATTTATGTTATTGTATGTATGGTTAGCATTATTAGTTATGTGTTCGGCATATGTAGATGTATTGTGTCGTCTGGTTATTGCTATGATGTGTTCTGCATTGGACAGACAGGCAGATCATTCCAAACACGATACAAAGAACACTTTTCAACACGCAAACGCACCCCTACAACAGGCAGCGATGTCGAGATGACGCCGAGATCTAGTAGGCTCTGATGATGGTGTACAGTATACACCGAAACAGCTGTAAGCCACACGTGCTTATATAATTAACACTAGTAAGTTTGCCATTTAATCAATCATTTTAACGATTCTTCATTTATCGATTTATTAGGAAATCACTAATTAATTGCCTCAAATAATTCAGGTCTTTTCAGAGACTCAAGGTACTTATCTACTCTTGCGAGAAGAATTTACAATACATTTTATCCAATTTTTTTAAATTCTTTTTCCCTTGAGTACTTGACACAAAATTGAGGATTTTCACACAAAATAATTTGATCCGAACAAATGTAACTTTTCGGTCTGAAAAAGAATTTTAAAATGTTACATTTGTTTCGATCAAATTTCTGCACATTTTGAGAACAAAACTAAAATTCTTTCAATCATTTATTATCATAATACACTGCTCTCTTAAATTGAAAGAGCATATTGGGGATTAAATCAATGGCTTTCCCAAAACACCCTATGAAATGTTTCATATAAAACAATTTTTATCTCTGAAAGGAAGCAAAAACTCGCAAAATTTTATTAAACGTTTTTGTTTGAAATATCTGAAGGAATAACCCCCTGAAATTAATGGCATTACCCTGTATATATTAAAAGGAACAGATTAACCGTCGATGTACAAAAGCTGTTCTTTTTATACAAGGACATCAATTTATTTTTACTTCAGTTTTTATTGTACCCGAGTTTTTTAATGTACTTCACTCCCACCCCTTCTACTAGTAAACTTCCAATGCAGTCAAAGTCGCCCTATGGTCATAGTAAATAGTACTTAGTATAGTATGTTACAGAAATATGTTCGCGTTTTCCAATGACGAAAGATCTTTCAATATTGAATCATATTTTCGCACAGATACTGTCGTCCGTTTGCCTAGGTCGCATCCCGGTTTCCCCCACCCGATTCTGCTCGCCCGTCTGTAAAGACTAGTGGCTGGTTTGTCTTAGTTCTTTTCTGAAAACATTTCTGTTAGGAATTGGACGTCTGCTTAATATTATACAACTCTTTAAAGTAACTTAAATAAAAGGGTCTCGTTAAGTAATTAACTGTCACGTGATTTCCCCTCTTTCTACGACCCTGCGACAAAACCACTTGGACGGACAGTAGATAGCATGTCTGAGTAATTTTAATCTTTTCGGATCGGGCAGAAGTGAAGATTGAATTTACAATACGTAAGGTACTCTTTTATAGAGTAGGTACAGAATTATTTCAACACGAGTTATTAGTACGAAGGACGAAACTGGTAATTGGAATTAGGTACAATAGTCTATAGTGCGATAATATGAACAAAAGAACTGAAGCCTGTATCGAAATGAACGGCCAGCATTTTCAAAAATGTGTTTAAATATCCATATTATGATTATTTTTCAATTTAACTTCATTCTCTATATTGTACGCTAATGTGCTGTAGACAGTATAATATACACTGTATAATGAATAGGTCCACATGGACAGCTCAGTTCGTGAGTAAAAACACTCATTGTTAATACTGTACTGTATTTTGATTAAATAAAAACATAATGAAAATGATCAAATTCAAAATCGCGATATTTCCTAGATTACGTAAATGGATGAACTACTTTTCTTCCATCCTATACCTATTAAAGTGATTTGTTTGTATTTTGCGCCAGTATCATCGAACTTCAGTCGTGGAAGTGGGTAGCAAACGGTGCTTTCGGTTCTCAACCGTTAATCCAAAGGTATAGCCAGGTTAATATTAGAAATGTTAGTAAAAATAAAATGATGCCCCTGTATTTTTGTAATTTGATATAAGCCTATTAATTCTAACGTTTATTAAAGAAATTCCATAAAAAATAACGACTTTCGACTACCGCTATGAATCAGTATAAACGGAATTTCATTGTATTACGTTACTATTCTTTACGTTGTGTTAAGAGTTAGTCGACAGCATGCTTAAAGGTTGGATTGAAACGACGCCTCCTGTTGTGGCTTGGCAGATTTCCCAGCTGTAAAACTCAGACAGTGGACTACATGACAATCTTCTCAACCTTTACACAACAGAACCTTGTCTTGTGCTGCGCTATGAACTCTTCTCAAGGTATGGTAGGTAGAGGACATACCAATCACGTAGGGGTGAAGGCGAAGGAAGTTCTCTGTCCTCACTTCGTTTGAGTAAACGAGGATCTTTATGCATTATGTAATTAAATCAAGTACTTGGTAAGTACCGTGGATGTCAGGTAAACAAAAATATCAAGTTTTCTCGTGGTGCTCCAGTTTTATCGCTAAGATCAACGGGAACTCTGTAACGTGTAGGGGAGTAGTGGGTACAGTGGGACACAAAATATTAAGACATATGTATGCAAGTGAAATTTCAAGTATTTTTAAAATCAAGTGCAATAGAAATATACATTAAAACATGGAGTACAATAACACATAAACAGAAATGTTAATAGATAAAGGACATAATATACAATGCGTGTTTGTCAAAAAAAAAAATGCAAATGTCTCACTGTTTCCATTCAGGAGGGTACAGTGAGACAACAGTGTCTATCAACGGACTTTATTTACATTTATTTCAAAAGCAAAGAAAGCTTGCTGTCTCTTTATCTTGCCATGTTCTGTAGACTTATTTAGAATCATTTTGATGTCTGACTTCGAAACCATTGAAACATCTGGAACATTTAGAAAAGTGTATTTTCCATGACTTTTCAAACTTTTGCTAAAAAATAAAATGAATTTTTGGTGACAACAAAGCTTATAATTATAAGAATTTAATTTAATTCTTTATTATTTTTAAATATTTTTTTAAATTTTGTGAATAATTTTTTATTTAAGAAACCATTAAAATGTAATGTATCCATTATTTTAAGCTATAGTTCCTAAATTGGTTACTAGTATGTTCATTTTTAATGTTAGTTACTGGTAAATGTATTATAATTACAGTTGACGTTTGCAAATCATTGGTACATGGGAACAGTGAGACGTCTCTGTGTACCCTTCAATGCATGTCTCACTGTTCCCTTTACGTATAGTTCGTTTAAAAATGGTGCCATCACTTCAAAATCAAAACAAGAAAGACGAAACTCATAACGTCAAATACCATAGTATTAAGTAACAAAACATTCATATTTCTATTTAATTTGTGTATCCAATATAACCTTCATTAAACACAAGCCAAAATTTTACTTCTAGAGTGAAAAATTACGAATTATTTGTTAATCACTCACCTTTATAACTAGAATCAAATCGAGTATGAAAATACTGTTACTTTACTCATGCAACATACAACTCCACTGTTACAAACATTTCAACATCAAAATTTACCATCTAATAAAAAATGTCTCACTGTACCCACTTCTCCCCTACGTGTAGAATTCCTCCCCTGAACAGTTACGCATCATAGCCAGTCACTACAGGTCGTCCCTGCAGACTGCCGTTTACACTACTAACGGCTGAGTCATCTAACGGGATATTCAAAGAATTTGCCCGTTACAGTATTAATGTCAAGCATTTCAAGAATTCGTTTCTAACCAATTTCTTCCCTACTAATGTGGAAGGCTCTTTACTTGGTATGGTTTTTCGAGGGATGGCCAAATAATTAAAAAAAGACATGCTTTGGCCTATTTTGCGCCCTATTTTTTGGTATTTGGTACTTTAATGTCAACAACCGCAATAGAAGTTACGGCGTGCCTTCACATTTCACACCATATTATCTAATTACATTTCCTTCTAATTATTTTATTATCCCGAATGTAAGTAATGAGCTTATGCCCTGATGACAAACTGATATTGATACTAGTACTGCAATAATTAAATTTATAATAATAATAATAATAATAATAATAATAATAATAATAATAATAATAATAATAATAATAATAATAATAATATCGGTAATTTCGGTGCAGAATTCTGCAGTAATAAAAATTTCTTACAACAATCTCTACATTTTTCAAAGTCTATTTTTCAGTCAGACTACCATTCCCCTTAATGTGTCTACCCCTCCCAATATTTCATCTCAATATCTTCATTACTGTCACTTCTTCTCACAGTTAGAAACTCCGCTAACAGGGATTTTTTTAGTGTCTGGTAATAAAACAAATTTTGTGTAGTAATAAAAATACAACAGAATACGTGAAAGGATAGTTTAATATTATGAAAATTTACATTGTAACTTATAAGTTACTTGATAAATTATAAAATAAAAGTAATATAAATAAATATAGCAGAATTACATAGAAGTAATGTGAATATTTTATCTCGTAATGAGTCATCAATATCTTGGAACGACTTATTCATTGTTGTGGCATTAACCTCCTGAGAGCTGTCTTCCTGACATTTCTCGACACGGTTGAATATGCCAGTGAAGTACTCAATCAGAATCACTAGACTTTAAAAATTAAACTTTCTATTCACCAAGTTGATAACCCTGGCCATTGTTAACTCGCACGCTAGCTACGCAGGTTAAATCTACATTTGTGACCGTTATTATTATTATTATTATTATTATTATTATTATTATTATTATTATTTTCGGAGTCTGGCGTTCATATAATGAGCCCAATTAATATTTGAAATAATAATAATAATAATAATAATAATAATAATAATAATAATAATAATGATAATAATAATAATATCGGTAATTTCGGTGCAGAATTCTGCAGTAATAAAAATTTCTTACAACTATCTCTATCCGCTTCATTTTTATATTCTGTTACTCGAAAATAACTAATGTCTATAACCATATTCACAATCCTTCACCCGTCTCCTTATAAAATACCATGTCACTTTTCTTATATTAACACTTCACACGCTTCTACACCTCTTGCTATTAGCGCGTCTAGCCGCGAAACCAGGTGGCCCGGGTTCGATTCCCGGTCGGGGCAAGTTACCTGGTTGAGGTTTTTTCCGGGGTTTTCCCTCAACCCAATATGAGCAAATGCTGGGTAACTTTCGGTGTTGGACCCGGACTCATTTCACCGGCATTATCACCTTCACCTCATTCAGACGCTATATAACCTGAGATGTTGATAAAGCGTCGTAAAATAACCTACTAAAATAAAATAAAAATTCTTGCTCCCATCGACTAAGTTCTTGGAATCTCTTCTATTTCAGATTCTCACTAATTTATTTCCTCTCCATATATAGTATAGTAAAATATATCTGCGTTTGTGCTCTAACTATAACCTGCAGAATTTTTTCAGCATTTTCCCTCATGTCAGTGACTTTTTTTCGAAGTGCAGAATTATATTGAACTTATTAAACAACAAATGCCTCAGGACTCAGGAGGAATTTAATAAATTTGATCATCCATTACTTCAATAAAAGAACACCAGTACTAAAATAATCTTTACCTACAATATTCTCAACTAATCTCACATTATACTTTATTTCACACCTTCCATACATAAATTTCTAAGGTTATAATAAGTTTTTCGATTCTTTTCTCCCTCCCTTGTCGGTGTAGAGGCCCACACTCTTCATCCTCATTTTCCCAGATTCTTTTCTTGTTCCGTAAGTACTACCACCCCTACACACCCAATCACGGGTGATTGTGCGCCCTATAAAGGCTATACCAAATATGATTTGCTCTGAACTTACTAGATGGCCATACGTGGATATCCTGACGGGAAGTCAGAACTACTTCGAGCCTTTTCCTACAACATCACATTGGCAATAGACAAATATTATTTCTATTCATGGAATTCGAACCTAAGACCATGACTTCCAATGCCTTGACAGACACGGTTCACACGGATTTACTTCCTGTAAGCAGCGAGTTTCACTGAGCATTTTATTGCCTTTAAAATTCACCGGGGTTAGAGCTGGAAAGCCTTGGGGTCAACAGTAACCCACTGACCATCAGGACGAGGCTAAAATGTAAACATATTCATCGGCCTATATGTTCTGTCTGTACCAAGGCAAATGTCCTCTGATTACGTCCGTCTCAGACTATATAAGCAGGAGCAGCGCAGTCCACGTTCAATAATAAATTAAGACTACATTACCACCAATGATGATGTTCATTAAGGAAGCGGAAGGTACTGTACGTTCGTGACCAGTTAGAGTTGCAAACTATCTGGAGTCAATGGATGAATAAACCATGTAGAATATATGGGGCCTTGGACCGAATGGCAAACTTTCACTTAACGCCTTTTTCAGCTTTCAGAGGCAATGATGTGAAAATATGCACGTAAGCTAAGGCCCATTTACAATGAAAATTAAACATAACCGTAACATAAACACAGAAGTTTGCGCCCAGGCTACCAAATGGGATCATTCACAATGATTCACATAAGCAAACTCCAAACTTTCATGCTTATGCTTACGTGATTTGCAAACAGAACACAATCGTGGAGCGCTGAAGTATACGACAGAATATGAGGAAATGGCGTCGTTGTTATGTTTCCATGGTTACCAAGTATGTTTGCTGGGGTTGGGGACAACTCGCCACAGAAAATCAGCCACAGAGGCAACTCGCCACATAATTGAAATTCGTATCAAAGACAATTCGCCACATAATTGAAATTTGTATCAAAGACAATTAGCCACACATTAAAATTCGTGTGAAAGGCACTTGGCCATATACTAAAGTTCGCTACAACTTGTAATGTATGAAGGTAATACTCAAATTCGCAACAATTTATAATATATTCCTATGGTAAAACAAGACAAATCCAGAAGCTGTAAACTAATTCGGAACTATGGCGGAAGAAATTCGCTTCACAAAATCAGAAAGAGGCTCTGACAAATTAATTCATCTTGGCTACATGTACACGAGACTTAGAGAAAATAAGAATGGAGTTGAAGCCAAATTTCATGTACATAGCAATTTACATACTTAGTGGAATTTACAATTATTAATCTCTGTATCCATTCGCACAATATAGAGTTTCTGGAAGTCATGGATTTATCTTTGTACCGCAGTGTGGCAAATTGTCTATCTGTGGCGAATTGTCTATCTGTGGCAAATTGTCTATCTGTGGCGAATTGTCTATCTGTGGCAAATTGTCTATCTGTGGCGAATTGTCTATCTGTGGAGAATTGTCTATCTGTGGCGAATTGTCTATCTGTGGCAAATTGTCTATCTGTGGCGAATTGTCTATCTGTGGAGAATTGTCTATCTGTGGCGAATTGTCTATCTGTGGAGAATTGTCTATCTGTGGCGAATTGTCTATCTGTGGAGAATTGTCTATCTGTGGCGAATTGTCTATCTGTGGAGAATTGTCTATCTGTGGCGAATTGTCTATCTGTGGAGAATTGTCTATCTGTGGCGAATTGTCTATCTGTGGAGAATTGTCTATCTGTGGCGAATTGTCTATCTGTGGCGAATTGTCTATCTGTGGCGAATTGTCTATCTGTGGCGAATTGTCTATCTGTGGCGAATTGTCTATCTGTGGCAAATTGTCTATCTGTGGCGAATTGTCTATCTGTGGCAAATTGTCTATCTGTGGCAAATTGTCTATCTGTGGCTAATTATCTATCTGTGGCAAATTGTCTATCTGTGGCGAATTGTCTATCTGTGGCGAATTGTCTATCTGTGGCGAATTGTCTATCTGTGGCGAATTGTCTATCTGTGGCGAATTGTCTATCTGTGGCGAATTGTCTATCTGTGGCGAATTGTCTATCTGTGGCGAATTGTCTATCTGTGGCAAATTGTCTATCTGTGGCAAATTGTCTATCTGTGGCAAATTGTCTATCTGTGGCTAATTATCTATCTGTGGCTAATTATCTATCTGTGGCAAATTGTCTATCTGTGGCGAATTGTCTATCTGTGGCGAATTGTCTATCTGTGGCGAATTGTCTATCTGTGGCGAATTGTCTATCTGTGGCGAATTGTCTATCTGTGGCGAATTGTCCCTATTACCAATTTTCTATGGCCAATTGTCCGGAACTGTGTTTGCTGTTATGTTTATGTTCCCATCGTGAATGATGGTATTTCTTCTTGATTTTACCGTAACATTTATATTCTTAAGTTAACGCTTACGTTATGTTTAATTTTCATTGTGAATGAGCCTTTACTCTTTTTATGTTTTATGCGTCTTGAGGAATTTCAGTCCCTTTATGTTGACGCGAGTGATGTTACCAGATTCGACACACTATGAAGGACATTTTGCCAAAATGCGGAAATATGAAATAAATATTTCAATGCAAAAATATAACATCGATGCTTACAGTGAAACTACCGAAGAATTAATTTTGAAAGGAATTTTGTGAATTTTTACTTTGGACTGTTCAAAACATACAGAGGTGAGTCTGCCTGGAGAGAAATAAAAAATAGGTTGCAGCCGCCAAATTACTCTTCAAGGAACGACCACTCATATAAATTGAGGGAAAGAAGACAGAGGACGGACACTGGAAAGTTTTCTTTTCTCAATCGTACTATCAGGGACTGGAATGCTTTACCTACAGACTTACTAAAGGCTTTACCAACAACCAAAAATGTATTTAAAAATTGGCTTAAGGACCTTACTAATAGACGGTAATTATACACAGTATTTAAAGGGTGTAAATGATATTTTGTTATTGAAGTGTTGTATCAGTGAATAATTATGTTGTGTCAGTGAAGTGTGTTGTGTCAGTGAAACGTGTTCCTGTCGGTGAAGCTTTATAGTTTATAGTGGCAGTGCAAAGTATTTGAACAGTGAAATGTTTTTGAAGTGTTAGTGAAATCAGGATAGAATCAGTGAAATGTGTCGTAGTTCCAGTGCAGTGAGTGAGTTGACAGCGAAATGAGTGTAATGTTGAAAGGTACTTGTGCAGATATGAACATATCATACTCGTGGGTTTTAGTTCGAAGTTACGTTTAAGATACAAATTAGATTTATTTCAAATGCTATTTTAAGTGATCGTGCTTCATTTAATTTAGGATATTGTTATTATTATTATTATTATTATTATTATTGTTATTATTATTATTATTATTAGTATTATTATTAATTGTATTTTTAATTTTAAGTTTATTATTGTCATTTTATGTTTATTATTGTCATTATTGAGTGCAATTAGTTACCACTGCCACCGGGTATATACCTATTGCAGTGTAAATAAATACATACACATACAGTATAGAAATGATATTTCATATTTGTAGTCAACGCTCGCAATTTAGAATCCCTAGTTCCAACTGTCTTGGCTGAACAACAGTGCTCAGAAGTCGCAAGTCCCATTCCTCAAACGTCGACCCGTCAGGCACAAACTCGGAATATTTTCGTCAGCGGAGGAAGATTAGAACATGTGCACTGCGCAGGAAATCATCGGCGCATTTTCATTAGCAAAATGTTGTTTCTTGTTCCTAATTGACCGCCGTGATCTGCGATACGCCGCCCAGCAGTTATTTATAAAGTTCTGTCTGCCACGTCGCGCAATGTCTGCTGCTACAGCGAACTGCCACACAATGGTCGAGTTCATTATGAGGAGCATTGTTGGTGCTGCGAAGCGTACAGCGTTGGTTGGGACACGGAGCAGCTGCTTTATTTTGGCCCAGCTATTGTTCTACTCTATGCAATGGTTTGGAAAAGTACAACCTCAATGATGGACGATATTAAGCGTTCAGAGATATAATAATAATAATAATAATAATAATAATAATAATAATAATAATAATAATAATAGAATAATAATACTAATAACAGAATAGTAATAATAATAATAATAATAATAATAATAATAATACCCATAATAGAATAATAATACTAATAACAGAATAATAATAATAATAATAATAATAATAATAATAATACCGATAATAGAATAATAATACTAATAATACCGATAATATAATAATAATAATAATAATAATAATAATAATAATAATAATAATACCATAATAGAATAATAATACTAATAACAGAATACTAGTAATAATAATACCGATAATAGAATAATAATACTAATAACAGAATAGTAATAATAATAATAATAATAATAATAATAATAATAATAATAATAACAGTAATACCAATAATAGAATAATAATACTAATAACAGAATAGTAATGATAATAATAATAATATCAATAATAGAATAATAATACTAATAACAGAATAATAATAATAATAATAATAATAATAATAATAATAATAATAGAATAATACTAATAATAATAGCAATACCAGAATAATAATAATAAAAGTAATAATAATAATACTAATAATAGAATAATAATACTAATAACAAAATAATAATAATTTATTTAGAATATTAACGTGCAAAACAACAGCACAAGGCCAAATAATAATAATAATAATAATAATAATAATAATAATAATAATAGAACATTAAATCCAGATGTTTGAGGTGGGCAGGACATGTAGCACGTATGGGCGAATCCAGAAATGCATATAGCGTGTTAGTTGGGAGGCCGGAGGGAAAAAGACCTTTGAGGAGGCCGAGACGTAGATGGGAAGATAATATTAAAATGGATTTGAGGGAGGTGGGATATGATGGTAGAGACTGGATTAATCTTGCTCAGGATAGGGATCAATGGCGGGCTTATGTGAGGGCGGCAATGAACCTCCGGGTTCCTTAAAAGCCAGTAAGTAAGTAAGTAAGTAAGTAAGTAAGTAAGTAAGTAAGTAAGTAAGTAAGTAAGTAAGTAATAATAATATTAATAATAATAGAATAATAATACTAATAACATAATAATAATAATAATAATAATAATAATAATAATAATAATAATAATAATAGAATAATACTAATAATAATAGTAATAGCAGAATAATAATAATAATAATTCATAGGTTTCTACCTAAGAGCAAGTACTTCACTGCAAACCCAGCATTCTCCAATCTTTGCTATTTTTCGCCTTCCTCTTAGTCTTCACATATGATCCATGTATCGTAATGTTGTCTATTATCTGATATCTTCTTCTGCACCAAATTTTCTCCCGTTCACCATTCCTTCCAGTGCATCCTCAAGCAGACAGTTTCTTCTCAGGCAGTGACCTAACCAATTCCTTTTCCTCTTTCTGATCAGTTTCAACATCATTCTTTCTTCACCCATTCTTTCCAACACAGCTTCGTTTCCAAATTTTGCGAGTTTGTTTTATTTAATATGGTATTTTACTCGTCCGTATCTAGAAGGATAAATGTAACAAAGAAAGTAATATTTGTGGAAAATTTCGCGCGTATCGCTATTATCAAAAATATGGTTGGCAGGTCTTGCGTTACATGCTCTCTGCAATTGTCAAGAATGACGTAAAATGTTTAGTTCAGTATTTCGCCGCTACGGCTGAACGTATGGTCGCGCTATTCATTCGCCATGGCCCATTAAAATTTTAACGAAGTAGGCAAAAAAAAAAAAAAAAGAAGACGATAAAATATTGTCACGGTTATTTCATTATTATGTTTGCGAATGGACGTAACGTTTGAAATGAAGGATTAAACAATTATTGAATTGATTTATATTTATTACTGACTGCGACCCAACTTACAAGCTTTCTAACCGTGTAGCCTAGAGTATTTACAACATTACTGATTCAGTGTTTGCAACCTCACGCCATTTCCTGTTCTTCGTTTATGGTAAGTAAAAGTGGACTAGCGTGTGAAGTAAACCTCACTCAGTTGGAAATGTACCAATCCAAGTATGACTCACCAAGGTCGCCACCAGTTGAATAGTTTCTTCAAATGTTATCAGATAATTTACTAAGAACTACATTCAGAAATAAAGCCAGAGTAATATTAGAAAATTATTAGGAGAGTACAGTTAATTTACCAATAAAATTTTTGATCATAGGGTCGAATCCAATGCTTAAAACATTCCTTTAAGGTCAGTCATGCTATGTCGTTGTAACAGTCGAAGACAGGCCAGAGCTAGACTGTCTTGGCGCTTGCAAGATCGTAGCTGCCTGCCAACGGCTGTGTATGGGAAGTGAGACATTCCGATAAACAGTAAACAAAACAACACACAAGCATAGTTCCTTATTTAGAGCTCTCTGTCAAGTACTACGGGTTACCAGGTGGTATGGTGATCATTGAGTAATGGCGAAATGAAAATGGAAGAAAAGCTATCCCCTTCTGTCCATGATAAATATCACAAAATACTATACCGTTCATGGTATTTAATTTTAACGGTAAATACTGCCGTTATGATTATGTCTAATGATGTGTTTTCCTATTATTTAACGGACGATGTTGGCGAAATTATCAATATCATCAGGTCTGGATGCTGTATACCTTAGCGGTTCTCAACCCTTTTCAATGACATATACATAAATTCTTATTTAACAGATTAATTGCTGATTAATATTTGTTACTTATAATGAAACTAATATCTGTCCATTCTTATTATTATCATTAATTTCTCTAAATAGATTTACAAAACCTCTAATGGCAATTACATTAATATTTTCATTATAAAAATATATTTTAGATTTATATATATATTTTTTTCTCCCTTTAATATAGTCCTAGTAAGCTTATATTAAATTAATTTTCATCATTTTGATAGCTATCTCAAATATTAAATTAATTATAATTGATTGAATTAAATTAGCTCATAAATTAAGTTACTACATTACCTTATAGGTTTATCTAAATTTAAATAAATACATATGTAGTCTACTAGTCGTTAAAATTGAAGAATATTGCTGGAGAACATTTTAAGTGTAGTGTAAATATTTGTAATTTAAATATGTATTGTATTGATTAAGGCTGGTTGAATGAAGAGAAGGCCTTATGGCCTTAACTCTGCTAGCTAAAATAAAACATTATTATTATTATTATCATTATTATTATTATTATTATTATTATTATTATTATTATACCACAATGACGATCTCGACTCAATTTGGACATGGACACGGAAATTCCGACTTCAACTAAATCCAGAAAAATCACAGTCAATCATTGTGGGCCATTCATGTTTGTTAAGCACTATTACCATACCAAATTTGTCCCCGATTAAAATGTACGGCACCGAAATTCCGTTCAGTGAATCAGTAATGAATCTAGGTATTTATATGGATAAAAGTTTAAATTGGAACCTTCAAGTTGCAGAAACCTGCAAAAAAGTATTCTCATTAATCCACTCGTTAGGCGATTGAAGAATTTTCTACCCTTTTCCATAAAAAAATGTTCGTGCAAACACTCGTGATGCCCCACTTCGATTACTGTGATATTCTGCTTACTGACCTAAGCGTTACTTCGGCGCAGAGACTACAACGTGTTCATAATATGTGCGTCCGTTCGTCTGCAATATTCGCCGGGCTCATCACGTAACACCATCCCTCGAAATGTTGTCCTGGCTCCGTCTATGAGATCGTAGGAAAATCCACTGTCTTTCCCTTCTCTTTCACATATACCATTTCTCCACTCCTGTCTATCTTGCGTCTCGTTTTCAAAATTTATCCACCCATCATAACCTAGACACACGATCACAACACTCCTCAATATTATCCATTCCCTCCCACCGAACATCCTCATATTCATCTTCTTTCACTGTGGCTGTTCCTCGACTTCGGAATTCCCTACCGAGTAATGTCAGGGACTGTCAGACATCAAACCAATTTAAGAATACACTAACGAAATATTTTTCAAACAATTCTTGTTAACAATAATAGCTCTTTCAGGTTTCTCAATGTTTAATGGTTTTTATATATAAAATAATAATAATAATAATAATAATAATAATAATAATAATATATATCACAGAATAAATATTTAAATTATCTCATTATTATTATTATTATTATTATTATTATTATTATTATTATTATTATTATCTTTTGAAGAGGTGGAGAAGTTCAAATATCTGGGAGCAACAGTAACAAATATAAATGATACTCGGCAGGAAATTAAACACAGAATAAATATGGGAAATGCCTGTTATTATTCGGTTGAGAAGCTTTTATCATCCAGTCTGCTGTCGAAAAATCTGAAAGTTAGAATTTATAAAACAGTTATATTACCGGTTGTTCTGTATGGTTCTGAAACTTGGACTCTCACTTTGAGAGAGGAACAGAGATTGAGGGTGTTTGAGAATAAGTTCTTAGGAAAATATTTGGGGCTGAGAGGGATGAAGTTACAGGAGAATGGAGAAAGTTACACAACACAGAACTGCACGCACTGTATTCTTCACTTGGAATAATTAGGAACATTAAATCCAGACGTTTGAGATGGGCAGGGCATGGAGCACGTATGGGCGAATCCAGAAATGCATATAGAGTGTTAGTTGGGAGGCCGGAGGGAAAAAGACCTTTAGGGAGGCCGAGACGTAGATGGGAAGATAATATTAAAATGGATTTGAGGGAGGTGGGATATGATGATAGAGACTGGATTAATCTCGCATAGGATAGAGACCGATGGCGGGCTTATGTGAGGGCGGCAATGAACCTTCGGGTTCCTTAAAAGCCAGTCAGTAAGTAAGTAAGTAAGTAAGTAAGTAAGTAAGAGTTAACCCATAAGAAAACGGCATAACTGAGATATGCATAAGCATGTGAATAGTAAATAGAAATCAATATTTTGGTGTTTAGTATATCTCTCAGTTGCAAAATAGGAAAATTAGCAGAACAAAGTTTTTTAGCAACAAAGTCAGAATGCTCGTTCCAAGTCAATAGATTATCCATAATTATGCCAAGAAATTTAGTACTGTGTTGGTTTTGGGTCGATATATCCCCCAACTGACATGGAAAATTTATATTCATACGCCTATTAGCAAATTTTAAACATACAGTCTTATTAATATGAACAATTAATTTGTTATAATCACACCACGTTTTGAACTGAGATATAGCTATGTCAACTTGACTTATCAAATCATTACAAAACTCCGAACAAACAGTAATAGAGGTATCGTAACTCAAGAAAGGGATTGACATATCCAGTTCCATTGACTGAGGGTTTCGTGTAGCAGCTGGAAGGGAATTAAAAAATATAGTACGCAACGATATGTCAAAGGTGAAAGCTTAAGCTTACTGCACACGTTCAGAGAACTGAACTTACGACTTCACTCATCTGTTAGTCAAATATTCATAGCAGACCTATTGTTTTTTTTTTATTTCTGTATGAAACTATTTTAAATGTTTGAAAATTATATTTCCATGGATTTTCATTAGTTTACTTCCATGAAAATAATTTATCACGCAGCGTATAAAATCGTGTAATTTTTACGCTACGTAAATTACGTGTCATTAACGTAAAATATGTATCACGCAATTTACACGGCTAACCCTAGTTGTTGCTTTGCAAATGAAAAGGTCCAAAATTATACTTCCCATCACTGATACTAAATAAAATTCGCAGGCCTACAACGTTTGCCCTCAATTTATGAAAACCACCAGGAAGTCTCCCCTATAATTAAATATGTTACATTCAACAGTATGTACAGTAGTGGCAAAAAAAACTGGACCGACCCTTGTAGATGGTTTCAGAGCCTTGTTCACTCCAGAGCACGATAGACTGGTAACTAAGACTTTCGTGGTTCGAATCCTGCCTGGGAAGGAAACTTTTTGTTGTTCCTTATTCAAATTTATTCCCAATACTTTTCGATTGCAGCTATATTTTACTACTTAATTCACTTATTATTCCCAGAACACGAATTTTACCAGCAATCGAAAAGTATTGGGAATAAATTTGAATAAGGAACAAAAAAAGTTTCCTTCCCTGGCAGGATTCAAACCACGAAAGTCTTAGTTACCAGTCTATCGTGCTCTTGAGTGAACAAGGCTCTGAAATCAGCTACAAAGGTCGGTCCGGTTTTTTTTGCCACTACTGTACCGGTAAATTGTTTCCAAGTAGAGCTAGTAAAGATATTTCTGTGTTTAACGACAGTTTTTCATATGAGTATTAGTAAAATGGGAGTATAAGGGTACAGTACATCAGTTATTCATAGATTACAAAAAGGCGTATGACTCGGTTAAGAGAGAAGTTTTATATAATATTCTTATTGAATTTGGTGTTCCCAAGAAACTAGTTCGATTAATTAAAATGTGTCTTAGTGAAACTTACAGCAGAGTTCGTATAGGACAGTTTCTATCAGATGCTTTTCCAATTCAATGCGGGCTAAAGCAAGGAGATGCACTATCACCTTTACTTTTTAACTTCGCTCTAGAATATGCCATTAGGAAAGTTCAGGGTAAAAGACAGGTTCGGAGTTGAATGGGTTACATCAGCTTCTTGTCTATGCGGATGACGTGAATATCCTAGGGGAAAATCCACAAACGATTAGGGAAAACGCGGAAATTCTAATTGAAGCAAGTAAAGCGATAGGGTTGGAAATAAATCCCGAAAAGACTAAGTATATGATTATGTCTCGTGACCAGAATATTGCACGAAATGGAACTATAAAAATTGGAGATTTATCTTTCGAAGAGGTGGAAAAATTCAAATATCTTGGAGCAACAGTAACAAATATAAATGATACTCGGGAGGAAATTAAACGCAGAATAAATATGGGAAATGCGTGTTACTATACGGTTGAGAAGCTTTTGTCATCTAGCCTTCTGTCAAAAAATCTGAAAGTTAGAATTTATAAAACAGTTATATTACCTGTTGTTCTGTATGATTGTGAAATTTGGACTCTCACTTTGAGAGAGGAACAGAGATTAAGGGTGTTTGAGAATAAGGTTCTTAGGAAAATATTTGGGGCTAAGAGGGATAAAGTTACAGGAGAATGGAGAAAGTTACACAACGCAGAGCTGCACGCATTGTATTCTTCACCTGACATAATTAGGAACATAAAATCCAGACGTCTGAGATGGGCAGGACATGTAGCATGTATGGGCGAATCCAGAAATGCATATAGAGTGTTGGTTGGGAGGCCGGAGGGAAAAAGACCTTTGGGGAGGCCGAGACGCAGGTGGGAAGATAATATTAAAATGGATTTGAGGGAGGTGGGATATGATGGTAGAGACTGGATTAATCTTGCTCAGGATAGGGACCAATTGCTGGCTTATGTGAGGGCGGCAATGAATCTCCGGGTTCCTTAAAAGCCAGTAAGTAAGTAAGTAAGTAAGTAAGTATTAGTAAAGCAATGTATTTATAACATGGTCAGTCATCTCTCGTACTACATTCGATTTAAACTGAAGAGGAAATCTTGCCAGATGCAAAGTTACAGAAGAGAGAGTTAAAACCTGTACTTCAACAAATCATCTCACGAGAACTTTACAATATTTACACCAGCAGTGGCAATCAACACATCAAGCTACGGCCTTCGTGCGGCGGGCGATATGTTCAGTATGAATGCAGCGCGCGACACTAAATAGAGCAATTAAAACTTCCGAACTATAGAGAATTTTGTGCGAGATCGTGCGTATTTTCTCGTTTTCCGCACAGAACCAATACGCGGTAAGTGTGAAATACCACATTCAGTATTCCCAACGTAACACACATAACAATTTCCCTCTTCTTACCGCTTAAGCGCGACATTCATTTTACTGCTTTAGGCTTTTAACATATTATTTTTAGAGACGTTTAACATAGTAATAATTATAAATTGCAAACTTACCACTGCAATTTCACCTAAATTGCAATGTTAATTATTGTTTTTAAATATCTGCAAAAATTAAGTAAAGTCTACTACTTCACGAAACTTACTGCATTCCTGATACAGGTAACATTAAGGAAGCCGTGAAAAAATCAACAAGATTTCAGATGCCGATGTTATTACTGCAATATGTTATATAAATAATATTGTTAAAATATTAAAATGAAAAATAAATCATTACATAACCTTATCGTTTGTTTTAAGTTCGCATTTATAGACTGGGGGGGGGGGGGGAAGGCAGACGTATATCACGGCCTGCTGGAGTATAGTAAACACAGAAAACATTTTATAGCAACAATTTTGAAGAAATATATTTTGCTTTTCCGAAGTTGCCGTCATTAAACAGAAAAAAACATGGAGATTTCATTGCAACTAATTAGAAATTCGTCTTTCAGGTATGTAATAAACGATCTTCGCACAAAATAATGTACGATACACGAGCGGTATGTTTGTTTTCATGTTCGAGGAAAACATTGAAAAAGCGAAACGTAGTTGAGCTTTTTTAATCTTTTCCTCGAACATAAAAACGTCAACAAACCGCTCTTGTAACGTATATTACTATTGTGTGATACAAGGCGTTAAAATCATTCGGACAGTCTTTCATCATAAATGGGGGGGGGGAAATGTGTTAGCGCCGAATGGCACAACTCTTGTGTGGTTGCTAGTGGTAAGCGCCTAAGCCACAAGTCAGGTCCAAAGATGACTGAGTAGGTAACCACACTATGTCCCAGCTTGTCGCACCCAGCAACACACCACAAGTCGTATCGCTACACAGCTTTTATATTGTAGAAATCGTGTTTATATAGTAATGTTGGGCTACGCGTGACATACACAAGAGATAAAAATTATACACGTGTTGCAAATTTCTTGAAATACATACAGCATTTTTCTTTCATACATTAGCTAGTTTATATATTTCTCTACCAAATGAGGCTGATTTTAAATTATTTAACCATATGTGGGAGAAACTGCAGTTTGTGTCCTGCTAGCAGTAGCGACCATACCATGTTGAAAATATCATTTGTGCGAGATCGTGCGTATTTGCATGGTTTCCGCACAAAACCAATCCGCGGAAAGTGTAAAATTCCACATTCAGTATTCCCAACCTAACACACATAACAATTTCCCTCTTCTTACCGTTTAAGTGACATATTCATTTTACTCCTTTAGGCTTTTAACATATTATTTTTAGAGACATTCAATATAGTAATAATTATAAATTGGAAACTTACCGCTGCAATTTCACCTAAATTGCATTGTTAATTATTGTTTTTAAATATTTGCAATAATGAAGTAAACTCTACAACTCCACTAAGGCTACTGCATTCGTGATGCAAGTAACATTAAGGAAGCCGTGAAAAAATCAACAAGATACCAGACTCATCATAGAATGGGGGAAAAAGAGACAGACGTATATCACGGCCTGCTTGAGTATAGTAAACACAGAAAACATTTTAAAGCAACAATGTTGAAGATAGATATTTTTGTTATGCAAATTTGCAGTTATTGAACAGAAACCAAGATGGAGATTTCATTGCAACTAATTAGAAAGTCCTCTTTTAGGTATGTAATAAACTATCTTCGCACAAAATAATGTACGCTACACGAGCGGTATGTTTTCTTTCAATTCTCGGAAATTAAAAAAGCTCAACTACGTTTCGCTTTTTCAAACTTTTCCTCGAACATGAAAACTTGAACATACCGCTCTTGTAACGCATATTACTATTGTGTGATACAAGGCGTTAAAATCATTCGGACAGTCTTTCATCATAAATGAAAAAAAAAATCTGTTTGCGCCGATAGACATGAAGTCTTGTGTGATTGCTAGTGGTAAGCGCCTAAGCTCCAAGTCAGGTCCTAGGATGGTTGACTAGTATCACCACACTATTTCCCAGCTTGTCGCACCCAGCAACACACTACGAGTCGCATCGCTACACATCTTTTATATTGTAGAAATCGTGTTTATATAGTAATGTTAGGCTACGCGTGACATACACAAGAGATAAAAATTATACAAGTGTTGCAAATTGTTTGAAATATATACAGTATTTTTCTTTCATACATTAGCTAGTTTATATATTTCTCTACCAAATGAGGCTGATTTTAAATTATTTAACCATATGTGGGAGAAACTGCAGTTTGTGTCCTGCTAGCAGTAGCGACTATACCATGTTGAAAATATCATTTGTGGGAGATCGTGCGTATTTGCATGGTTTCCGCACAAAACCAATCCGCGGAAAGTGTAAAATTCCACATTCAGTATTCCCAACCTAACATACATAACAATTTCCCTCTTCTTACCGCTTAAGTGACATATTGATTTTACTGCTTTAGGCTTTTAACATATTATTTTTAGAGACATTCAATATAGTAATAATTATAAATTGGAAACTTACCGCTGCAATTTCACCTAAATTGCACTGTTACTTATTGTTTTTAAATATTTGCAATAATTAAGTAAACTCTACAACTCCACTAAAGTTACTGCATTCGTGATGCAAGTAACATTAAGGAAGCCGTGAAAAAGTCAACAAGATTCCAGACTCACCATAGACTGGGGGAAAAAGACAGACGTATATCACGGTCTGCTTGAGTATAGTAAACACAGGAAACATTTTAAAGCAACAATGTTGAAGATAGATATTTTTGTTTTGCAAATTTGCCGTCATTGAACAGAAACCAAGATGGAGATTTCATTGCAACTAATTAGAAATTCCTCTTTTAGGTATGTAATAAACGATCTTCTCACAAAATAATGTACGATACACGAGCGGTATATTTTCTTTCAATTCTCGGAAATTAAAAAAGCTCAACTACGTTTCGCTTTTTCAAACCTTTCCTCAAATATGAAAACTTCAACATACCGCTCTTGTAACGCATATTAGGGGAACCTGTCCTAAAATGACATACCATAAGAAAAAACTGCTGTTGGTGGTGTGTTTCTGCATAAATAAAATATTTTTTTATACATACAGATATAAAACTATATTACTTTTACTATGGCACAGTTAAAAGCAGGATATTTTGCATTAGGTGTCCGCTATACAGCTTTTAAAAAAATTGTATCACTATGTCATTTTATCGACAGTATTCGGGTAAAATGACATACTCATCTCAAAGTGAGATATCGAATACTTTTACTTGAATATATGGCATGAAAATGACTATGCTCTCTTGGAGAGACGAGCAGACTCGCTGTGCACACAAATTGCACTTAGTACAATTGAGCCAAATCTCCTTGCACTTAGTACAATTGAACCAAGTCTCTTTTTGTCTTGAACGACAGAATAAGTCATTTCAATAAAGATATGACATATCATCATCGTCATCTGAGTTGCTTTCCAGATATCACTGTCCACTTCTTGATCCAAAGGAAGTCTTTTCTTCACTTGGTGATAAGAACAGGACTGTGTCCTGTGCAGAATGAGCTGGGGCGTTGTGACGAAGCAAAAGGACCCCCTTGGACAGCTTCCCGCGACGCTTCGTCTTGATAGCCTCCCGTAACCTCGTCAGGAGATTTCGGTAATATGCTCCTGTGATGGTTTGCCCCTTCTGAGCATAATCTGTCAGCACCACACCTTGGATGTCCCAAAAAACACTCAGCATCACCTTGCTCGATGATGGTTGGGTCTTCGCCAGTCACATATGCTGCTTCTTTAGGCTATCAAATCTTGCCTCACCCCCCGTATTCTCCTGATATGGCACCCAGTGACTTCTTCGTCTTTCCTCGGATGAAGAAACCATTGCGTGGGAGGCATTTACAGAATGACGACGAGGTGATTTTTGAGGTGGAACGTTTCTTGAACAGCCAAAATGCAAATTTCTACAACCAAGGCCTCCGTCAAGTCATCCATCGTTGGGAAAAATGTGTCGCGTTGAAGGGCGAATATGTAGAAAAGGACTAACACCATCACCAAGTTTCATGGTCGCAGCTTCATTTTTTCGAGGTGATAATTAAAACTTTATGACTCCCCCTCGTATGGGCTGCTAGTAAAAGTTTGTGCTCGTTGTGCCTCTTTTCCTATAGATATGCCCAATTTGTGAAGAAACGGAAGTCGGAATACGTAATATGGTCTCACGAATAAGCTTGATGTAGCTTTAAAGATTTACAGCAGATACTTTACAGAACATCACAAAGAACATGATTCAGCTGTTGAAGATACTAACTGGTGTAGCCTATCCAACTGCAGTTGTAGTAATTAGTGCAGGTACTTCCAGTTGGGCATTGTCTTCGGCATTTGCAGTTTCCGGTTTTGGGCTTTCTTCTTATGATAAGCCATTCAGTTATTCCTGCAGCACTAAAACATGATCAGGAAATGTATGAGGATTAATTCAAAGTCCAAATCCTTGTTTGTGCAAATCAAATAATAGCATTGTGGTTGGTGACTGCTTTCCTGTAGTCCAATGAAAATAAACTGCCAATTGGGTCACTCAGCTCTCCTGAGATAAACCCTCAACTATTTGGAGTCTTCCTGGTTCTGATACGATTTGAGAGACCCAATTAATTTCTCATCTAAGAGGTGAAGTTGATGCGTGATGTGTGGAGAGGATAAAATCATTATCTCTGGCATATGTCAAAATATCAATATGTTTGTGGTTCAAATGAGCATCAACCAGAAGAAGTACTTTGTTTTTGGATATGTTGGCTTATTCAGCACTTCAGCCATTGTGTAAACAACTCCACGTCATCCATCCCAGTTCATTAACTAGTCCTAATGTTCCATATGAAACTTTATCAAAAAAGTTATTGTTTTCTCTTCTTCATTCCAAATATCAAAGCAGGCACAACAAAATTTCCAGGAGAGCTCATATGATAACACTGTTGCTTGTTGACCTCGCTTTCTGCGGTGTTTGAACAGCTAGGAATAGTGCCGATTCATCAAATTTCCAAATTCATGTAGGATGGATGTGTTTTCCACCTAAAACCGCATAAACTTTCAATTCGGGTAAAATGACATACTGTGTCATTTTATCCTCATAGATGGTATGTCATTTTACCCTGACTGGTAGCTTTCAACATATGGAGGTACAGGCAACGCTCATATGGATTTGAAGGTTACAAAATACGTAAAAAATAATCAGAACGAAAGTACTTACATGCCTCATATACAAAAAAATGTGTTTGATTTCTTTAAGTCTATGTAAAATGCCACCAAAGAAATGTCACTCCAAAGTTCGACAACAAGATTTTCACTGATTTAAGCACACAAGTAAGATTTTTCACGAAAAATCAACGCAATTTATGGAGGTTCTCTGTAACCAATATATGAACATAACCCAGTTCAAAGGAATTCTGTCTCGTGCACAAGTATTGAGAAACCTAAGGTATGTCATTTTACCTGAGTATGTCATTTTAGGAGAGTTTCCCCTACTATTGCCAGAAGATAAATATAAACTAGTGGTTTGTGCAGCAAATGCTGCTAACTAAGTTCATTAGAAGTTCAAATTAAATTTTTTCAAATTTATTTCCAATGAAGATTACCAGACATTTTGGAAGTTATTTGCTTCCATAATAATGAAACATAGGCCTACACCTCTGAATGGATTTCTTCATGCTAAATACTCTTTATTTAACCTATACATCTTCAGTTCTTGAGTTCCAATGCGAAAACGCAACCAACAATGTCAGAACGATCAGTCGGTTTTACATGTGGGAGTGAAGCAATAGCTATTTCAGGTTATTGTGGATTGTAGGTTAGAGTTATGAAAGTGCCCTCGTGCCCTCTGGCCCTCATGCAATCATGCCCTCTTCTCTTCTCTTCTCTTCTCTTCTCTTCTCTTCTCTTCTCTTCTCTTCTCTTCTCTTCTCTTCTCTTCTCTTCTCTTCTCTTCTCTTCTCTTCCTGTTTTCTTGTTTTTTGTCTTCTTTCTCCATTCGCTTGCTTTCTACGTGATTCTCAATCTCTCCTACTGTATCTTAGATCCTTGTCATTGTCACAAGTTTCATATCCAATCTCTACATTGCCTTCAGCGTCATCATCAGCATCATCATCTGAACTTTCATCTATGATCTGCAGAGTAGAGTCGATCACCACGTAAGTTTTCATCCAGTGTTGTTAGATAAAACACACTTAAGGGAATAAATAAACTGCACTAACAATTTCTTTCTATTAATACTATTGATACGTAAATCTGACGTACACTTCCAAATAATTATATCTCATAATAAGTTGGCCAAGCGTGTAAGTTGCAACCTGCTGTCACGACTACTATAGTCAGCAACTGAAAGACGGGGGCATAGCTAGAAGAAGGAGGTGCTCTCTTGGCGGGAAAAGTAGTGAGGATCAATTGTTTATCTATTATACTTCAAAATTACGTACGACAGAAGTTTTAAACAATGGCATTACTTCCTTGTGAGCAGGAAGAAAACAAGTGTTTGATCACAGTATAGAGATATGTGGTTTGATTTCCACATATCCTACAAGTTTAATAAAAGTAGTGTTAAGTTCATAACAATAACCTTAGTATCTCGTTATCATTATATTACTTCTCTTCAAGTAATTATCTACAATCAGATGGAAAGAAGTTTATGAGATTATACGTACTCGTGCATAAAATCGAAACTTCACGTTGATGTCAATGTTATAGGCATTCTTAATTTATAGTCTCAACAAATGTTGACGCAACATCCGTCAATCGTCCACGCTGTTACGTAAGTTTTATAGTTTTCAGTAATATATATATATATATATATATATATATATATATATATATATATAGCCGTTACTCTGTATATTATAGAAATGAAGATCTTATATAAAATCTTCTTTCTATGCTTTTACTTACTTACTTAAGGCCCCAAAAGATTTCACTTTCATATCATGAGTATACCATTATGTGTTGCATTAACTATAATAATATTTCATTTTTAATGGTAATGATGTCACGAAACATTCTTAAGTTTTGTAGGCTACTCTTTCACAAATTCTTGAACCATAAAAAAAAAAAAAACATTTCCTAACATAAATATGAGATGTAGTAAATACGTAAATAAGCAAGACATCGTTATTGCTAATATATTATTATTATTATTATTATTATTATTATTATTATTATTATTATTATTATTGCAGTACATGGCATTGTAACTTTACCCTCTGTGGTGATATCTGGTATTAGTTGGCAACAGTGCCTTTTAGGAATTACTCTTACGTGATCCTGACTATAGTCAACAAAGGGTTAAAAGAATTTGAGTCGAACGGTTTAATTTGTAATTTGTATAATCAAATCGTCATTGTTCCTGCAATAACTTCTATGTGACATATTTATTTATTTTCAGATTTTTTTCTCAATTAAATAACTTAAAAAGTGATACAGCAAATAAAATCTCCTATATGTAATTATATTTCTTTCATCCTAAAATTTAAGAATTCACAGTCTCTTATGTACTACTGCCATAGAATGAATAAATGTGTTTTTCTTCCTACTGAACAATTTTATATTTTGCACATAGGAGTTATTGCAGGAACAACGGCGATGTATTCTAATAAGAATGAAATTGAGTAATCCAAGTGTTAATATGAAGTTGTCATAGGCCTCACCGATAACGGTAAATGCAGGAGTGGCTTATTACGGGGGTGGAAACTGCTCAAGTGAAGTATCTACTACTGTAGAAACTCTTTGCCAGTTTTCGAGTTCTCACACCGTGAGTCTAGATCGCTACTTTTGAGAGTCACGTGCGTGGCGAAGTGTACACTTCATTTAATGCGAAGATCAAACAATCTGGACGCGTAGGATGTTTCTAAGTGTTCATAGAATCATCGGAGTGTGTGCGAGTCTCTTCACATGTTCGGAGTGGTCAAATTTATCCGGTCGCACGTCCTGTGTTCACAGCTGTGATTATCCTTATGACATTCCGTACTGCACGCCTTTTAAGGCTGGGTTTACACATTGCGATTTTGCAGAACGATTTTGTGGGACCGATTTTATGGGACGACAATACATTGGTTTAAATGGAACGGTGTACACATTGCCGCAGAATCGGAGCTTGCGGGATGGGACTACAGCATGCTGCAGTTATGCAGGATGCCGCACGGCGGGATGCACGACTACAACACATGGATTCAAATGGCGGCGTTTACACAGTGTAGTTTTGCAGGATCCCGCACGGGGAGTTTTACAACTACAACTCAAGCATTCAGGCAGTGACGTTCACACAGTTCAGTTGTTATCTGTTTGTTTGTGGCCCTGTGCGTTATGTTCGACAGACAGATTTATGAATATCGTAATAGTCAGAAGAAAATATTTGTTAATGAAATCATTAGGAAGAAAGATTAAAATTCGCGGAGAAAATTATATATATGGAAACACCCCTAATCCGTTCTGGAACAAAGCGAAATTCACAGACAAAAGCAGATTCAGTACTTTTTCTTCAGGTGGAAGATGTGATCAAACACTGAACTCTACTCATGAGTAAAGCCTTATTGGTGTCACTTATGAAGTTCCAATCTGTCTTTGGCAAGTTGACTAAACAACAACATAGTTATATTGAAATTTATTCAGTTTATTTTTGTAAATTTTTATTATATTTGTTATACTACAGCCCAAGTAACTGAAATGGCTGACTAATGTGTTCATAATTATTATCTTTGATCGCATGGGATGCTTTCCTAAAAATGCCATAACTTTTGTCTTTTTAACTGAGCTTCCTTAACTATACTGTTTTCGCTGTAAGAAAAATCCTAATGTAAACATAAGCACGTTGCTGTCATACCCGTGATTGGCTCCCAGTCGAAACACTTACATGACGCAGGAAAATATAGTTCGTATTTGGAAACCATAATCTTGTATTATTTGGAAATAAAAAATTGAATTCTAGTTGTTAAATATGATGAAACATTTAATTTCACTCATGTGTAAAACGCTGTGTAAAAGAAAAGCTACTTTTATATTTTGTTATGTACTATGAACGCGGATGAATACCAACAGTAATACCGAGGTAGTCTGTTCTTGTAACAAGCTGGCGTCACTTGAGCTCGTAGATGCTGACGTAAGCACGTAGTACCGAAGTATGGCTTCTGTATCCTCAACTGTCCATTGTGAAGACATAAGACTTGAAAATAATTTAATTGTAGTAATTATAAAGTAAATGTTTCCTCAGCAAACGAATGCATAGTAGTGAGGTTAGGCCTACTTGACGAGTAACGGGAAATGTTTAACATGAAACAGAATGTACAACAGTAGGCGGGAACACGTACTGAGAATCTATGGCGCCAAACAGCGGCCAATGAAGCCTCACTTCAATCACGTGCTATTGTTTACATTAGGATTTTTCTTACAGCGAAAAGATTATATATTCTACAGTAACCTTGCATAAATACTGAACGGCTATCTGTAACTCATCATCTTAAACTGGCAAATATCACTTGTTCATCTGCAAACATTATACAATTTATAATCTGTGAACCTAATTAAAATGTGTTTCGAAATTGTTTTGCTGATAATAGGATGACCAGAACTCTTAACGATATTCTGAAACATAGTGCTGTAAAGATGATGATCAAGAGTTCGTCGAAGAATTTGGATATTCGATAAAATTAAAAAAACAACTTCTTTTCATATTCTTTTATCTAAGTAATTTTAAAATTTAACAAACCCTTCATTGACACAAAAAAGAATGAACCCAGGACCTTCTTTCTATTGATCCCTTAAGCAAACTAGCAGCTTCACAGACAGAGCTTGCGGTTTTGAGTGATGAATGGATGAATGAATGGATCCCTTAAGCAAACTAGCAGCTTCACAGATAGAGCTTGCGGTTTTGAGTGATGAATGGATGAATGAATGGATCCCTTAAGCAAACTAGCAGCTTCACAGACAGAGCTTGCGGTTTTGAGTGATGAATGGATGAATGAATGGATCCCTTAAGCAAACTAGCAGCTTCACAGACAGAGCTTGCGGTTTTGAGTGATGAATGGATGAATGAATGGATCCCTTAAGCAAACTAGCAGCTTCACAGATAGAGCTTGCGGTTTTGAGTGATGAATGGATGAATGAATGGATCCCTTAAGCAAACTAGCAGCTTCACAGACAGAGCTTGCGGTTTTGAGTGATGAATGGATGAATGAATGGATCCCTTAAGCAAACTAGCAGCTTCACAGACAGAGCTTGAGGTTTTGAGTGATGAATGGATGAATGAATGGATCCCTTAAGCAAACTAGCAGCTTCACAGACAGAGCTTGCGGTTTTGAGTGATGAATGGATGAATGAATGGATCCCTTAAGCAAACTAGCAGCTTCACAGACAGAGCTTGCGGTTTTGAGTGATGAATGGATGAATGAATGGATCCCTTAAGCAAACTAGCAGCTTCACAGACAGAGCTTGCGGTTTTGAGTGATGAATGGATAAATGAATGGATCCCTTAAGCAAACTAGCAGCTTCACAGACAGAGCTTGCGGTTTTGAGTGATGAATGGATGAATGAATGGATCCCTTAAGCAAACTAGCAGCTTCACAGACAGAGCTTGCGGTTTTGAGTGATGAATGGATGAATGAATGGATCCCGTAAGCAAACTAGCAGCTTCACAGACAGAGCTTGCGGTTTAGAGTGATGAATGGATAAATGAATGGATCCCTTAAGCAAACTAGCAGCTTCACAGACAGAGCTTGCGGTTTTGAGTGATGAATGGATGAATGAATGGATCCCTTAAGGAAACTAGCAGCTTCACAGACAGAGCTTGCGGTTTTGAGTGATGAATGGATAAATGAATGGATCCCTTAAGCAAACTAGCAGCTTCACAGACAGAGCTTGCGGTTTTGAGTGATGAATGGATGAATGAATGGATCCCTTAAGCAAACTAGCAGCTTCACAGACAGAGCTTGCGGTTTTGAGTGATGAATGGATGAATGAATGGATCCCTTAAGCAAACTAGCAGCTTCACAGACAGAGCTTGCGGTTTTGAGTGATGAATGGATAAATGAATGGATCCCTTAAGCAAACTAGCAGCTTCACAGACAGAGCTTGCGGTTTTGAGTGATGAATGGATGAATGAATGGATCCCTTAAGCAAACTAGCAGCTTCACAGACAGAGCTTGCGGTTTTGAGTGATGAATGGATGAATGAATGGATCCCTTAAGCAAAGTAGCAGCTTCACAGACAGAGCTTGCAGTTTTGAGTGACTTGCTGTCAGATTACAATTACGGACCTTCAGCTGGGCCTCAAATTTATGATCACCCAAACGAGGGATTGCGTTTTTGTGGGAAATGTGTAGACCGATGAAGGGCATCCCGTCAGGCAGGAGGTAATACAACGGGTCCTGCAAAATTGCAATGTGTAAACCCAGCCTAAGTTTTCAGCAACTTTATCGTTTATAACAGTACTTTACCTTTGTTGTATGTTGTGTAATGTGTATATGCATCAACATTTACACCCGACGCAATTTAATTTTATTGTAGTTTACACGGCAGATACGTCGTAGCGCTGGTTGTTTCAATATCTCTTTCATCTGGCTTGGCTAATGACCATAAAGCAATTACGTTGTGTATTTACAGACAGGGGTGTGTGACATCCCACCAGCCAAAAGTGTTCATTTTTACACAAGAAATGTGTTGAAAACTGGAGGTGGAATAGTTTCTATAGAGTGAGGAGATAAAAAGACGACTCGAAAGGCAGTTTGTGTTTTGTCACGTGGAAAAACTCCACGGAAGAATCAAGTTATTCTACTGACAATGAAGTACAGTAAACTGGGGTAAACTTGACCACAAAAAGGAAATATTTAAATCAAGATATCAGTCCTAATTGTAACAAAATTGTAAAAATATCTTAAGAAATGGAGAAAAAGTAATGAACTTTAAAACATATTCATCACATCTGATATTTATTTATTACTACTTTGCTAATAATTGTAACATAAAATATAAAATATACAGAAAAACTTTAGCTCGCCCCTGAAAGAGTAGAACTCGTGCTCAGGGGCGGATTCCTGAATTGAAATTAATAATTATACAATACAATTTGTCTTATGTCTACTATGCAATTATAGTATATAAATTTAAATTTACAACTTTTCAATTTTTATAAAATCCATACATAACTTTTTAAATTTAATACTAGAACTATTAGAATTGACAAGATTAGGATATTTAAATATAAATTTGTTATATATTCTTGGGCCTAAATTACTACTATGATTAAATACTGTAACAGTGTTGCATTTTTGGTTCAAACAATCTTAAAGAATTCATACCTTTTATTTCATAACTATGAGAATACAATTCAAAATTATTTCGATTTCTATGTATGAATTTTATTAATATAATATAATAAATTTGTCTTACGTTAAGTACATTAAAGTCTAAAAACAAATTTTGAGATGGAAAATCAATAGGTTTATGAAGACATATTTTAATTATTTTCTTCTGTAATAAATAAAGTGGATTAAAATTGGATTTAAATGAGCTACCCCATCCTATAATAAATATATTGTGCGTAATGAACTTATTGACAAGTAATTCCTCAATAAAACAAAATAATATACTATTTTACGTAATTTATTACAAAGGTAATTAATGTGTTGGTTCCATTTTAAATGATTATCGAAAATTATGCCTAAATACTTAACTTCAGAGGACTCTTTAATAATCGGACATTTACACTGTATAAGACAACAATCAGAATGATGTAATTTAATACTTAATATAGATGTAGGAGGTTTGTTACATGATCTGATTTGTTATATGATTTAAATCTTCTTTTTTTGTAGTCGAGTTTACCCCAATTTACGGTACAGTATATGATACGGAAAGTATTTCAGCGGATGACAGGTAATATTTTAATTACATGTCGTTCGACAGGCTCCAAATCCCCACCGCATAGGCACATGCCCACATTGTGATCCATCTTCCAGGGCAGGAAAGACATAGAAAACTGAATCCGTCAACTACATTGTACAAGCATGGCAATTAGGCCCTACTCCTTACTGAAGACATTCTCAACTTTGCTCTTGGACACACAAACCAGCGTATTAAAGACATTCCGAGTACATACGAACTATTAATCCTTTTATTTGCTAAGGAGGTGGGAATTACACAACTCGGAGCATTTTAGGTTTATTGTATCTCAATGAAGTGATGAAATCTTCATACGAAAATGTGTCAACCCTGTGTTAAGGCTCATTCACAATGAAAATTAAACATAACATAAGAGTTAACTTAAGAATATGAACGTTAAGGTAATATCAAGATCATTCACGATGGGAACATAAACATAACAGCAAACATACTTGGTAACCATGGAAACATAACAACAATGCCATTTCCTCATATTCTGTCGTATACTTCAGCGCTCCACGATTGTGTACTGTTTGCAAATCACGTAAGCATAAGAATGAAAGTTTGGAGTTTGCAAACTTTCATGTTAACGTCTTACGGTAATGTTTATGTCAATGCTTATGTGAATCATTGTGAATGATCCCATTTGGTAGCCTGGGCGCAAACTTCTGTGTTTATGTTACGGTTATGTTTAATTTTCATTGTGAATGAGCCTTTAAACACATGCAGCAAGAAGATATTTATTTCCTATATCACAGTGAGTGTTTTGTTTTCTCATGACTTCGATTTGATGACAAAAATACTAGATAAATAAAAGGAGAAGGCAGCTGGCGACTATTAGAGAAGTATGGGATGTTTAATTGCAAACTATAAAGCTCTGTATACTATATTTATAGTGACTATTCAATAATAAACAAAATTATTATTGCATTCCGAGGGAAATGTACATTCTTTGCATGTGCTATGTTACATTTATACTGTAAATTGGCCTACATATTTACAAAACCCAGAAGAATCTTTTACATTCCTAATTTGTCATTTAGATATATGTTAGCTCTGAAATATTGTGTTATTAGTTTACTTATGAAAGCATGTTCCTGATTATAAAATATCAACAATCGATCGAAATATATTTTTACATTGTTTAGAAACAAAATATTTTTTACTTATTCACTTACTAATTTATTTATTTACTAAGTTATTTATTTACTTATTTACATGATTATAAATTTACATATTTAATTATTATTTACATATTTATTTACTTATTTTATTATTTATTTACTTATTTTCTTACTTATTTACTTAATTATTTTCTTATTTACTTATTCATTTATCTACTTATTTATTTACTTATTTACATATTTATTTATTTCTTATTTATTTACTTATTTCCTTACTTATTTACTAACTTATTTACTTATTTTCTTACTTATTTACTTATTAATTTACCTACTTATTTATTTACTTATTTACATATTTATTTATATATTTATTTATTTCTTATTTATTTACTTATTTACATATTTATTTATTTACATATTTATTTATTTCTTATTTATTTACTTATTTCCTTGCTTATTTACTAACTTAATTATTTACTTATTTTCTTACTTATTTACTTTATTATTTACTTATTCATTTACCTACTTATTTATTTACTTATTTACATATTTATTTATTTACATATTTATTTATTTCTTATTTATTTACTTATTTCCTTGCTTATTTACTAACTTAATTATTTACTTATTTTTTACTTATTTACTTTGTTATTTACTTATTCATTTACCTACTTATTTATTTACTTATTTACATATTTATTTGTTTAGTTATTTACGTATTAAACATACAAAGAAAAAAATTTATTACAGTTGTATGAACACAGAAAGTGTTCATACAACTGTAATAAATTTTTTCTTTGTATGTTTAATATCTCATTTATGAACACTGTTGAAGTTGACCTTACTTGTCAATTTACTTATTTACATATTTATTTATTTCTTATTTATGTACTTATTTCCTTATTTATTTACTAACTTAATTAGTTACTTTTTTCTTACTTATTTACTTTATTATTTACTTATTTACTTATTCATTTACCTACTTATTTATTTACTTATTTACATATTTATTTATTTACCTATTTACATATTTATTTATTTACCTATTTACATATTTATTTACTTATTTACATATTTATTTATTTCTTATTTATTTACTTATTTTCTTACTTATTTACTTTATTATTTACTTATTTTCTTACTTATTTAATTATTTACTTATTATTTAATTATTTCCTTATTTATTTATTTACCTATTATTTAATTATTTTCTTATTTATTAATTTACCTATTATTTAATTATTTTCTTATTTATTAATTTATTTGTTTATTTATTTATCTACTTATTTATTCATTTACATAACACAGCAAGCACTTGACTCTTGTCATTAGTTTACAATAAATGAAGAAACACTGTACACTATGAAGCAGTGCTGAACAATCATACAAATATTTATCACCAGCATTGGCAAAAGGTGACTATTTTAAAAACATATTTACACTCCACTAGCCACTAGCCCATGAACATTTTATTAGCCATCCAAGTTAAAGGTTAATGTGTGCAGACACAATGGAACTTCAGAACTGACTTTCAGTTTCTAAGACAGAAAGATATCCAAACGGAAAGCGGTTTTAAAAGGCATAATTGAATGCCCTCATTTCTGAGAGAAGTCTGTATAGAAAATATCCGTTGATTAATCGAAAAATATTCAATGGTTCGTCAAATTGAATAATACAGAAAAATGAATTCGTAACAACATGAAATTCGTAAATTCTTGCGTTCCCATTTCACAGTCTAAAAATTAACCGAAGGGGCCATTTGACCTACTAATTAAAAAAAAATAAACAAGAAAATTAAGATGTATATCATACAGTTTTACCACAGTCTAGTATATACAGTCACGAAGCTCAATATGTAATAAATATGCATCCATAGATAGTTGCTAACCACTAGGATCGCTACTATCACCTCATTACAGACAATGTGAAATAGTACCTGCACAGTCTATTGTTCCTAGCAACCTCAACTACTCAAGCTTCGTGACTGTATATACTAGACTGGTTTTACTTAGTTACTAGGACTTTAAAGACTACACTCATTCAGCGGCCAGTCCTGTGAGGGACTAATATTACTTTAATGAAAATTCGGGCATGCAAAGAGAACTTATAGTGGAAGAGTAGTGAAATTTCATCAAAAACTTTACCATCACATTCTCAGGGACAATGTGAAACGGGATTAGACCCTTACCTTCCGGAGAGTTAAGTGCATTTGGAGGTTCCTTTTTACATTCGTGTAACCTTCAAGTGTGCAGCGACAAGTTTTTTTCTAATTAAATGAATTTGTATGCAGGGAGACCGGAAGAAATTCGCATCCAAGCAGAATACCTCCAAGGAAGACTGAATGACCTCGGGCGGTTGTCCACGTGATCTGAGTATGAAAATGCAACGATTCGTGAACTTCCACACCATGCATGAGCGACGCCACTGATAAAAAGAGAATGGCTGCAATTGGACACGTGAAGGTCGTTCGCAATATGGAGTGGAGTGGATTCGCAAGAACGTACTGGTATCAGAATATCAAAATTGTACTACACGGAGCTATGCCATGTTCGAATCCAATGGCATACGCAGAATTTTGTCAGGGGGGGGGGGAATTATTAAAATTGTTTAGAATTTTACATTATTGGTATTTTAAATTTTATTATTATGATTATTATTATTAATCTGAAAGTTAGAATTTATAAAACAGTTATATTACCGGTTGTTCTGTATGGTTGTGAAACTTGAACTCTCACTTTGAGAGAGGAACAGAGATTAAGGGTGTTTGAGAATAAGGTTCTTAGGAAAACATTTGGAATGAAGTTACAGGAGAATGGAAAAAAGTTACACAACACAGAACTGCACGCTCTGTATTCTTCACCTGACATAATTAGGAACATTAAATCCAGACGTTTGAGATGGGCAGGGCATGTAGTACGTATGCCTATAGAATGTTAGTTGGAAGGCCGAAGGGAATAAGACCTTTGGGAAGGCCGAGACGTAGATGGGAGGATAATATTAAAATGGATTTGAGGGAGGTGGGATATGATGGTAGGGACTGGATTAATCTTGCTCAGAATAGGGACCGATGGCGGGCTTATGTGAGGGCGGCAATGAACCTCCGGGTTCCTTAAAAGCCATAAGCATTATTATTATTATTATTATTATTATTATTATTATTATTATTATTATTACCATCATCATCAGCTGAGTTTTCACAGCGGGATGTGAAACTAGTTCTGGGAAGAACGTTTGCGACAACATAGTCACGCTGCGGCTGTGACAAAATATTTGCCAGTGTGAAATTTTCAGTAACCTCGCGAGAATCACTACAGGAATTTTTGCTAAAAAAATTAAAAAATTGAGCTTTCCGGTCGCTTAGACATATCAAAGAATCCGGAACGATAATGTGAAGATTATATTAAAAATATGAACTGTAAAATGCACAGAAAGTTAAACGAATTTTCACAATAAAGTCAGAATTCAAACTAAGGAATAGAATAGAATGAATAGAATGATTTATTTTCGCTGGAAGAGTTAAGGCCATAAGGCCTTCTCTTCCACTCAACCAGCCTTAATCAATACAATACATATTTAAGTTACGAATATTTACACTACACTTAAAAGATTTTCCAGCAATATTCTTCAGTTAAGTTTTAACAACTAGTAGACTACATATTTATTTAAATTTAGATCAACCTATAAGGTAAAGTAATAACATAATTTATGAGCTAATTTAATTCAATCAATTATAATTAAGTTAAGATAACCAGTAAAATGATGATAATTAATTTAATTGATTAAATGGTGATCTTACTTGTGTTAATTGTGGAAGCATGAGCTGTTTCGGTGCTTCTTCACACCATCCTCAGAACCTACTAGTTCTCGGCGTCATCTCGAACTTCGCTGCCTGTTGTGTGGGTGCGTTCGATTGTTGAAAAGTGTTGAAATGTGGTGTCAAATAGTGTGTGTGTTCTGAAATTGATCTGTGTTTTGAGAATTTGATCAGGGTGTGTTTTAGTGTGTCTGTATATTTCATCACCACATTTCAACACTTTTCAACAATCTAACGCACCCACACAACAGGCAGCGAAGTTCGAGATGACGCCGAGATCTAGTAGGCTCTGAGGATGGTGTGAAGAAGCACCGAAACAGCTGTAAGCCGCACATGCTTACACAATTAACACGAGTAAGATCGCCATTTAATCAATTACTTATATTCAAGTTAGTGTTAAAAGTAATGTACGAAAGATTCAACATGAATTAATTTAATATAAGTTTACTAGAAACGAACGGATGAATACTGCTCTTAAAATGAGTTTAAAATCGACAATTCACAATATTTAACATCTGCATTGCAGAGCTGTCAAGACAACTTGTTCAAAATGTTTCACAACAATTTAAATTTCATATTGTGTCAGTTTCATTTTATTATAAGGTCGGTACTATTTTTTAGATCTCTCTATAAAAAAAGATAGCATTGTCATAATTCGAATGTGCCGCAGCGGAAAGCACAGAATTAGTCTATATTGAAGGAGTGGTAGGAGGACTATGCCTTATATCGATGTAGATTTTGTTACTCTGATAGTGAAAAATTAGAGAAGGGGAGACGATTATGGATAAAAATAATACTCAAATCTAAACATAATTTTTTTTAAAGTTCAAGGGGGGGGGGTTCAAACCCGGTAACCCCCTTGCGTACGCCCATGCGGCTACATGGGAACCAACATGCAGAGTCAAAGCTGTATTTCTCTAGTACAGGCATGTCAATTGATGCCCACAGGAGCAAGCGCGCGCTTTAGAGCCCCGGAGAGCCTGAGCGTTTTACAGCGGAAAGGAAAGAGACAGATAAAAGAGGTAGTAGGCTATATGCCGCTTGGTCGAGCTATATTCAGGGATGGCCAGCACTGATTCAATAGGTAAAGGGAAGAGAACTTGTTAAAACTGTATCCATGTTAATTTTTAGATTTGCCTGAGAAGTATAAGAATGTAAGTTTTAATTTTAATGCTCATATTTCACAAGTTTGATTTTTTTATTCAAAATAAATATTTTCTTAACTTTTCGTATAGAAAAAACAAATTTTCAGGTATAGGCCTATTTATTTAGTAGCCTTACAGAATGTTTTCGTAAATATAATATACCGTATATACGTATTACTGAAGATAGTGTATTGAAAATTTTGAAAATATTCGCATGGAAATTGTTTGTAAGGAAATGAATTAACAAAGCAACTACTGTTACATCATAAGCAAAAGATACATGCCCATGTGTTGTAAAAATGTCAGCTCTATAGCTTCAGCAGATTTCGAGAAAATAATTTAATATTCTGATGATAGGAAGTTGCTCACAAATATCACCTTAAAAGCATAATGCGATAAGAGTTTTGTTATGTAATATTAGTTACACTTAAAACAGATACAGTACCTAGGTAACTTTGCTTTGTACTGTAATATTATTTTGATTAGTTTATTGATTACTTTTGTAAGGCTAAAGATACCATCAATATAAATTCCGACTTACCATGTCATACTCAATCTCTTTCTTTGGAATATCACTTCCTTTATGAATGATGTGTTTCATCCACTTAATACAGTATAATATTATACTACTATGGAATTTAAGTGAATATTCCTTCTTAACTCTCTATTATGTTATCAAGATTTAAAACACAAGTGCAATATTAAGAAATAAGTGTTAGTACTTTTGTTTTACAGACAATATAGATAATATTAAACAGAAAGAAGCCATATAAAAATAACGACAAAAAATTTAACGTTCCGTTTGAAGTTTGTGCACCACTGTTTTCTTAATTGAACAGGTTGCTTATTCATATACACAACCCTTCCTCTTTCCATACGTAGCGCTTGCTGCCCGCGCACGACGTCAAGGTCAGAAAAATGTGCTTGCTTTGACATCACTGCTCTAGTAGAACCTATAGGACACTCCTTGAAATGCGTGTGGTGTCTGCTATATCCAGACGACCTACGTATGTCGATGTAACTCCTGGATTGCGGACCGCGCCAGCTGTATACACGAACAGACAGGTCAATTGGTATTCACTCACTCATTTTCTACGCCTCGACTTGTAATTCATAGCCAGACAGGAAGGTTCTATGTTTATTTATGCTGCCTCAGTGTGGAGTGCAGCACTCGCTCCTGAAAACCATAACCTGCACTTTACTACACTCTTCCTTGCTCCATAAGAGGCACCACGAAGCTTCAACTGAATAACAACAAGTTCTGTGATGGACTTATGACGTCTACGTTACTTAAAAGCCTTCAGTCTGAATAGAGAGGTCAGATAAACGTTGACATTAAAGCAGAATCCATACACGCTGTAGTGAGGACGAAGAAACTTCTTGGAATCTGAAAGCAAGCTTAGAATTCAGATTTTGAAATTAAAACTGAATGTGTTCAACCGTCGGGAAATCGTACGAATCCTCATGGCATGTCTAATCGTTGTCAATGGATTGATGGTCAGTTTTATAATCACTTTTTCCCTAATTCCTTTCTTTTGCAACGTCTGGAACGTCGGGGTTTACTTCGAAACCTATCGCTTTACTTGCTTCAAGTAAAATTTCCGTGTTTTCCCTAATCGTTTGTGGATTAAGTTACTTCATTATCTACTTATTTTCTTACTTATTTACTTAATTATTTACTCATTTTCTTACTTATTTACTTATTCATTTACTTATTTTCTTACTTATTTACTTATTTTCTTATTTATTTACTTATTTTTTTACTTATCTATTTACTTATTTTCTTACTTATTTACTTAATTATTTACTTATTTTCTTTCTTATTTACTTAATTATTTACTCATTTTCTTACTTATTTATTTACTTATTTTCTTACTTATTTATTTACTTATTTATTTACTTATTTTCTTACTTATTTATTTACTTATTTTCTTACTTATTTACTTAATTATTTACTCATTTTCTTACTTATTTACTTATTTTCTTACTTATTTATTTACTTATTTTCTTACTCATTTATTTACTTAATTATTTACTTACTTTCTTATTTATTTACTTATTTTCTTACTTATTTATTTACTTATTTTCTTACTTATTTACTTAATTATTTACTTATTTATTTACTTATTTTCTTACTTATTTATTTACTTATTTTCTTACTTATTTACTTAATTATTTACTTATTTTCTTACTTATTTATTTATTTAGTTATTTTCTTATTTATTTATTCATTTTCTTACTTATTTACTTATTTTCTTACTTATTTACTTAATTATTTACTTATTTTCTTACTTATTTATTTACTTATTTTCTTACTTATTTATTTACTTATTTTCTTACTTATTTACTTATTTATTTACTTATTTTCTTACTTATTTACTTAATTATTTACTTATTTTCTTACTTATTTATTTACTTATTTTCTTACTTATTTACTTATTTATTTACTTATTTTCTTACTTATTTACTTAATTATTTACTTATTTTCTTACTTATTTACTTAATTATTTACTTATTTTCTTACTTATTTACTTAATTATTTACTTATTTTCTTACTTATTTATTTACTTATTTTCTTACTTATTTACTTATTTATTTACTTAATTTCTTATTTATTTACTTATTTTCTTACTTATTTACTTATTTTCTTATTTATTTACTTATTTTCTTACTTATTTACTTATTTTCTTACTTACTTACTTTTTTCTTACTTACTTATTTTCTTACTTATTTACTTATTTTCTTACTTATTTACTTATTTATTTACTTATTTTCTTACTTATTTATTTACTTATTTTCTTACTTATTTACTTATTTATTTACTTATTTTCTTACTTATTTACTTAATTATTTACTTATTTTCTTATTTATTTACTTATTTTCTTACTTATTTACTTATTTTCTTACTTACTTACTTTTTTCTTACTTACTTATTTTCTTACTTATTTACTTATTTTCTTACTTATTTACTTATTTTCTTACTTATTTACTTATTTATTCATCTATTTATTTATTTAGTTATTCATTTACCTAACATAGCAAGCACTTGGCTCGTGTCATTAAGCTTATAAATGAAGAAACACTGTACACTATGAAGTACTGCTGAACAAACATACAAATATTTGTAACGTATCACACATTAACCTTTAACTAGGATGAAGGTACCTTTCTCAAACCGCTTTTCCCAGTACATTCTTACCATGACTATTACACTTCTACTATGTAATACTATTTTTGACCAATAAAACGGTACGGAATGATGTGTTTCACCCAATCATTGCTGCTTATCCTACAATTTTATTACCTCCCTAGCATTTATTTTTATCACCTCCCTAGCATTTGTTTGTTTTTATCACTTCTCTAGCATTTGTTTCTTTATTACGGATTTTATTAATTTGTCCTACAGAATAATCTCTGCAATGTCTGTAAAAAATGCACGTTGATTTATCGAAAAATATTCAATGGTTCGTCAAATTGAATAATACAGATAAATGAATTCGTAGCAACATGAAATTCGTAAAGTCTTGCGTTCCCATTTTACAGTCTAATTAAATGAACCATTTAGAAAACACCTCGCAACATGAAGATGAGATGTGGTAGGTAAATAAGTAAGACATTATTGTTAATTACTATATTGTTATTATTATTATTATTATTATTATTATTATTATTATTATTATTATTATTATTATTTCAGTACGTAGTATTGTGATCTTTCCCTCTTTGATGATAACTGGTATTAGTTGGCAACACTGAAGAGACGGCCAAATTAGACGTTTAGGGCCGTATTCATAGACATTTTTAGTGCGGGCTTCCGGTGGATGATCAGCGAACTAACGTTTTTCGTATTTATAAATCACTTTTAGCGATATGATATGATATGATATGATATGATATGATATGATATGATATGATATGATATGATATGATATGATATGAATCTTGTACAAGTAACCAGCCGATAGCCGGGGCTAGCTTAGCACGCTCGTAGCGCGGACTAGGAAAATGTCTATGCATAGCATCCTTAGGAACTACACTTACGTGATCGCCACTATATTTGTAGATGAGTCGACGATGCATTGTTGCCAAACTACGCAGATATTCAGTCAAATTTTCTAATTACGCGCAATAGTTTTTTAATGTATTCTACTATTATTCACTCATTAAAGCGACTGAAGCCCTTTCTTCCTGATAAATTAAAATTAATCCTTGTACAAACACTCGTGATGCCACACTTTGACTACTGCGATATTATATTAAGTAAACTAAATGCAAATTTGAGCAGCAGGCTGCAACGTGTGCATAATGCGTGCGTCCGTTATATTTGCAATATTCGGAAGTATGATCATGTTTCCCCGTCTTTCCAAACTCTGTCTTGGCTAAGGCTAAGCGATCGACGAGCCCTGCATTCTCTTGTTCTCTTATTTCAAATTCTGCGCACCGCTACCCCAATCTATTTGGCTTCTCGTTTTCAAAATTTATCCGCATATCATCAGCTAAGTACAAGATCTCATCAGAACAATTTACTCATTATACCCTACCACAAGACATCTTTATATTCTTCATCTTATACAGTTTCAGTTGCTAGAAATTGAAACTCGCTACCGAGTGATGTAAGGGGTTGTTGGACAATAACTTCATTCAGGTCAAAATTACATAAATTCTTATTTAACAGATTAATTGCTTATTAATATTTATTACATATAATGAAACTAACATCTGTCCATTCTTATTATTATTATCATTAATTTCTCTAAATAGATTTACAAAACCTCTAATGGCAATTACATTAATATTCTCATTATAGAAATATATTTTAGATTTATATATATTTTTTTTCTCCCTGTAACATAGTTCTAGTAAGCTTATATTAAATTAATTTTCATCATTTTGATAGCTATCTCAAATCTCAAATTAATCATAATTGATTGAATTAAATTAGCTCATAAATTAAGTTACTACTTTACCTTATAGGTTTATCCAAATTTAAATAAATATGTAGTCTACTAGTCGTTAAAACTTAACTGAAGAATATTGCTGTAGAACCTTTTAAGTGTAGTGTAAATATTCGTAATTTAAATATGTATTGTATTGATTAAGGCTGGTTGAGTGGAAGAGAAGGCCTTATGGCCTTAACTCTTCCAGCAAAAATAAAACATTATTATTATTATTATTATTATTATTATTATTATTATTGTCCCCTTCTACCTGCACAGGTAGATCACTTCGACTCTGTACGGGCCATAATAAAACGATTTGTTGCGAAGTTCATAAAAAGTATGACAAAATGTGTCATTTAAGTGATACCGAATATTTTAATTCAAAATACTACAGTGTTTAAAATGTCTTCAATTCCCCAGAGTCATCACCGTGAAAAACCGTGTTCGCAGCTGTACATAACTATGTTTATAAGTAGATTAAAATTCCCTAAAACGTGACATGACTAACCATTACCATTATCGCTACCACTTCATCATTATAAAAGTTTTGTTTGTGTGGCAAGACAATAGCGTGGTTACATAGTTCTCAGAATAAGCAAGTTCACTGTTATAAATGGCCTTCGCATAGCCTGTAATTTATTTTGTAAATGTGTACTGTATAACAAAAGATGCTTAGTAATTTAATTTTTAAAGCATTTCTGTTTGACACTACAAGATATAATACAACGAAATGTGTTATGGCATAGTAAATATATTGCACGTGTAGGCTACACTTTAAATTTTACGTTTCTGAAAGAGTAAGATCTACTTCGTAATGAAATTCGAACAGGTTCTGTCTATACAAAATTATCTCTAATTACACAGGATTTAACCACGTAAATTTAAGTTCATTGTCTGGGCAACTTTTCATCTTCTCCACGCCGAACCTGCAGTAAATCCTGGACAATCCGGTTTGACGAAGGGACGGAGTTGAACGGATTTTCGAAAATATCGATAATAATTTAAGGCACAGACTCATGCAAACACTCGAATATCGATAATAATTTAAGGGACAGACTCAAGCAAACACTCGGATATCGATAATAATTTAAGGGACAGACTTATGCAAACACTCGAATATCGATAATAATTTAAGGGACAGACTCATGCAAACACTCGAATATCGATAATAATTTAAGGGACAGACTCAAGCAAACACTCGGATATCGATAATAATTTAAGGGACAGACTTATGCAAACACTCGAATATCGATAATAATTTAAGAGACAGACTCATGCAAACACTCGAATATCGATAATGATTTAAGGGACAGACTCAAGCAAACACTGGAATATCGATAATAATTTAAGGGACAGACTCATGCAAACACTGGAATATCGATAATAATTTAAGGGACAGACTCATGCAAACACTGGAATATCGATAATAATTTAAGGGACAGACTCATGCAAACACTCGAACATCGATAATAATTTAAAGGACAGACTCATGCAAACACTCGAATATGGATAATAATTTAAGGGACCAAAGACTGGAATATCGATAATAATTTAAGGGACAGACTCATGCAAACACTCGACATTTATTACTCTGATTTCTACTGTCTGATTTCTACTTACTTGTTGTTCACATTTTATTATTATTATTATTATTATTATTATTATTATTATTATTATTATTATCTTATTCAGTTTTGTGTGTAAAATTGTAGTGTACTTTGTAAATTTGTAGTGTTTTTGTAACGCAGTTTTACTCCTGGTTGAGTGTTAGAGAAGGCCGTATGGCCTTAACTCTGCCAGGTTAAATAAATTATTATTATTACTATTATTATTATTATTATTATTATTATTATTATTATCATTATTATTATTATTATTATTATTATTATTATTATTATTATTACTACAGTAGTGACGATATTTCTTCTGTCCTTCAGATCTGTCTCTAGATTTAATATGTACTGGTACGAAGAAATAAGAAATCTTTAAATTTAATTTAGTATAGAATTTCTTTAAAATTTAAAGATGTAATCACAAAATTAGCCTTCCATCTCTCGAAGTAAAACAGCGCCACAGCGTTGTCTCGTCTCAGTAGCTAATAACGTTGAAGATGAATGAAGTGTGACAAATGAAACCGTCGTGGCTATTAGTTCACTGCCTTCAGCTGACATCTTGTTCAGCCAGTTTCATACGACAGTTCATTACTGTTCTTTCCTGCTTCTTCTTCTTTTCCTTCTAGACATTCTCCTCTAACTATTTTTCTTATTTCTTCTTTTATTATACTTTCTTTTTGGACGATACATAATTATAGGGAAAGTACTGTCTGTTCCAGTCTGTCCGCCCATTGCGTAAAGTGAATTCTCTTAAAATAGTACCGACTGGACAAATTTTGGTTCATATTCAGTACGTGGGAACCATTTTGTCGGAATTATGTACGCGAGATAAAGTAATTCACTTAAAATATATATATATATATATATATATATATATAAGTAATTGTTTTTACAGTACCTGGCCACATTATTATAATATAATATTATTATATAAATTTTGTCTTTAAGTATTAAATACGGTATTTAATTTAGAGTGTTTGTCAGTTTCTTTGACAATTTTCAGGTTTGCTTCGCCGATGAATCAACCTTTCAGTGTTTGATGGGCAAAGCAATATTTGTTCGTCGACGAAAGGGAGAAAATTTTGCTCCTGGATGGCCTGGTTAACACATTTAAACACCCAATATCAGTCATGATATGGTCTGTGATATCAGGCAAAGGTTCAGGACGACTCTACATTGTTCAGGGAACAATGAAACAAGATCAATATATCCAGGTATTGGAAAACAGGCTTATCCCTCAGCTGAACGAATGGTTCCCAAATAGGAAGAAATATATTTTTATGCAAGATGGTGCACCCTACCACACTGCTAGGAGAGTCAAAACGTTTCTGGCTTCCAAAAACATTCCAGTTATGCCATGGCCAGGAAACTCACCGGACTTGAATCCCATTGAGAATGTCTGGACACTCGTAAAAAGAGAGATGGCAAAAGAATTAATTACTACCAGAGTTCGACTTATTGAAAGGCTGATACATGTTTGGAATCACAATGAGAGGATCCAGGAAATAATACAGAAGTGTATTGTAAGCATACCAAAGAGAATTGAAGCTGTAATTAAAGCCAAAGGATGTCGTATGAAATACTGAAATTTCTGTAAAAATGAGATGTGGTTGGTCATTTATCAATATTTCTTGAATTAACATTGTTATAATTGTAATTATACTTAATATTGTTTAAAAATTAAATATGTGATATGAATTCTGCTTAAGAAAGGAAACCAGAGTTCAAATGAGGAAGTAATATGTAAAATATAGTGAAAATGTGAGTGATTATAATAATGTGGCCAGGTACTGTAAATCGTAAAAATACTTTTTTCATATAGGAGAAGGATAGTGTTTTACACATACCAATTTTCATTATTATACAAGATGCAGTAATGGAGGAAAAAATGTTGAATATTTCCAAAAATTTTACTGCTGTAAGCTGTATCTAACCCCGTAACAGATTTACAGTAGATGTTCCAGCAGTCCCACCAAACCTGTGAAATCGAGGAAGGGAAATGATGTAAGGGATCTGTACTCATTCCTGTCAGAAGGACAGAAGACTTAGGTTACTTTGAACTAGTCTTTGCTAAGTTTCATCAATTTACTTGACTTTTGTTGTATCTAGCACATTTTTTCGTAAAGAATTTCCTCATGTTTTCTTTCTTTACACAATAACTTTACCATTTCAAGTGAAATCTTTAATATTGTTCTGAAAATATGGTTGTGTTTACAAAAAGGAAGTATTTTACTTTAATCATTTCTCACGAATTTTAAAATATGATAAATCACAATGTTGTCCTTAAAACAGTAAAAATTGTGTGTTCATATTCCTTGTGTAATCTTCTTTATTTAATCCTCAACAAGAAATCGCAGAAGGAAATTTGTTCTGCCGTTTTTCCATGCATAAGGTAATTGAATGGAAGAAAGCCCATTGAATGGAATAAGGATAATTGCAAGGTTATTTTATAACGACTATTTCTTCCTTACTGTATACACATTTATATCATTTAAAATGTTTTTCAGTTAATAAAATAATGAATAATAGCGTGAATCTCAGTTGTTTACTATGGCTAAAAATGTGTTATTTATACAGCTACTCAAATATTTCAAAGGCCTTTTTCTCAAAACTTCAATTTCTGGGTTACGCCCGTTTTCGATTCAACTTCTCAATTGTAAAAAAAAGAGACTACCTAAGAGATAGAGCAATGCAGACATAACATAACATAACATAACATAACATAACATAACATATAACATAACATAACACATAACATACATACATAGCTACATACATGCATACATACATACATACCTACATACATACACACCTACATACATACATACCTACATACATACCTACATACATACATACATACATACATACATACCTACCTACATTATACATACCTACATACATACATACACACCTACATACATACATACCTACATACATACATACATACCTACCTACATACATACATACATACATACATACATACACACCTACATACATACATACATACATACATACCTACATACATACACACCTACATACATACACACCTACATACATACACACCTACATACATACATACCTACATACATACATACATACATACATACACACACATACATACATACCTACATACATACATACCTACATACATACATACCTACATACATACACACCTACATACATACATACCTACATACATACATACATACATACCGGTACATAAGTTACATACATACATACATACATACATACCTACATACATACATACATACACACCTACATACATACATACCTACATACATACATACCTACATACATACATACACACCTACATACATACATACCTACATACATACATACATACACACCTACATACATACACACCTACATACATGCATACCTACATACATACATACATACACACCTACATACATACACACCTACATACATACATACCTACATACATACATACCTACATACATACATACATACACACCTACATACATACACACCTACATACATACATACCTACATACATACATACCTACATACATACATACATACACACCTACATACATATATACCTACATACATACATACACACCTACATACATACATACCTACATACATACATACATACATACCTACATACATACACACCTACATACATGCATACATACATGCATGCATACATACATACATACATACATACATACATACATACATACATACATACATACATACATACCTACATACATACATACATACATACATACATACATACCTACATACATACATACATACATACACACCTACATACATACACACCTACATACATACATACACACCTACATACATACATACCTACATACATACATACCTACATACATACACACCTACATACATGCATACATACATACATGCATGCATGCATGCATACATACATACATACATACATACATACATACATACATACATACATACATACATACATACACACCTACATACATACATACATACCTACATACATACATACACACCTACATACATACCTACATACATACATACATACATACCTACATACATGCACACCTACATACATGCACACATACATGCATGCATGCATGCATGCATACATACATACATACCTACCTACCTACCTACCTACCTACCTACCTACCTACCTACCTACCTACCTACCTACCTACCTACCTACATACATACATACATACATACATACATACATACATACATACATACATACATACATACATACATACATACATACATACCTACCGATGCTGCAACTTTCCAATCCAGTAGAGGAAGTAGTCGCATTGACTTAACAATAACTAATAACAAATTGCTTCGTTATTTTTCTGAGTGGCAGTGCGGGGAGGAAGAAAGTTGCTCGGACCACAACATCATAAAATTCAGAATTGAAAGTTCTAACATTGGAGAATGCAAGACGAGCTACTTGGGAGTACGTTACATCACTAAGCAGGAGAATTATAAGAAGTTTCAAACTAGTCTGGCCAACAATTTCATCTCTACCTTCAACTGCTCCAACCAACTAGAAGTAACGAAGCTCGACAAGGAATTACGAGGAAAAACTAAACAGTACAACGCTGAAGCATTAATACAGGACTGTTTCTCGTGTATAACAGCAGCATGCAATACAGCTTTTAGAATCTCAAGAAGTAAAAAGCAAATAACAGGTAGAACTGTTCCATGGTGGTCCACAGAACTACAAATACTACGGAAAAAAACAAATGCACTACGTCGAAGATACCAACGAACTCGGAACAATGAAGACCTAAGGAGCGAGCGGAAAACACAGTACATGGAAGGAAAAAGGTTATACCAATCCAGAATAGAGGAAGAAAAATTTAAATCCTGGCAAAAACACTGCTCCTCAATTGAAGGGAACAATCCATGGGATACAATTTATAAAATCGCGTCTGGAAAAGCAAGAACCATGACCTGCCTCTCAACTCTTCAAACATCAGATGGAACCTTCACCGATAATGCAGAAAGCACGATTAGTCATATGTTAGATGCTTTCGCCCCCAAGGACGAAGAGATCAACGATAGTGCAAGTCATAAGCGAATTAGAGAGCTAACAACGGAGGCCATACGTACTGAAGATGATAAACTCTTCACTCGTGAAGAAATTTTATATACGATAAAACAATTCAATCCTAAGAAAGCACCCGGGGAAGATGGACTGACAAGCGAGATACTCCTTCAAGTTTTCAAAGCTTTTCCAGCATTTATGACTGAGATATACAATAAATGTCTCAAAGAAAGCTGTTTCCCACAACAATGGAAGAAATCTAACATAGTGGCGATAATTAAACCTGGCAAAAAAGAGGTTAAGGACGTGTCAAAATATCGACCTATCAGCTTGCTAAACGTGGCAGGTAAAGTCCTAGACAAATTAATGATTAACAGAATCCTGCATCATGTGCATACTAATACTGCTGGTTTGAACAGGAATCAATATGGTTTCATGCCCCAAAAAGGAACAGTGGACGCATTGATGGCGGCTAAGGAGATCATTGAAGAAAACTTAAGTGAAAATAACTGTATTGCAGTAGTTAGCTTGGACGTCCGAGGAGCATTTGATGCGGCTTGGTGGCCAGGCATTCTTTACAATCTTAGAGAATTGAAATGTCCTAAGAATCTCTTTAATCTTGCAAGAAGTTATTTCAGCAATAGAATTTCTGCTCTAGGGACTAATACTTTTAAAATAGAGAGACCTGTGACTATGGGATGTCCACAAGGTTCTTGCAGCGGTCCTGGGTTCTGGAATATACTGTATAATTCGCTGCTCAATTTGGACTTCACTCATCGTACGAGGGTCATTGCTTTCGCGGACGACTTAATGGTTCTAACGCAAGGAAAAACCACTACGGATGCAGAGAATTATGCCAACCTAGATTTGAAGAAAATCGAAAAATGGGCGAGAGAAAACAAAATGCACTTCAATGAAAAGAAGTCCAAAACATTATTAATATCAAGGAAAAGATCAGGAGACGACAAAACACTGAACATCTACTTAAACAATAAACGTCTGGAGCAAGTATCCGAACTAAAGTACTTGGGTATCTATCTCGATACCAGATTTAATTTTGACAAACATGTAGATTACATTACAGAGAAATGCACTCCGATAATAAACATGCTAGCAAGAGTAGCTGAACTCAAATGGGGTCTAGAACATCAGGCACAAAAAACCATATACATGGGTGCAATTGAACCAGTACTAACATATGGCGCACCGATATGGGAGAAGGCCTTAACAAAACAAAACAACTTAAGGAAATATCAACGTGTTCAAAGACTAATGAACATCAAAATAGCGAAGGCATTTAGAACACTTTCATATGACGCCTAATGTGTAATAGCAGGAGTTCTTCCAATTCGTCTAGTCATAGAAGAAAAGGTCAGAATTTATAGAGCCACCCACAAAAACATGGAGTACGATGCACCTCTGGAAGTGATTCACTGGCCACACCCAGCTGAAGAACCACTCATAAGAGCGCCTGTGGAGGATACGGCAAACAAAATAGATATATACACGGATGGAAGTAAAATCGGAGGAAAAGTTGGAGCTGCTGCGGTCATAATCCAAAACGACGTGGTCATCCACCGATCCGAATACAAACTGCATGAAAAATGTTCTAACAATCAGGCAGAACAAATAGCAATCTTGAAGGTACTACAACACATTGAGAGTGTAGAAATAACAGAAGAAACAGAGAATATTGCAGTAGTTAACACAGACAGCAAAGTGACACTGGACACTTTACAGAACAAAAATAAACATAATCCAATAATTGAAAATATAAAGAGAGAATTGAAAAAATTGGAGAGACAGCAATGGACAGTTCTCTTTAGGTGGGTGAAGGCCCATGTCGGAATAGTAGGGAATGAGATAGCTGACCGTCTTGCCAAACAAGCCGCCATAGAAGATGAAGGGGAAATAGCTTATAACAAAATACCGAGAGATACCATAGTAACAGAAGAGAGAGAAAAGACCTTAAGAAAATGGCAAGAGCAGTGGACTATCTCAACTAAGGGCTCAATAACGAAATCATTCTTCCCATCAATTAAAGATAGATTGAAGATAAATTTACCTGTCGGGGCAGAATTTACTTCTATTGTGACAGGTCACGGCTTCACAAGATCGTACCTTCACAGATTCAAGATTATTCCAACTCCAACGTGCCCTTGCAGACTAAAAGAAGAGCAGACAGTCAACCATATAATATTAAGATGTGCCACACTGACAAAAGAAAGAAGAATCCTACGAGCTAGTATAATACGCACAGGTCAAACCTGGCCTCCACCTTTTGATCAGTTCACAACAGCATACCTCAAAAGCTTCAGAAAATTTATAAAATCCATAGGATTTGGCAAAATGTGACAGAATTGAAATTAGAAATAATATTAACAATGATGGTAACCTAAAATATAAGAAGTACAATTAGGCAACACTTGTATCTATAAGAATTTCAAGATCGCAATCAAAATTGTAAATATCTTGTTCTCATAAATTATGTAACTAATTATTGTAATATTTTATGTAAAGCATGTAGTATTACTCCAATGTAATGGAGCATGCTGATATACAAAAAAACAAAAAAAAAAAAAAAATACCTACATACATACCTACATACATTACAATATTTCATTAGAATGCACTAGGCAGTCATTGTGCTTTGTAAGTAGAGATATGAGAACTACGTATAACATAGCCGTCCTTCACTTCACACAGCAGTTATGAGCCATGTCAATAGCCACTGTCACGTTAAATGACGTAGCGGGGCTTCACGCTTACATAGGCCTACAGGACATGGGAGTGGGCGGTTACTGAGCAGAGCGTGGCCAGACTACATTACTTCAGCAGAAGCTGAAATGATGATGTGAATTAAAAAGAGATAGCCACGGCCAGGATGGTCCACACTGTGTGGCGCTGTTTTAGAACTGGGGACCGTTCAGAGTAGTGGTCCAAGTAACAGCGATGCTCAATGTAGTACGAGAAAAAAAATGCTTCTCGAAATTACAAACGAAATATGACAGAAACAAAATGCGTTCTCACAAACCACAGTGAAATACTATTATTAGGGCTAGGATTTTGATGAAATTGCATCTTTTTTCTAGTACGCCAGAAACATAGCTGCTTTAGTATTTATATGTTATGTGATAAACTGAATGTTTTAAGACGTATTTGTTACGGCATTTTTTTTTTGCCTGTTTCAACTCATAAGAGCATCTTTTGTTTTATTCGGTCATTTTTTTTAGGCATTTTCATTTAATTTTGGCCATAAATCCCCGTTATTAATGTAAAATAATGTCTATTTCCTTTGATATTTTCTTTACATATTTTGTCAATTTATACCCATTATTTTGTATATTATTTTAATCGTTTTCCTACACAAATATTGCCATTTTAACGCAGTACACCCCATGTAATGGATCAGTCCAACCACCCCTTCAATATAGACTCTTCTATACCTGCTAATTCCGGATAAGAGTGGTCTTGTGGTAGACTACATGGAAACTAAAAGTAAAGTAAATCCATGGCGCTACAGCCCATGAAGGGCCAAGACCGACCAGCCGACTGCTGACCTCACGTCCACATGCCGACGGAGATGTGAACGATCATACATGGAAACTACATCAGATAAAATAATTAATTAAAGTGTACTACTTAGAAAAAATTATATAAAATTTAATTACTAGTCTAAATATTAAGTAGTACAAAACCTTTTTTCCTACTAAGGCAATTATGTAAGATCAATTTTTAGGGCATTTTAAGGGCATTTCTCAAAGATTTTTAGGTCATAAATGCATTGTTTTAGGACAATTTTTCATGCTTTATGTGGGGCCGGGTAGCTCAGTTGGTAGAGCAGCTGGCTACGGACTGGAAGGTCCGGGGCTCGATCCCTGGTGGTGACAGGATTTTTTCTCGTTGCCAAACTTTCAGAACAGCCCCGAGGTTCACTCAGCCTCATATAAAATTGAGTACCGGGTCTTTCCCGGGGGTAAAAGGCGGTCAGAGCGTGGTGCCGACCACACCACCTCATTCTAGTGCCGAGGTCATGGAACGCATGGGGCTCTCTACCTCCATGCCCCCCAAGTACCTTCATGGCATGTTACGGGGATACCTTTACCTTTACCTTTTACCTTTTTTTTCATGATTTATAGGTCATCAAAATCTTAGCCCTAACTATTATACTAAAATTCGCCTTTAATGGAAATAATTTTAGCGGCCGACGAACTGCTCCGGAATTTTTCCCCTGGTCCAATAATACAACGCACATTGGTCCAGAGGCCGCCATGATTATTTGTAGCCTATTACAGGCGTAGATTATTATTATTATTATTATTATTATTATTATTATTATTATTATTATTATTATTACATTTTTGCGTATTCTTCGTCTAAGTATAAGCTACAATCACATTCCGAAAAAAAAATTCAGAGCTCTTTCAAATATTGATGTGCCATTTAACATGTTCACTTGTCATCAAGTTAATTTGTTGGCTAAAGTGAGTTGGAATTCTGGGAATGTTTTAATAATAGTCCTCCAGTAAATAAAGATAGAACGTGGAAGAAATTTCACTGAATAAGTTACTGGCCAGCTGACTATGGGTCCAACGCAACATAAGTGAAATAATAATCTTACATCACTCACATAGCGATGAAGTTTAAAAGTTTCAGAATTTAAAAAGTTTAGACAAATTCTTGGCAGCAAGTACTCATTACGCTATGCAATTCATTCCGGAGACCCATTTGTGGTTTCTATGGTTAAAAGCGTGACAGAGGATTTAACGACATTCCTGACATACCGTCTTTCATGAGTAAACAACTCCATATAGATTGTTACGGCGTGGAGTACAAATATGTGAACTGTGAAATAAGGTAGTTTTACATCCACTACAACTACACGAAGAGTGAGTAAACTGAATAATTAAAAGTATGTAAACAATTCCTTCAATAAAATGAATTTTCGTCCAACAATCGTATATACACAGAAAACCAGATATTATGCTATGAATTTCCTATTGCACAATGTAGAGAAAATTAAAAAATATACTGTATAACAAATGTTATGGTTTATTTAACGACGCTCGCAACTGCAGAGATTATATCAGCGTCGCCGGATGTGCCGGAATTTTGTCCCGCAGGAATTCTTTTACTTGCCAGTAAATCTACTGACATGAGCCTGTCACATTTAAGCACACTTATGCCATCGACCTGGCCCGGGATCGAACCCGCAACCTTGGGCACAGAAGGCCAGCGCTATACCAACTCGCCAAGCAGGTCGACTGTACTGCATATATTTTAGATATACTATAATCAGGATGTCTACCGAAAATATGAAGTAAAAATTAGTTACTTTTTGTTAAAACTTAATAATTACTCATAAACATGATGAAAAAAAACTTTAATCACATTTCAGCCATCTTAGGATTTGCTATCAAACCTGTTTCATAAGTTCTCTGATCGTCACTTCAATGGACTTCAATTCCTCAACTTTTTTCTTCCAATATTATTTGTTTTTGCAACTGCAGTTGTTTCAACTCCACCTTAGCCAAGATTAAATAAGTGAACAGCTTCGTAACCCACGATCATTAAAGTCTTTTAAATTTGTTACTTTTCCTTATCTTCGTTACTGATTGCTTAAATTAGTTAATTTTTAGTTACTTTCGTTACCGGTAGACACCTTGACAATGGACGGTCTTGATTGGCCAGGATTCCTAAAAAGAAAATGAGCTACACGTGCCTTGCTATTGAGGATTCCACGTTAAGAAATAGTAATATGCGTTACAAGAGCGGTATGTTGAAGTTTTCATGTTCGAGGGAAAGTTTGAAAAAGCGAAACGTAGTTGAGCTTTTTTAATTTTCGAGAATTGAAAGAAAACATACCGCTCGTGTATCGTACATTATTTTGTGCGAAGATCGTTTATTGCATACCTAAAAGAGGAATTTTTAATTAGTTGCAATGAAATCTCCATCTTGGTTTCTGTTCAATGACGGAAAATTTGCAGAACAAAAATAACTACCTTCAACATTGTTGCTTTAAAATGTTTTCTGTGTTTACTGTACTCCAGCAGGCCGTGATATACGTCTGTCTTTTTTCCCCCTCAGTCTATGATGAGTCTGGAATCTTGTTGATTTTTTCACGGCTTCCTTAATGTTACTTGCATCACGAATGCAGTAGCCTTAGTGGAGTTGTAGAGTTTACTTCATTATTGCAAATATTTAAAAACAATAATTAACAGTGCAATTTAGGTGAAATTGCAGTGGTAAGTTTCCAATTTATAATTATTACTATATTGAACGTCTCTAAAAATAATATGTTAAAAGCCTAAAGCAGTAAAATGAATATGGCGCTTAAGCGGTAAGAAGAGGGAAATTGTTACGTGTGTTACGTTGGGAATACTGAATGTGGTATTTCACACTTACCGCATATTGGTTTTGTGCGGAAAGCAAGCAAATACGCACGATCTCGCACAAAAAGCTTTGGTTTTATGGGCCTTGCTTAATACATTGTACAAGCTATGACATTGCGGTAGGCAGGCGTTCCTATGGCAACTGGTCATTTGATGGAATAGCCCCATATGCTCAATGCTTTTTTTTCTTAACGTGAAATCCTCTATATTAGATCAGAGATTAAAAACAAACTGCATGAGACCCGAGAATACGTAGCAAGAATGTGAGGAAAACAAAAGAAACATAACGAACGGAAAGTTTTGGTAGGCAATGGTCAAGAATTGCGCAAGATCGTAAACAACTGAAGATCACAAATACGGGAATAGAATAAATCGAAACATTGCCTCCACTACTCTATCCCGCTGTGTGCTAGAAGAGTCCCTGAGAGTGCTAACAGAGTAACATTACTGTATATTAATCAGAACTGCAGTTTGGGGTACATTTAATTCCGTTGGGAAAATCCCCAATTATATTATGATAGTGAAAACAGGAAACTTCAAGTGCTGATAATTTTAATATAAACACAAACCATAATCTCTAGCCCGTATCTACGAGTTTCATTGTTTGCAGAGTATGTGAACGCTCTTATCTCTGTGATTTTTTCCTTAAATTATGCAACAACTTCTACAGTCGGCTACTTCACTAAGAAACCGAAAAATATCTGCTCAATATTATGATAACGCATGAATAATGAATCATACTCCTGTTATCTTTCTTTTGTATGACTTTTCCAGAAGACTAAGTAGCCAAACAATGTCATTAGATTAAAAGGCATAACTCAGCCGTTATTAAAGAGTTCGATGCCCAATTAGCACACTCTAGTCCTTTATTCGTCGAGGAAAATCTAATCTGTCATCGTATCAGTTCAAATATGTTATATGTAGCATTAGTCGCTTCTTAAACATGAACAAGATGCTGTGGAGAGCTGCCAACTTCTCAAAGGCAATCGTAAAGTTCCAAGTGGCTACTTAACATCTAGTGACTTTTATAATTCAGACAGCGAATATACGGCTCTTCACAAACCAGCACATAATGCAACTTCATCCTGAACAGAATATATTCTTTGCTTTAGTTTAGCATGTTTTATATTATCTTCAATTAAAATAGTAATATACGTTACAAGAGCGGTATGTTGACGTTTTCATGTTCGAGGAAAAGATTGAAAAAGCGAGACGTAGTTGAGCTTTTTTAATTTCCGAGAACATGAAAACAAACATACCGCTCGTGTATCGTACATTATTTTGTGCGAAGATCGTTTATTACATACCTGAAAGACGAATTTCTAATTAGTTGCAATGAAATCTCCATCTCGGTTTCTGTTTAATGACGGCAACTTTAGAAAACAAAAATATCTATACTCCAGCAGGCCGTGATATACGTCTGTCTTTTTTTTTCCCCCCCAGTCTATAAATGCGAACTTAAAACAAACGATAAGGTTATGTAATGATTTATTTTTCATTTTAATATTTTAACAATATTATTTATATAACATATTGCAGTAATAACATCGACATCTGCAGTCTTGTTGATTTTTTCACGGCTTCCTTAATGTTACTTGTATCAGGAATGCAATAGCTTTCGTGGAGTAGTAGACTTTACTTAATTTTTGCAAATATTTAAAAACAATAATTAACAGTGCAATTTAGGTGAAATTGCAGTGGTAAGTTTCCAATTTATAATTATTACTATGTTAAACGTCTCTAAAAATGATATGTTAAAAGCCTAAAGCAGTAAAATCAATATGTCACTTAAGCGGTAAGAAGAGGGAAATTGTTATGTGTGTTACGTTGGGAATACTGAATGTGGTATTTCACACTTACCGCGTATTGGTTCTGTGCGGAAAACAAGCAAATACGCACGATCTCGCACAAAGAAAAAAAAAAATTACAGACGAAGTATCATCCCTTGCAGACTCGCAAAATGGTTTTCAATGTTCTACTTACGAGTTCCAACTTCTGGCAGAGAAACTTAGGCCTAATATTCAAATTTTATTTCAACATATAAATCGAATGTCATGACATTTAAATTCAAATTTATTTATTTAATACAGTAGGTGTACACTACATTAGGCATTGCAGCCCGAAAGAGCAGAAGTTCGTGCTCGGGCGCAGTTCAGTTCAGTAAAAAATCGAAGAGCGTTCACTCAGTACAATAATTACTTACTTACAAATGGATTTTAAGGAACCCAGAGATTCATTGCTGCCCTCACATACGCCCGCAATCGGTCCCTATCCTGAGAAAGATTAATCCAGTCCCTATCATCATATCTCAACTCCCGCAAATCTATTTTAATATTATTCTCCCATCTACGTCTTGGCCTCCCTAAAGGACTTCCAACTAACACTCTATATGCATTCCTTCATTCGCCCATACGTGCTACATGCCCTGCCCATCTCAAACGTCTGGATTTAATATTCTTAATTATGTTAGGTGAAGAATACAATGCGTGCAGTTCTGCGTTGTGTAACTTTCTCCATTCTCCTGTAACTTCATCCCTCTTAACCCGAAATATTTTCCTAAGCACCTTATTCTGAAACATCCTTAACCTCTGTTCCTCTCTCAAAGTGAGAGTCCAAGTTTCACAACCATAAAGAACAACCGGTAATATAACTGTTTTATAAATTCTAACTTTCAGATTTTTCGAGAGCACACTGGATGATAAAAGCTTCTCAACCGAATAATAACAGGCATTTCGCATATTTATTCCTCCCGAGTGTCATTTATATTTGTTACTGTTGCTTCAAGGTATTTGAATTTTTCCACCTTTTCAAAGGATAAATTTTCAATTTTTATATTTTCATTTCGTACTGTGTTGTGGTCATGAGACATAATCATATAAGCTACTTAATTTTTCGGGGTTCACTTCCAAACCTATCGCTTTACTTGCTTCAATTAAAATTCCCGTGTTTTCCCTAACCGTTTGTGGATTTTCTCCTAACATATTCACGGCATCCGCATAGACAAGCAGCTGATGTAACCCGTTCAATTCCAAATCCTCTCTCTGTTATCCTGGACTTTTCTAATGACATATTCTAGAGTAAAATTAGAAAGTAAATGTGCTAGTGCATCTCCTTGTTTTAGCCCGCAGTGAATTGGAGAAGAGTCAGACAAAAATTGGCCTACATGAACTTCATTCAGTACAATAGCATTAATATAGAGTAAAATAAAGACATGTAGGCCTATATACAAATATAGAAACTGCAGAAATACATGTGTATTAAACTTCAATTTCAAACTCAATTAGATTAAAAAAAGAGAAAACAAATAATTAATCTCATTTGTTCCTAAATCTATGTGTATTAAGTGTACTTAGTTCAGGGTAAGCTATAATTAATGCATTATATTATATTCTCGGTCCAAAATTTCTGCTGTGAAAGGAAACCGTTCCAAGAGAATATACATTGTATATAGGCTACTGTAAGTGTGTGTGTATATGTATATATATATATATATATGTATATATATATATATATGTTTTAATTTATACTTAATTTTATGGTAGTCTATGTTAAATAATCCTATCACACAATCCTGGAATTGTGATGAAATCAATGATCTAGTATCTACATTTAAACAGTTAAGCCATTAAGGAACGAATTTAAAAAGAAATTTAACATACCGGTACCAGAACAATTATACTCGTAAATTCTAAGACACCAATAGAAAGTATTAGTCAAGTATTCAGCTCTCCATAGTCCACAAACACACAAACACTCTACAACACTTGGGCAAAACTAGTACTACCATCATAAGGCAATGAAGCCTGTCCCATAAGAATAATGGCCAGTGAAATGACGTTCGTAATGAGGACAACCGGATAACAAAACTCGATAAAACGAAAAATGTAGATATTCCACAAGAATCAAACCCGAACCGATAACATATCACATCTGTAAACAAGGACACAGCTGACAACATGTGCTTCGAAAGCAAAATGCACGCCTTACTAGTGTTTGACCAAGGGACGACCCGTGTCGGAAGCAGGTCGTTGCTGTAGGTTTGTTGTCATCAGTTTGTCGTTGAATTACAGGCCTACCAACTTACATGCATAATACTCGAGTTACTCGCAATTAGCTCATGATTCCGCTCTCCCGCATTGACATATGATAGTCTGCGGGATTTAGACGTAATCGGATAACTTTTGTGTTTATGTTGTTTTCGTCCCATTGCTATTATTATTATTATTATTATTATTATTATTATTATTATTATTATTATTATTATTATTATCAGCATCATCATCATCATTTATTAAAAGGATATCCCCTACTAAATTCTCATCTCCCGCATTTCATCTCTCGTAGATTGGCAGGTCTGACGTTACATACGCTCTCAACAATTGTCAAGAATGACTGAAGCACGGCCGACTTGATCTTCCCTTCGCTTTTTTGTATACGGCCTTGACAATAGTAATATTTTCTTGAAATTGGATAATTTCTCAATTCCACCACGAGGCGCTGTCTGCCAAGCTCTGGTGTCCACAGAAGAAATACTCAATATGAATTAAAATAAATGATTAAAGAGTAATAATAACATTTATAAATAATGAATAAGAAAGGCCGTGACTGAAGACATTTAGTTCAGTATTTAACCGATACGGCTGAACGTTTGATCGCTATCGATTTGAAATATTATCGTGTTACGAGGACTTCGCTTAGGAAACAATAGAAATAGAGATACACAGAAGGCTTTGGATTCAATTTTCTTTGTATATGTATTTATAATAACATTTTATATTTATACTTATAATAAAATTGATACTTTTTTGTTAATACAATATGAAACATAACTGGCCGTATATATCGATTGTAACAATGACAGCATCCATGGATAATAAGGAAGGCTTTGGAATACGATATAAACTGCAGTTTCACTATTTTTGTGTAGTAGGCTATTCTTGTTAATGTTGTAAAATAAAAGTATATAAATAATTTAAAATCAGTTCATGAACATATTATAAAAGTCGCATTTACATGTTTTTTTTAATTAATCTCAGGAAAATACTTTCTACCTCGCCATGTTTGCTAAAGTCCTCGGAAAATGATATAATTTCGTATCGGCATTTATTTTGCAGCCCAGTGTACAAAAAAGATTATGAAACTCATTCATAACGTTATACATACAGTTATTACATTCGTAAAAGCTTAGAAACCCTCCTAAACAAAAGTTCATGCAATAAAGTATAACATTATAAAGTAATTTCATAATATACTATCCTGTACGTTTTTCTTCTTGTGTCAGTTTAAGAACAAATAATTCATTCTTTGCTGATAATTTATTTTCTCGAAGAGAGCACTGCTACACTTCTCTACAATAAAGAATTCACGTTAACTTACCGAATCCTTTTTACGTCCCACACGTCTGCAGCGAGAACTGCGACAACGGTGGATTCGGAGGGGTGGGCAGGGAACTGCCTGACCTACTTTAAGGTTACGACAAGGAATTTGCATTCAGGCTGAAGAATCGGACTGTGATAGCAGCCACTGTCCAACCGGATGTGAATTGCGTACCGGCTGAGAAACCTGAACTCCTGGCAACGCACACCTGCCTACCTACCACACACCCACTCAGTGCGTCTGGCGCTAATTAATGACAGAGTAGCAACGCCGAGGGCAACGCTCTCGTTTTCAAATTCTTCGTATTGTGCAAAACAGGGGTCGGATTTGCATGTCCGGAAAGAAATGTCGACTGTAGCTCCTGTTCATTTGAATAACAGTGGACACCGATGTTCAAAGCAATTAACAATTACTGGAACTTACTTACTTACTGGCTTTTAAGGAACCCGGAGGTTCATTGCCGCCCTCACATAAGCCAGCCATTGGTCCCTATCCTGTGCAAGATTAATCCAGTCTCTACCATCATATCCCACCTTCCTCAAATTCATTTTAATATTATCTTCCCATCTACGTCTCGGCCTCCCCAAAGATCTTTTTCCATCCGGCCTTCCAACTAACAGTCTATATCAATTTCTGGATTCGCCCATACGTGCTACATGCCCTGCCCATCTCAAACGTCTGGATTTAATGTTCCTAATTATGTCAGGTGAAGAATACAATGCGTGCAGTTCTGTGTTGTGTAACTTTCTCCATTCTCCTGTAACTTCATCCCTCTTAGCCCCAAATATTTTCCTAAGCACCTTATTCTCAAACACCCTTAACCTATGTTCCTCTCTCAAAGTGAGAGTCCAAGTTTCACAACCATAAAGAACAACCGGTATTATAACTGTGTTATAAATTCTAACTTTCAGATTTTTTGGCAGCAGACTGGATGATAAAAGCTTCTCAACCGAATAATAACACGCATTTCCCATGTTTATTCTGTGTTTAATTTCATCTCGAGTATCATTTATATTTGTTACAGTTGCTCGAAGATATTTGAATTTTTCCTCCTCTTCGAAGGATAAATCTCCAATTTTTATATTACAATATTCTCGTCACGAGACATAATCGGGATTTACTTCCAAACCTATCTCTTCACTTGCTTCAAGTAAAATTCCCGTATTTTCCCTAATCGTTTGTGGATATTTTCCTAACATATTCACGTCATCTGCATAGACAAGCAGCCGATGTAACCCGTTCAATTCCAAACCCTCTCTGTTATCGGGACTAGCATTTCCTATTATACGACGCACACTTAATCGAGTTTCATCTTCGGAGATCAATGTTCAAATCCAGGGATCTCCTAGCAGTGATGGTTAATTCGAAAGAATTTTCCCGTTTTTTTTTTCAGATAAATTTTGTAATCCTTTATAGAAAAGGAAAAAAAGGGAAATTTTTAATATTTTATACACAATTTGGAGAAATTTTACAATTTGGAAGAATGAAAAAAGTAGAACACTAACAAGACATTATTAACTGTCAAAATAATACTTATAAACATCGTCGTCTGCATCATGAATAAATCTGTGGTGGACAAAACTGTCGCGAAGGGTTTTTCTCAGGGATCTCTCGTTTTCCCTCACCATTGCCATCACCTGTGCACCAACTCCACTCTACGAGGTCCCGTGTCACGCCTCCAGAACAAATTAAAAATGGCTGAAATTTGTACATATTTGTGTTTAATAAAGACCATTAGAATCTATATAAAGTTCAAAATATTTGATTTTCAATAATGAATACCATACAGTATATAATGTTCAAGCAAAAAAATCTGACATTTGCTTCATTAATGGTAACTCCAATAAGTAATCTTTGCACACATACACAACCCAATGTAGGCTACAGAGTGCGGTAGAAACAGTGACCCATTTTAAATATTAAATTGATGTTTAAAAGAAAAATGAATCAACTGCATTACTTATATCACAGTGTGACATGAAAATGCCTTAGAGAATATCTTATGAAAATTCAAGCAATTTCATCAAAACCTTCGGCTACTGTGACTGAAAATGCCAGTGCATGTAAAAGTAATTTTTTTAACATTTTAACGATCTGGTTGCCTTAAATGAAGTGTGCCTTATCCGTCATCATCAGATTATTGAGGAAATGGGTTGTGTGTTTTATCATATCGAAAAGGTGCATGCAGAAGGTTCGACGTGACTCTAAACCTCTGGGCTTTAATTCTTACACCCCTTGTACCTTGTAAGAGTGGAACTTGCATGGAACCTGAAACTCTAGCTTCCATGCAACACTGAAACTATATCTACGATCGAATTTTTAAATATATTTTAAGTAGATGAACAATTTTTTTCTAACTCTTAGAAAACTTCTCTTCATGTAGTATGTACATTTCTTGTACGTAATGTTCATATTTCCGCCAGAAGTGAAGTTAAATCCTGCTTAAAAATTGAACTACTGAGAATTTGTAACTACTCATGCCACCAATACGACTTTCTATCCTATAAAAGGCCTCAACTATCCCTTTGTAACACTTGAAATACTCAGTTAAGTACTGCTGCATGTGGAACTATCGGTAAGATGTCGTGACCTACATTAATATGACGTCATCACACAAAAATATCAATAATATTAACAATCATCATGTACTGCACGGTTTGGGCATTTTGACCCATTTTGATTCCATAACATTTTCTGGTTGAAACGAGTTTTAGAGCAATTTTTCTGACGAACCGGTTTGTAGTTATAAATCAGAAGTGGGAAACGATATGATTCTATTCTGAATAAATGTTGTACCCTACTATTTGTACGTATTTATTCAGTATTTTCTCCATTAGAACTATCTTAGACTGTTTTGCAATCTGTCGGACTACAGACAGCTGAAGGTCACAGTAGTCTCATTTCTCCTGTACATGTTCATGTTTGTCTTTACAATTCTGTAACTGTTCGGCCATGACTACATATATGTACATACTTCGTTTAGCTTCCAACACGGTGCAGTAAAGTAACGAAAATACTTTTGTGGAAAAGCTGTGTATTCCTACAGAAACTGTATTTTAGACTAAACGAAAATACTTTTGTGGAAAAGCTGTGTATTCCTGCAGAAACTGTATTTTAGACTAAACGAAAATACTTTTGTGGAAAAGCTGTGTATTCCTACAGAAACTGTATTTTAGACTAAACACTTTGTGAAAGCGCCATGTTTCTACTTGATTCACAATCCACTGTTGCAATAATTCCGCTGCCGATCGTTTTTTTAACAAGCTTACCGATGTTGTTGGTAGGCCTTGTAAGTTCTGCAGTGCTTGTGAAAAGTGACACAAGTCAGTTTCCACAAACCTTTTTTGATAATTTATTGACAACTTACACTGGTTTATGTCGATTTGATTTTTTTTCTGTATGAATTATTATTGTAATGGGAGGAATACCTATGTATTTGTTTTCCAAGCGAACAGATGTTCCGGAAGTTGTTAATAAATTATCAAAAAAGGTTTGAGGAAACTGACTTGTGTCACTTTTCCCGAGCACTGCAGAGTTAAGGCTGGTTCACAATAAACCGGGAACGAGAACCAGAATGAAAACGAGAAGCAGACGACGTGAATATGAACATTTTTTATTCACAATAAACCGAGAACGTAGACCACTATGCATATCAAAGTGTATATATGTCAATAACGATATGTAAAGTCGATATTACGCATTCTGATGTTATATGTGTATAATTGACCAATGGCGTTCTCTCATGAGTACAAGGCAGCCAACATAAACACAGGTTAACCAACTTCGAAATTTCAATTGAAACATTTCATTAGGTACGGTACTATAAACATGCCCATGCATCTTTATTATCACAACCCATTTTAAGTCTAACATAATGTAAAATAATTAGAGAAGAAACATTTGTAATAGAATAAAAATGAACACAACAGTAGTTATTGAATTGAAGCATGAATATGTAGTATGTAATACAACCAATACAGTAATAAAATATGATTCGCTTCCGATCGGTGTTCAAAGATGCAGCTATTGAAAGCCATGTATTCCCCTTCATTTTCTCATCTTTATACGAGGCGCGCCGCTTATCGTAAACGTGAGGATTTTCCTCAACACTCAATATTAGAATCTCATCAAATAAAACTTGCTCCATGATGCACAGCACAGAACAAAATAATGCATAGGTTATGCCATGGTCTTCTTGCTACAAAATATACGACGACAAAATAGCTTTTAGATGGCAATAGAATGAATCTAGTGGGCTGTGATCGGAAACATGAACGCCAAAGTTGAAACTTGGCCAACTCTCCGTTCCCGATCCCGGGCTCCGGCAAGCTTTTCGTTAATTGTGAATGCTCACATTTAAATGTACACATTTTAGCAATTTTACCGTTTTCGTTCCGATTCTCGTTTTCTGTTTATTGTGAACCAACCTTTAAACTTACAACACATGCGCGGTAAGTAAATAAATCAAATCAACTTTTATCCAGTTACTTAAAAGTAACGAACTATCAGTGTCGCGCACCACTATGTGCTATGAGGAAATAACTACATGTCTTATTATACCTGTACTCTTTCTAAATTAATTTATTGGAGTGGAGATTTGTAAGAAAACTGCAATTAATGTAGATAAGACGTAAGCGTAAAAACCATTTATGACGATCTCCGATTGTTGCTCTGAGCGCCACTCGTGGGGTCGTGGCTGGACGAGAAAACATCCACGGAGTAAAATACGTATTTAAGCATTAACCTATACCGGTATGCAATTTATTTACATTGTTGTATAATTAATGTGTCACCTACAAACATTTTCTATGTGCTATTTATTTATATTGATGTATGTGTCACCTATCTACTTCTTTGAAGACAAAACTAAACTTTCTATAATTTATTTTATTACAACATTTTCACAATCGCTGCCGAATAATAACAAATGAATAACACCTATCGACAAATAAGAATAATAACAAATGATTAACACCTATCGACAAATACGAATAATAACAAATGAATGACACCTATCGACAAATAACAAACGACGATCACACATGAAAATGTTAGCGTCCAAAAACAAATTATTTATTTAAATTAAAAATGATCAATAATAATTAATTTTTGTATTTAGATCGGCCAGAAAATAGTATGCAATACATGTGATAAGTGCATAACAGAATCTCGGAAATAGAGAAGATTCGACTTCGTATCATATTCTCTTTTCCTCGATTCTGTTATAATGCACTTACCACGCTTGCATAGCAATATACTGTTACAGAACTGGGGATACAGGTCTCCGTTCAGTGGGTATCTTGGTAACGAATCGATCTTTTAGGGGGGGGGAAAAAAAAAAAAAAAAAAAAAAAAAAAAAAAAAAAAAAAAACACGAATATTGATGCATAAGACACGGTATTATGATTTCACAGGCAGCTAAACTCTGTATTAATAATAACAATTAACAAAATATATGGCATACAGCTATAAGAATGCAAAACCAGTACTATGAAGGAGAAATTTAACAAATTATCATAAAGAAAGACAGCATTCCTGATTACGATTAGGCAAGGGAAGATACGGTAGTAGCAATTCGCATATTGAGTGGCCTCGACCTTCGGGTTGCTATCTACATAGTCTTATCACTATTCTTGAACCAATAAAAAGAAAAATATCGGATATCTTAAACTGGACCACATTCAAGTGTGTAGTGCTCTGAAGAATTTGTGTAAGACAAAAAATGATAGCGAAAGCTTCAGTCAAAATGTCCGCATATTACATTCATAAACGAATAATATCCTCAGGGATTTTAACAAGAAAGAATAACTTCAATTGCTCGTATTTTCTACAGTCTTAAAAATTCTAGCACTGGTTTATTAGAAATGAGATTCTTTGCATCACCACCCATTGCCAAAACTTCATTGCACATGTCGTATGTAGACACCATTTTATTCTCGTACACGTAACAACCTCTTTTCAATGCTGTACACAGCAGGTCTGAGTTCCTGTTCTGGAATATCTGCCACAGTGTGTGCGATGGAGTCCTTCAACTCATCAGTTGCTGCAGATTTTCTCAAGAACACTCTCTCAGATAGCTCCACAACCAATAATCTGCTGGGTTAATATATGGAAATCTTGCTGAAACTTACAGTAGCGTGCAAATTAATCCGAACAACGTAATTACTTGTGCAAAAACATTCAAACGGGATAAAAAGGATCTAAAACATACCTCAGTAATCTACATACCTCATCTGCAGGTGAAGTCTTCCTTTTTTTTTCCGGCCACAGTTTCCTTTTTTCTGGGGTGTTATGGATCCAATCTCCCTGTATCGTTTTATGATCGAATTAACAGTACCCAAATCGATGTGACATTCTGCAGCAATTTGCCTCTGTGTCATAGAAGAATGCTCTGCTAATGTTATAATTTTAGACCGTTTTCGTGGAGTTGTATCCATTTGTGAAGACGACAGAATGTACACAGGATTGCAGTATTAAGTCTTCAACACAACTGAAATGCTTATAAGTACAAAACGACAGGCAAAATGTCACATATTATAAAAAAAATAATAACGACAGACCTTCAACAATGGAATTCCACGTACTACAGATGTCAATTAAAGCGGTATGAGCAGCTGTGAGGCCAACAATGACAGAAAATGTAAAAATATGTCGTGTTCGGATTAATTTGCACGCTACTGTAATATTTTAGGAGAGAAATTCGCTCCGGCACCGGGGATCGAACCCGGGTCCTTGGTTCTACGTACCAAGCGCTCTGACCACTGAGCTACGCCGAATTCAATCCACAGCACCGGATCGAACTTTCCTCCTTCAATGTTTCCCTTTGTGGCCTGACTCCAAGTTAGGCATTTATGTTGACGTGTATGTCCAATGTCAACTGCCATTATACTAGGAGCGCACTCAGCTGAGTGACTTGTTGGCCGGGAATCCGCAGTTATTATGCACTGCTAGCTGAGAGAATATTATAGATATATTAATTTGTCCTACGGAATTTATCTGTAACATTGAATTCGGCGTAACTCAGTGGTCAGAGCGCTTGGTACGTAGAACCAAGGACCCGGGTTCGATCCCCGGCGCCGGAGCGAATTTTTCTCCTAAAATATTAAGTGTCAATATTACAGATAAATTCTGTAGGACAAATTAATATATCTATAATATTGCTGAAACTTGCCTATTGATAACACGACTACCAGAGCAATAAAAAAAAAAACTCGTTGTCATGGTGATGCAAAAAAAATCTCATTTCTTGTGTAATAAGCCACAAGTTTACGTAGAAAATGAAGAAAATATAAGTTTATGAAAATAAAAAAATAAAGTAACTTATTTGGTTGCTCATAATAATAATAATAATAATAATAATAATAATAATAATAATAATAATAATAATAATAATAATAATAATAATAATAATAATAATAATGTTATTAGGCCCACATATTAGACAGTAACCCTTGAATTAAATAATCAGGAAAAGAATACAAAGATTGCATTTTAAAGAATGAAACCTTCTGAACCACTTCTATTCCATTCCAGGGTAAATTGTATCATAGCAGCCGGCAATCAAGACTTCCGCAATGTCCGAGTTATACGGCCAGCATCGTACAGCAGAAGGCCGTCACTTGACATCGTATAAAAGTAAAAACAAGGAAGTTACACGCAATCGCTGAAGGATATAAACCTCTACATTTTTTGCTGGATACCGGAACCGAGGACTAACTGATTTAGTCTACAGCAAAATTAGATGACTATTCCTACTACTTAAATATGAAAGAGAAAAGTTATGTTTGTAGGGCCTGACTTCTATAAAAGAAAATGGGGGCGGGGGATTTCCCACAACCTCGGCTTAAACTTGGAAAATGCGGGAATCGAAGGAACCGCTCAGGAATTTCATTCACCACGGACATAATTGAAAAGAGAGAACGCGTCCTGCAAGGGAGTTGGGGGCTGAGAAAACTGAATAGTGAACTCCTAGCCTGTTGTTCACTTGTCTCACTCCGGGTTTCGCTGCTCCACTGAAGAAGTTGTAGAAAATTTTGAAGCGGAATACATACATACATACATACATACATACATACATACATACATACATACATACATACAATTTTATTCAGGATCGGTATATGATATTGTATGTATGTATGTATGTATGTATTAACACTACAATTGGGTATACACCCGGTGGCAGTGATATATAATATACAATAGCACAATTACAATTATACAATAATAACAGCAATAAAATAAAAATAAAAGAAATAGAATAAAATAAAATAAACCTAAATTTATTTCCAACTATAAATAAATAGATGCAATAAACCTAGGACTACAAATAAAAACTATTCTATAATAACACCTAACAATAAGCAAAAGTAAATCTAACTTATAAATACTTCTATTTCATCCAACTGTTACCAATTTAAGTAATTACATATCACCTTAATTAATTACATATCATCTTAATTAATTACATATCACCTTAATTAATTACATATCATCTTAATTAATTGCATGACACAACTTAGATAATTACACTGCACCTACAATTACATTTTCAGTCTAATCTTCTCAACCTTTCCTTAAATGTATTGATTTTGAGAGGACCACCCTGAAAGATTGCCGCAGGTAAGAAATATATTAATAATGTTGAAGTGTATGGTACCGTTTATGCGATATTAATGCAAACATTTTAGGAAGTAATAAAATTCTAAAATAGTGTCTCGTTCTTTATACAGACGTGGGGAAAGAGATCACGCAAAATCTCGAGTACAGACTAAAAAAAAAGTTGTTCCTTTTCGACAGACGAGTTCTATAAAAGACGATTGTGAAAACGCAGACAATGATGCAACATTACATCGTTACCACTCCTTACTATCGATGTATATAGCATTCGTACTATTCACAGACACAGTTACCAACTCATTTAGCACTTGTTGGGTAAGTATGTAAGTATTTAAGCGTGTGTTCTTGTAAGCGGTACGACATGCTCGTAGCAATCCGAATACCAGCAGCGACGGAGTCTGTCCAACGCAAAAAAGAAGAAAACAGCTGACTGACATTGACATCATTTCCAGCTCAGTGATTTCAGATAAAGCAATGCAGCCAACAAACTAAAAAAAATCACTTTTACTCTCACTATAATAATATTATTTGCTTCCCGCGTGTGCAAATAATGAAAAACATGCGACCAGATGACTCAGTAGACCTACTTATTTCCAATTCTCTAAACCAGTGGTTCCCAAAGTGTGGGTCGTGGAAACAGCTGAAGGGGAGTCGCGACATGATTTACAAAAGAAAACATACAGGGACATCATTTTATTTTTACTAACATTTTTAATATTAACCTGGCTATACCTTTGGATCAACACTGTTTGCTACCCCTTCCACGACTGGATTTCGATGATACTGGCGTAATATACAAACAAATCACTTTACTAGGTATAGGAGGGAAGAAAAGTAGTTCATCCATTTACGTAAACTAGAAAATATCGCGCATTTGAGTTTGATCATTTTCATTAGATTTTTGTTTAATCAAAATACAGTACAGTATTAACAATAAGTGCTTTTACTCATTAACTGAGCTGTCCATGTGGACGTATTCATTATGCAGTGTAGGCTATATTATACTGTCTACAGGACATTAGCGTACAATATATAGAATGAAGTTAAATTGAAAGTTAAACACATTTTTGAAAATGGTGGCCGTTCATTTCGATACAGGCTTCAGTTCTATGTGCATATTATCGCACTATAGACTATTTACTTAATCCCAATTACCAGTTTCGTCCTTCGTACTAGTAACTCATGTTGAAATAATTCTGTACCTACTCTATAAAAGAGTACCTTACATACTGTAAATTCAATCTTCACTTCTGTCCGATCCGAAAACATAAAATTACTCAGACATACTATCTACTGTCCGTCCAAGTGGTTATGTCGTAGGGTCGTAGAAAGGGAGGAAATCACGTAACAGTTAATTACTTAACGAGGCCCTTTTATTTAAGTTGTTTTAAACAGTTGTATAATATTACGTAGACGTCCAATTCCTAACAGAAATTAATGCTGTCACAAAAGAGCTAAGACAGCCCAGCCACTAGCTGGCGAATAAAAGCTGGTGGAGAAAACCAGGATACGACGTATGCAAATGGACGACAGTACCTGTTCGAAAATGATTCAATATTGAAAGCTCTTCCGTCACTGGAAAACGCGAACATATTTTTGGAACGTACTGTTTACTATGACCGTAAGGCTACTATGTCTGTATATGCGGTCTTGGATCAGTGTGCAGGACGGTTGAACTTCATTAGTAGAAGGGGTGGGAGTGAAGTACATTAAAAAACTCGGGTACAATAAAAATTGAAGTAAAAATAAAATGATGTCCCTGTACAATTATGTACAGTAGTGGCAAAAAAACCGGACCGACCCTTCTAGCTGATTTCAAAGCCTTGTTCACTCCACAGCACGATAGACTGGTAACTAAGACTTTCGTGGTTCGAATCCTGCCTGGGAAGGAAACGTTTTTCGTTCCTTATTCAAATTTATTCCCAATACTTTTCGATTGCAGCTATATTTTACTACTTAATTAAGTTATTATTCCCAGAACATGAATTTTACCAGGAATCTGGTAAATTGCCTATTTAGCAATTCATTTTAATGAAAATAGCCTACATAATAGTATATAATTCGAAACTTCAACGTGCTCATGATTTGTGTGTACGTTTTGTAAGCAATGTTCGTAAATATGATCATATTACCCCATCCCTGGAAGCAATAGGTTGGCTTAAACTAGATAAGAAAAGAAATTTACATTCACTCCTCTTTCTCTTCGAAATCTTGAACTCTTCTATTCCTTCGTACCTGTAGTCTCGCTTCACTTACCTTCCTTCCCACCATAATCTGAACAGACGCTCTCGTCATGAAACAATACTAACAATACCATCCCATCGCACCTCCTCATACTCATCCTCTTTCACAATAGCCCTGCCAAGACTCTGGAATTTGCTACCTGCTAGCATCAGGAACTGTCGAAATAAAATTGAATTCAAACGCAAACTTACTAGGCACTTGGTCAGTAATTGATTTCTTGTAAATAGTTTCCTTAATCTATCACAAAATATTTCAATATCCAGTAATTTCATCACTATACAATTTTGTTATTCTAGGTTTAATTTGTAATTCAGTAAATATAAAATATTCTTTGTTTTTCTATGATAAATTATCTAGCTTTAATTAGTGAGGTAAATCGTACTTTGATTTTTATTGTAATTGTAATTGTAAATTTAATACTAATTGTAATTTTATTTGTAATTGTAAATTTAATATTAATTGTAATTTTATTCTTCATATTATAGTTGGAATCTCCTGGTAGAGGGGCAGAGAAGGCCTGACGGCCTTATCTCTACCAGGTTAAATAAATAAATACTAAATACTAAATAATTTCAATAGGCTATTTTACTAAAAAGTAATGTTTGTTACACAATAGTAGTTGGTTATGCCTAACTTTTACTCTTCCTCCAATTTATCCATTTGAGTTATTCTAGCCTAACGACAATTAATATGCTGAGAAACATGATAATAGCTTTCAGTTCAAGGACGAGCAGCACTTGCGAAGCACTCAACAGAAGTGCAAATCTGATAAGTGTAGAGTGCAGTTAATGAATCGTGCAAGAAAATTGACTACAGATTGAAGAATTATTGTCGTCACAATGTCGGCAAACATTACAAATAAAATACTAAATATAGCAGTCAAATTTATCTTTGTTTTTATAATCTTGCAAACTGATATCTCCCCCACTTCACTTAAATACCTGTTAATGTGAACAATTAATCGATTAAATATTTCAGGTTCAGTGTATGCTTATTCCTCCTGCTTGATTGCATAATTATTTTCGTACAAACTAAAAATTGTCCATTAAGAACTCATAAATATGTGATTTAATACATTTATGTGGTGGTAGCATTTGTGAAGAGATTCAGGCGGCATTGGGAAATTATATGCTGGATTCTTAATTGAATTAAATATGATCAAATCGCGTCTGGAAAATAAAATTGCTATTGAAAGGAACATCTAACCCGCACATGCGTTTCGGACGCAAAAAAACAGCTTGGGTAGCTTGGATTTCATTTGTTATTTAGAAATAATTGTTACCTGAGCAACTGAAACGAAACAACTGAATGCAAGCTATCGCGACGTCAAATCTCATTTTGTGAATTTTTAATGATCTTATTTCCACCAGAGCACCAGCGATTTCAAAATTCTTCTAGCTTTTAAATAACTCGTTATTTTTAAGTAAAAATCTTACTATCTACAATGAACAGATTCAAAATATGTGAAGCCAGTTCATAAGATAAAAAAAAAATGGTGATTTATAATCGATTAGAGTAGTGTAAGTTACGTAGCTCGTTATTTTCAGATGGGAGAACGCAGAAAGCGGATGTTAAAAGACAATGTGTCCTCTAACATAATTTCTTGTTCACTAAAGTTGGTCTAAAAACCTGTCCTTGCCTAATGTGCCACTTTCGGAGCTGTTCCCACACCAAAAAGTCATTACAGACCGGCGTTCAAGTCGATTCCGCGAATTAGATATTGCAATCGTATTTACGGATATTTTAGTAGGTTATTTTACGACGCTTTATTAACATCTTAGGTTATTTAGCGTCTGAATGAGATGAAGGTGATAGAGCCGGTGAAATGAGGCCAGCACCGAAAGTTACCCAGCATTTGCTCATATTGGGTTGAGGGAAAACCCCGGTAACTTTCCCCGTCCGGGAATCGAACCCAGGCCACCTGGTTTCACGGCTAGACGCGCTAACCGTTACTCCACAGGTGTGAACATTTACGGATATTAGTTGTGCTAAGAGTAAGGGATAGGCCTACCATTTTGAAAATGACGGATATGTTTAGTTATTACTAGTGCAACCTAGCACTTTAGACATATGGTTGCTACTCAAAACATGATTTTGGTTATCAAACTGTCTCAAATAAATATTATTACTGTACTTTTTATACTAAAAAGTATCATATATCATGTGCATCATTCTGTAGATGTTTAATATTAACAAAATCCGTCCAAAAGTTTAGAAAAAAGACAGACAGACAGATGGGATAGCCAAAATCCCTTCTTCGATATTAGTGATGCTCTAAATAGATTGTTACGCAGAATCATAACACTTGCTCTTAAGGCTCATTCACAATGAAAATTAAACATAACGTAAGCGTTAACTTAAGAATGTAAACGTTACGGTAAAATCAAGAAGTCATGCCATCATTCACGATGGGAACATAAACATAACAGCAAACAGACTTGGTAACCATGGAAACATAACAACGACGCTATTTCCTCATATTCTGTCGTATACTTCTGCGCTCCACGATTGTGTTCTGTTTGCAAATCACGTAAGCATAAGCATGAAAGTTTGTAGTTTGCAAACTTTCATGTTAACGTCTTACGATAATGTTTATGTCAATGCTTATGTGAATCATTGTGAATGACCCCATTTGGTAGCCTGGGGGCAAACTTCTGTGTTTATGTTACGGTTATGTTTAATTTTCATTGTGAATGGGCCTTAAGAATGTAAACGTTGCGGTAAAATCAAGGAGCCATACCGTCATTCACGATGGGAACATAAACATAACAGCAAACATACTTGGTAACCATGGAAACATAACAACGACGACATTTCCTCATATTCTGTCGTATACCTCGTATGACAAAATGGAAAAAGTTGAGCATCAATAGTAATTTTTTCCTCTTTTCTTGTCAAGACAGACAAAATCTGAAGTCCTTCAGATCTCACACATCCGAAAGCACAGCAAGATTACTCCCCTGCGTTAGGAACTCGATGTCAAGTATGAAAACATACGAGACAAGAGATTCCCTGTGCCGTCAGGCCTCTGGGAACTTTACATTGCAACGCAAACACTCGGCAGATAAAATAAACTCCTGTCTCACAAATTTCTAAGAGTTTGGATCAAATTCTTGAAGAACTGGTATACACGTCTTACACGTCATGATTGTCTGTTTCAAGGTGAGTGCTTACAATAAAGATTTTCAAGTGCAGTGGACCACGATATTTCCTTCATATTAAGTAAATAAGACATTGAAAATTACAAGGTAAGGCAGTAGTGATTCCCGTTCTCTAGGCTTCGTCTTTGGAGGACTGTTAAGTTCCACAAGAGAATAAAATAAAATGGAATAAGATAGCATAGAAAAAGATCCTACACGCGACATGACCACAGATCTTAAAGCGTGTATAAATAATCTTAACAAAAATAGAATAGAATAAAAGATAGAGTAAACAATATAATATAAAATATAATAAAAATAAAATAAAAATAAAATAAAAATAAATAAACTAAAATAAAATAAAAAGAAAACAAAACAAAAACACTAAAACAAATAACAAAAATTCAAGATAATAAAACAGACAAAAATAAAAATAAAACAAAAAATAAAACACAATACAATAAAATAATGAGCAAATAAATAAATAAACAAACAAATAAATAAATAAGTAAATAAATAAGTAAGTAAATAAATAAATAAATAAATAAGTAAATAAATAAGTAAATAAATAAACAAACAAATAAATAAGTAAATAAATAAGTAAATAAATAAATAAATAAATAAATAAATAAATAAATAAATGTATAAATAATCTTAACAAAAACAGAATAGAATAAAAGACAGAATAAACAATATAATATAAAATAGAATAAAAATAAACTAAAAATACAATCAAATAAAAATAAATAAACTAAAAATAAAATAAAACAAAATTAAAAAGAAAAGAAAAAGAAAACAAAAATACTAAAAAAAAGAACAAAAAATAAAAATAATAAAAAAGACAAAAGTACAAATAAAACAAAAAATAAAACACAAAACAATAAAATAATGAATGAATGGATAAATAAATAAATGTATAAATAATCTTAACAAAAATAGAATACAATAAACGACAGAATAAATAATACATAATATAAAATATAATAAAAATAAAATAAAAATACAATAAAATAAAAAATAAATAAACTAAAAATAAAATGAAATAAAATAAAAATAAAACAAAAACACTAAAACAAAAAATCAAAATAATAAAACATACAAAAATAAAAATAAAACAAAAAATAAAACAAACGAAAAATAAAACACAATACAATAAAATAATGAATAACACTATCTGTAAAAATAAATAAATAAACAAATAAATAAATAAACATAAAATTGCCTCTTACCTTGTTCATTTAAGATTTATATTTCTATATTTACTGTTTTCAGGATTTTGACTTTAATAATACGTAATTAGTCATAGATGTCTTGTAGACATATCTACGGGGTTTTTCAACCTTTGTCAGGATTCCAGCGTAAAAGCAAACCCATATGAACACACTTGGCTAGTACAACTTCATTAATTATTCACTTTTACACATACTAACACTTTGTGTGCCCATCATCTGTCCCCCACACAGAACGCTATCTTTCAGGATAGGAGCGTAATAGTATGATAAAACCGGGATAGGCTGTATCGGAGCCAAAGGCGCAAGTCTTGTGTGTGCATACATATCTTAGAATGGGATGCTGAATGTAAGGTATCCGTTCCTATACGTCTGCTCCCATTTGCATTGCATATGAATCGACATTGTGAATGTTCTCTCTTCACTCAACTTCACCCACGAAATTTCACTTGTCGACTGCAGCTTGTTGTCTAACTAAGGTTGTAGACTGGTTCGTTACGAATCGTTTGACACCACTGCGAACGTTCTATCGCTTCGCATTCTCGAGTTACACTGCCTCGGCTGCCGCGCGATCCGCCAATTCAATTTCTCTCCTCCCGTGTATCGCTCGCTTAAACTCAAGGTCACATTGGATACATTGATCCTTCGTCTGTGGATTGCCGTTCACTTCACTGGAATATGTTGTGTAGGTTGGAAATTATAGGCGCGACAAAACTGGCGTAAAAATGTATCTGTCGACTTTCTGGGGTGTTGTCCCGAAATGAACGGCCACGTTAACATCTGGTGATGTACTAGGCAATTCTGGAACCTGAAAAAATTATATTTAGAGAAAATTTTCTTTCGGAAAATGGGTTTCGGAAAAACGTATTCGGGAAAACGTTCATTCAGAACAACTCCATTCGTGATTTTGAATTAGGAAAAATGGGCGTGAAGGTTTTTTTCACATCATGTGTAATAGTGAATGAAGAAAGAACTAATTAATTGATTAACAAGTGGACTTACTCGTGTTAATTATGTAAGATTTGTGCGGCTTACAGCTGTTTCAGTGCTTCACGCACCATCCTCAGAGCCTACTACATCACGGCGTCATCTCGAACTTCTCTGCCTGTTATGTGGGTGTGTTTGATTGTTGAAAGGTGTTGAAGAGTGGAGTCAAATAGTGTGTGTGTACTGAAATTGATCTGTGTGTTGAGAATTTGACTCCACTCAACACCTTACAACAATCAAACACACACACACATAACAGGCAGAGAAGTTCGAAATGACGCCGTGATCTAGTAGGCTCTGAGGATGGTGCGTGAAGCACTGAAACAGCTGTAAGCCGCACAAATCTTACATAATTAACACGAGTAAGTCCACTAGTTAATCAATTAATTATATTCAAGTGTTAAAAGTAGTGTACGCAAGATTCAAAATGGAAGAAGAAATTGTTCATCTACAAATTTAAAAAAATTCTTTCAATGCAATATAGCTCTATCACTGAACGTTATGCTGAAGATCAGGCGTTATATTCACTTACCTTCAGAAAATTTCATTGCAAGAATTACAAGGGCTTCGTTACAGACAATTTTCCCAAATGATTAATGTAAGTATTATTAATTTTGCTTAGCATTAAGGAAAACAACTTCGCACTTGGTGCACCGGATAATAGATCAAAGCTACGAGCTCCTGGAACATGTCGAGACTGGAGTGCAGGATGTCCAACTCTAATGTGAGCCTTCAAGGAACTCCAAATAATTCTGCGGGTTTCGTGAATGACAGCCAAACAACTTAATTCTCTGAAGAACAGGAAACTCGGTTTATGTACGAGAATAAGTTATCCCCACGCACTTCCTGCTAATGTGACACAGGATGTTACATCTTCCGATTGGTATTCTACAATTATTTTAGTCCACATCACGTTATCCTTTGTTTACAAAGGAAGCAATTTCAAGATCACACTGAACACTTTAACCAGTGGGCAACCACTGAAATAAAAACATAAAAATTACGGTATCTTGAAGTTTTAAGTTATTGCTGAAACAACAAAAAACAATTTCCACTCTAATAAAATACAGGGTGATTCAGGGGCCGGAGAAAATCCTTAAACTATTAGGGAAAACACGGGAATTTTATTTGAAACAAGTAGATGTACTATCACCTTTACTTTTTAACTTTTCTCTAGAATATGCAATTAGGAAAGTTCAGGATAACAGAGAGGGTTTGGAATTGAACGGGTTACATCAGCTTCTTGTCTATGCGGATGACGAATATGTTAGAAGAAAATCCACAAATGATTAAGGAAAACACGGAAATTTTACTTCAAACAAGTAAAGAGATAGGTTTGGAAGTAAATCCCGAAAAGACAAAGTATCTATGATTGTGTCTCGTGACCAGAATATTGTACGAAATAGAACTATAAAAATTGGAGATTTATCTTTCCAAGAGATGGAAAAATTCAAATATCGTGGAGCAATAGTAACAAATATAAATAACACTCGTGAGGAAATTAAACGCAGAATAAATATGGGAAATGAGTGTTATTATTCGGTTGAGAAGCTTTTATCATCCAGTCTGCTATCAACAAATCTGAAAGTTAGAATTTATGAAACAGTTATATTACCAGTTGTTCTGTATGGTTGTGAAACTTGGACTCTCACTTCGAGAGAGGAACAGAGATTATGGTTGTTTGAGAATAAGGTTCTTAGGAAAATATTTGGGGCTAAGAGGAATGAAGTTACAGGAGAATGGAGAAAGTTACACAACACAGAACTGCATGCATTACATTCTTCACCTCACATAATTAGGAACATTAAATCCAGACGTTTGAGATGGGCAGGGCATGTAGCACGTATGGGCGATTCCAGAAATGCATATAGAGTATTAGTTGGGAGGCCGGAGGGAAAAAGACCTTTGGGGAGGCCGAGACGTAGACGGGAGGATAATATTAAAATGAATTTGAGGGAGATGGGATATGATGATAGAGACTGGATTAATCTTGCACAGGATAGGGATTGATGGCGGGCTTATGTGAGGACGGCAATGAACCTGCGGATTCCTTAAAAACCGTTTGTAAGTAAGTAAAGAGATAGGTTTGAGGTTTGGAAGTAAATCCTGAAAAAACAGAGTATATGATTATGTCTCGTGGCCAGAACATAGTACGAAATGGAAGTATACAAATTGGAAATTTATCCTTTGAAGATGTGGAAAAGTTCAAATACCTTTGAACAACAGTTACCTGAAGTCCATCTGTGAAAGTGGTCGCTATGGGGAAGCTAGAGATGGGACAACGATATAAAAATATCGATGACCTATGCTGCTAGAAAAAATCGTTTCTTGCCATTTGAAATGCTCCAATATCCGCAGATATTTATTACAAGCCAATCAAAGGAATACAATAAATAATGTTAAAATGTTCAATCTCATGACTTATCAATTTAATAGTAAAATTTACACTATGTAATTTAGATATCATAGAAGCAAGTTGTATCTGATGATGCCGTAAAAGGCGAAACTGTTTATACATTATTTATATTTAACATGTATTAACAAATGTTAATATTAAAGTGAACGGTATCAATATGTCTAAGTGAATAACTTGAAAAGTGATACCAGCGAATAGGGATTATAAAGAATGGACACTGAGCGAATTTTCCTGTGTTTTGTTTCTCTGTGCGCCAACGGTTAGTTCCACTTTCAAGCGCTAGACGTAGTGTAATCGAGCATACGCTAAGATAATAATTGAGAATAGAGTTGAGGCACAGGATCCAAACATCGCCTACCTTATTGCATAATCCAGTAACGCTTTGCTTCAAATAAATTCAAGTTAACAGCTTTTCCTTATTTCTCAGTAACAAACTAGTTGTAATAATAATTTTTTATATTTCAGATATAATACATTATATTATAAAATAATATAATACATTATAAAATTAAGTACCGAATTCGTTTAATATTTGTATAATAATATAATATAGGTATATGGTTTTACTTCTCGTAAGAGTTTTGTTTTTCCATTTTCAGCGCTATCAAATCATTACATATTTTAATTTTTGTTGGGGTCAACGTCTCAACTCTCATTATAAAGGAACTCTAGAGTCTAGACATTGCAGTTAATGAAGGTTTTATTATTTTATGGATCCAATTTATTTTATTTGAGTACAAAATGTACCTAGATGTATTAATTGTATGTGTTATATTTCCGCTGTGTCGACTGCTAGCTGGTGTGATGTCAGCGCCAACTCTAAGGAGAAAGCACAATCTTACGCTTTAGCTGGCTTGAATATCATTAAAATCAGTCCGGCTACATCAAAGGTACCGACGCGAAGTGTCCATTCTTTATAATCCCTATTCGCTGGTGATACTCTCTTATCATGCGGTGTGCCGCAAGGATCAATTTTAGGACCTCTTTTTCTAATTTATGTCAATGACATAAAATTTCTTAATTTTCATGGCACTGTCACTCTTTTTGTTTTGCAGATGACACTAGTGTATTTTATATTTCTGACTCCATTGGAGAACTCTTTGAAAAGTTTGAGGCAGACATTATTACTCTTGAAAACTGGTTAAGCGCAAATAGGCTTTCTTTGAATTTGAAAAAAACTGTGTATACGCTTTTCACTAAACCCTAATTTTATTATATTATTTTGAAAGAATTAAAGTTTAATGATTCTGTAATACAAAAAAGTTGCATAAATTAAATTTTTAGGTTTGATTGTTGATGAACATTTAACACGGAATAAGCATATTTTGGCTGTCTGTGAGAAAATTGCTCCAGTGCCTGGTATTTTAAAAAGGCTTAAAAGATCTTTGCCTATATCTTGTCTCTTGAATGTATATTATGCTTTTATCCATTCTAATTTAATGTATATGTCATTTATTTGGGGACATAATAAGAAATCTGCTTTGAGATCTTTAGAAATTATTCAAAACAGAGCTTTAAGAAATTTATTGGGCTTTCATTATTTTACTCCAGTTAAATATCTATATCAATTTTCTTTCGTTCTACCAGTTGAATCAATTATGAAATTAGGTGCCGCCATTTCCATGTACAAAGTTATTAACAATTTAATACATAGTAATATTACATTTCAGTTTAATAAAGATATACATACTTAATTAACAAGACAAAAAGATAATATATTTTTTTCTCAGCATAGCTACGTAACTTATGGAACGAAGGACTTAATAATTTTTTAACAACAACTTTTAACCAACTTCCTTTAGAAAATAGAATTTTACCAAATTGCCGGTGTTTTAACAATTGTTTAAAAATACGTTTTTGGGAAGATTATTTATTTTAATTCTCAGTTGATTTATTTATTTCATAGTTTCAAACTTTTTCTTCTTTCTGCCCAAAACTTTATGTCATCTTATTATTTGTTCTTATTTTGCTTTCTTTCTTTAATAAATTGTTGTGTTATTGTTTGTTTTCACAGATTGTACTTTCATGACTTTTTAAATTACATTGTATAACATATGTATGTGTTCTTGTATAGCCCCTACATGTGAGTTATAGGTACTCGTTGGGACATACTCAATAAATTAAAAAAAATTGATAGGTCATAAGATTGAACATTTTAACATTATTTATTGTATTTAATAACTGACTTATCTGAAAATCAAAACATGAATTGTAAATCAATCAAAGGAAGTCGCGATTAAGTAAGATAGGCGTATAATATTGACATTGATTCGAAGTTGAATTTCATTTTGCCATCTATGGACAGATGAAGCAAGTAAAGCAGTAACCCATAAGCCATCTAGGAGTGGCCTACGAGACAATTTCTATACTGACTTGATTACATAGCGTACAAAATAATAAAAAGAAACTATGTTCGACTGACATTAAATTTTAGATAAACTTGAAATACATTTTATTAGGTGTATATTAAAAAAAATAACCGGTCGTTCGGTTATTTAGAAAAATAACCAGTTCTCAGGTTAAACCGGGAAGCAAAAATAACCGGTTACTAGGTTATCAAAATAACTGGTTATTTTTGCCTATTCATACTATAAAGTAGGCGGAAATTTGCAGCAGTTACATTCCTTACCCAGTCGGGTGTTTTCATGGCAATATTTCCACTCTTTCTGTGCTGTTTTTGTTTCACTGTTTTAACTCTTCTGATTGTAAAGGCTGGTTCACAATAAACCGGGAACGAGAACCAGAATGAAAACGAGAAGCAGAGGACGTCAATATGAAAATTTTTGATTCACAATAAACCGAGAACGTAGACGACTATGCATATCGATATGCATGTCAATAACGATATGTAAAGTCGATATTACGCATTCTGATGTTATTTGTGTATAATTGACCAATGGCGTTCTCTCATGAGTACAAGGCAGCCAACATAAACACAGGTTAACCAACTTCGAAATTTCAACTGAAACATTTCATTAGGTATGGTACTATAAATATGCCCATGCATCTTTATTATCACAACCCATTTTAAGTCTACCATAACGTAAAATAATTAGAGAAGAAACATTTGTAATAGAACAAAAATGAACACAACAGTAGTTGTTGAATTGAAGCATGAATATGTAGGGTGTAATACAACCAATACAGTAATAAAATATGATTCGCTTCCGATCGGTGTTCAAAGATGCAGCTATCGAAAGCCACGTAGGCCTATTCTCCTTCATTTTCTCATTTTTATACGAGGCGTACCGCTTATTGTACCCATAAATATGAGGATTTCAATATTAGAATCTCTTCAAATAAAACTTGCTCCATGATGCATAGCACAGAACAAAATAATGCATAGGTTATGTCACGGTCTTCTTGCTACAAAATATACGACGACAAAATAGCTTTTAGATGGCAATAGAATGAATCTAGTGGGCTGTGATCGGAAACGTGAACGCCGAAGTTGAAACTTGGCCAACTCTCCGTTCCCGATCCCGGACTCCGGCAAGCTTTTCGTTAATTGTGAATGCTCACATTTAAGTGTATACATTTTAACAATTTTACCGTTTTCGTTTTCGTTCCGATTCTCGTTTCCGGTTTATTGTGAACCGGCCTTTAAAGTCTTGTTTGGCGTTTCCTTGATTAATGTGGAATGATATTTCTCTGTCTATTTGTTATAAAATACCAGTACCTTTTTTGCTACGGCATCGGCATGCTCATTTCCTGACATAGCTTACAATATAACATACAGTAGTCATCCGAAGAGACTGCACACTGTGCTAGCAGTTCGGATGCCAACGTAAACCGGGAACAGGTACACGTCGAAGCAAGTCATAAATCAGCAGAAGCAAGAAGCTGCAACGATTATCAAAGCAGAGCATTGCACTCTGGGAAACCAACCGTGAGCTTGAGACGAATTCTGTCTGCCTACGGAACGAAGATCTTATGACTTTCCTTTAATGATTGTACAGGGACATCATTTTATTTTTACTAACACTTTTAATATTTTGCAATTCATTTTTGATTTCCAGAGAAGTCTATATTGTATCTTAAAAGTATTTATTTCAGTCACTAACTTCACAACATATGTTTAAGGTGCTACACCTTTACATTACATATTTAAAAGACGTATGAACGTTTTCGTTGGTCTAAGCCAACATCATCAGATACGAAGTACATTTAGCAATATCAGTGCTCTCTACATAATATCTACAAATACAAAACATATTTAGTGGCATGCAAAATGAGACATATTAAAAACCAACATTGCTGTGATACATATTGACGTTCTATATGACTACCTTGATTGTCACTTGCTTAAAATACACGTATGGATTACAAATATATATATGTAAATCAATATTTTTGTAAACCAACATTGCTGTGATGCATATTGACATTCTGTATGACTGCCTTGATTGTCACTTACTTAAAATACACGTATGAATTACAAATATATATATATATATATATATATATATATATATATATATATATATATGTAAATCAATATTTTTTGTAATCTATACGTGTATTTTAAGTAAGTGACAAGGCAGTCATACAGAATGTCAATATGTATCACAGCAATGCTGTATTTTAATATGTCTCATTTTGCATGCCACTAAATATGTTTTGTATTTGTAGATATTATCTAGAGAGCACTGATATTGCTGAAATGTACTTCGTATCTGATGATGTTGGCGTAGACCAACGAAAACGTTTATACGTCTTTTAAATATGTAATGTAAAGGTGTAGCACCTTAAACATATGTTGTGAAGTCAGTGACTGAAATAAATACTTTTAAGATAACACTTTTAATATTAACTTGCCTATACCTCTGGATCAACGCCGTTTCCCCTTTCCATGACTGGTGTTCGATGATACTGGCGTAATATACAAACAAATCTATTCACTAGGTATAGGAGGGAAGAAAAGTAGTTCATCCATTTACGTAAACTAGGAAATATTGCACTTTTTGAGTTTGATAATTTTCATCAGGTTTTTGTTTAATCAAAATACAGTCCAGTATTAACAATGAGTGTTTTTACTCAAGAACTGAGCTATCCATTCGGACGCATTCATTATGCAGTGTATATTATACTGTCTACAGCACATTAGCGTACAATATAGAGAATGAAGTTAAATTGAAAAATAATCATAATATGGATATTTAAACACATTTTTGAAAATGGTGGCCGTTCATTTCGATACAGGCTTCAGTTCTAATGTGCATATTATCGCACTATAGACTATTGTACCTAATCCCAATTACCAGTTTCGTCCTTCGTACTAGTAACTCATGTTGAAATAATTCTGTACCTACTCTATAAAAGAGTACCTTACGTATTGTAAATTCAATCTTCACTTCTGCCCGATCCGAAAAGATAAAATTACTCAGACATGCTATCTATTGTCCGTCCAAGTGGTTATGTCGTAGGGTCGTAGAAGGGGAGGAAATCACGTGACAGTTAATTACTTAACGAGGCCCTTTTATTTAAGTTATTTTAAACAGTTGTATAATATTACGTAGACGTCCAATTCCTAACAGAAATTAATGTTCTCAGAAAAGAGCTAAGGCAGCCCAGCCACTAGCTGGCGAATAAAAGCTGGCGGGGAAACCGGGATACGACGTAGGTAAATGGACGACAGTACCTGTGCGAAAATGATTCAATATTGAAAAATCTTTCGTCACTGGAAAACGCGAACATATTTCTGGAACGTACTGTTTACTATGACCGTAACGCTACTAGACTGTATATGCGGTCTTGGTTCTGTGTGGAGGACGGTTGAACTCATTAGTAGAAGGGGTGGGAGTGAAGTACATTCAAAAACTCAGGTACAATAAAAATTGAAGTAAAAATAAAATGATGTCCCTGTATTTAACAACGCAGAGTTATCTAGCATAGATGGATTTAGTAACACTGAGGCGCTATTTTCTGAAGTCTGATTAGTGTAATATATAGCTAGTCAGCGATGTATGCAATGGAAGGAGAAAGGAACTGGCCACCCTACCCCATTATCTCCTGGCTTAGTTACCTCATAAATATTCCTTGTTGTTATCACTTGTGAGCTTCAGACCTGTCTTCGGACAGTTAACTAAACAAATGAATCCGAGGATTTGATATGGGATTATATGATATTTGCCTTACAATTGGAGAGAATCTCGAGAAAAATACAATCTAGGGCTCGTTTCACAATGGAATCTTATTAATTCATGAAGTTGGAGAAGCTTTACAAAATCAACTAAAGAAATTTGCAAATGGGACTTTTCATTATGCAATGTCGCCAACGACAGTTTATGAAAAATCGCTGACAAGCAAAGCGAAGTTGTATTTTTATCACTAGCAATAGATATGTTCATATTTTATCCTAAAATAAATTATATTTACAGATACCTAGTTTTCGCAAACCATGGATTCGCGAAATACAGTTTTCAGAACAAAAAAAAAAAAAAAGGAAATATTTTGTTTCAAGTCCTTCCAGGTCAAAATATCTAAGTTCAGACTCGCGCAATAATGGGAATTCTTGTGCATTCGCGAGTTTTTTTTTTTTTTTTTGTATTTAACACGAGTTTATTCTAAATTAGTATTTTACAAGATATATTTTTATTTATTTTACGAAATTTTAATTTAAAGAGCCCAAAGACTGATGTTTATGTATAAAATTTTGAATTTAATATTTATTTAAGTGCATAATTATTTTAAATCTTATATTCAAAACGGATTTCGAGTGATTTTATTTTTAAATATAAAGTAGAAATAGCCTCAATGCTTTGTGGCGTTTATTAGTTTATACATTCACACACAGGTGGGAGACTTACACCACAAACTTATCTACACAACATGTACTGTAAGTATTGTTAAAATGTACGTACAAACAAAAGAACTTCTAGATTCCCTTGATGTTACAGTCTTTGCAGGGATATACAGTAATGTATTTTGTACGACGAGAGCCAAAACATTATATTTTTTAATGTGAAATAACACCGAATTTATGGTTTTTTTGTGCGAAATAACACCTGAGAAGTTTAGAAGCCTTGGACATTGCAGTTTATAGTTGACTTTGATAGGTTAAAACTCAGTAATAGATTCTTACACTCCATTGGTGCATTGGTACATAAGCAAATAGCATTAAGTAACAATAATTCCTTCACAATATGGACGACACGCTTGTTGAGATATACTGCCTACACTCTACACTTTTACCATTTCACTTACCGCTTCAGCTTTAATAATTTATTTTATTTATTTATTTTTATTTATTTATTTATATTTAATGTGCTGTACAACAGCCAGTGGCCAATTATAATTCAGCACAAATATAACAAAAACATAATGCAAAAATAATTATTACACATAAATACAATTACAATTAATTACAATAATGACTATGAATGGATAAATAATAATAATAATAATAATAATAATAATAATAATAATAATAATAATAATAAGTAACAAACCTAAATGACACTCGGGAGGAAATTAAACGCAGAATAAATATGGGAAATGCCTGTTATTATTCGGTTGAGAAGCTTTTGTCATCTAGTCTGCTGTCAAAAAGTCTGAAAGTTAGAATTTATAAAACAGTTATATTACCGGTTGTTCTGTATGGTTGTGAAACTTGGACTCTCACTTTGAGAGAGGAACAGAGATTAAGGGTGTTTGAGAATAAGGTTCTTAGGAAAATATTTGGGGCTAAGAGGGATGAAGTTACAGGAGAATGGAGAAAGTTACACAACGCAGAGCTGCACGCATTGTATACTTCACCTGACATAATTAGGAACATAAAATCCAGACGTTTGAGATGGGCAGGACATGTAGCACGTATGGGCGAATCCAGAAATGCATATAGAGTGTTAGTTGGGAGGCCGGAGGGAAAAAGACCTTTGGGGAGGCCGAGACGTAGATGGGAAGATAATATTAAAATGGATTTGAGGGAGGTAGGATATGATGGTAGAGACTGGATTAATCTTGCTCAGGATAGGGACCAATGGCGGGCTTATGTGAGGGCGGCAATGAACCTACGGGTTTCTTAAAAGCCAGAAGTAAGTAAGTAAGTAAGTAAGTAAGTAAGTAAGTAAGTAAGTAAGTAAGTAAGTAATAATAATAATAATAATAATAATAATAATAATAATAATAATAATAAACATTTAAAAGAGCCGTTCGAACCTATTTCAAGTAATGCCATTAATTGTTATTTTTCATTTATTTTTTAGTGAAATGATATTGTAATATTTCATGTGAATTATTTCAAGCTGTATTCACTCGCAGGTACTGAATATGAACAAAAGCCATTCTCTAGTACAGACAGCCAGACCACATATCATAGGTGCTTAAGGGGAGGCAGAGGTGAAATTTTCGAACAAAACTGAAGAAAAAATGAAAATTTGTTTTTTTTTTTCCATTTTTATTATCTTTATTTTCATATTCCGATGTTAGTTTTTGATTTTGTGCCCTTAAAAGTATGAAATTAAAACCAAGATAACTGTATTACTATATTATTCCCATAATAAACTAATACTTATCATTATTTATATACCTTCTCTGAACATATAAATAAAAAGAAATATTGAAAATTTCTTACAATATGGTGCATGGAGCATTTTATATCAAACGATATAAAGTTTTATAAAATTATTAATATTTATAGAACTATTGTACTTAGAAAACTGAAACTTGGTATGACCATTACTAATAACATACTTAGAATCCATGACCAATTTCAAACAATTTCAATGATAAATTTTGTGGATTTTGAAATATTCACCTCTGCCTCCCCTTAAGGAGGTGAATTTCAGTGAAAATTTCTAAATCTATTCTTGTAGCACCACACAATACTTTTTCTTAAAACTTCGCACATCGAGAAAATGAAAACCCGAATGCTCTGAGATAAATTAATAAGTTGACATCGAGTCATGTTCTTCGGAGTTATTTCTGTAGTAAGATTCAGAGTCTTGGCTGCTGTTCTGATAGTCATATAGCTCATTGCTTCAGGTCATCATTTGAAGACGATTTAGCATAAAGATGATCTCATTGCGGCTTGCCCGTAGGTGTGGTCTAACTAGTTCTGCAACGGCGAATTCTCCATCTTGAAGCTTGCAGGGATGTCCAAAATGTATTCTTACGATTCTATGATGTGATAGATATTTGGCTTTTTCTTCTTTTTCTCATTTTGTCAATCACATTCTTGTAAATTTTACATTTTGTTTGTAAATTGTAAACTTCTGTTTCACAATCTAAGTTTGTAAAGTTGAACTTTATAAAGAAAGCCAACAAATGAAATTTTGCACACTTTACAAATGTTTTGTTTCACAGTGAAGGAGTGATTTTACAAAATGTGTAAATTTTGCTTCTAAACTAGAACAATTTTTTACAATTGTACAGCGGCTTAAATCTATCATGGCCGCCCGCATACTGCGCAGCGTAATGTGCCCAAACTGTAAAATTTAAACTGAGAAGTGTTCGGGTCACCCTTCATAAGTATTAAAAGCCCTGATTTGGCGTCTAGTGATTACCATATTTTCATGCCCTGATAAATCCAAAGAGATTGCATATAAATCACTAGTACGTCCAGTAATGGAATATGGTGCTGCATGTTGGGATCCTTACAGATTAGAACATATTAAGACACTGGAAAAGATTAAAAAACGGGCTCTCAAGTGTTGTCGGAAAAATTCACCATTAAAATGGGACACACTCACGGACAGGAGAACGCGAATTCGATTATGCGCACTGTTCAAAACATACAGAGGTGAGCCTGCCTGGAGAGAAATAAAAAATAGGTTGCAGCCGCCAAATTACTCTTCAAGGAACGACCACTCATATAAATTGAGGGAAAGAAGGCAGAGGACGGACACTGGAAAATTTTCTTTTCTCAATCGTACTATCAGGGACTGGAATGTTTTACCTGCAGACTTACTAAAGGCTTTACCAACAACCAAAAACGTATTTAAAAATAGGCTTAAGGACTTTACTAATAGACGGTAATTATACACAGTATTTAAAGGGTGTAAATGATATGTTGTTATTGAAGTGTTGTATCAGTGAAGTGTGTTGTGTCAGTGAAGTGTGTTGTGTAAGTGAAACGTGTTCCTGTCAGTGAAGCTTTATAGGTTATAGTGGCAGTGCAAAGTATTTGAACAGTGAAATGTTTTTGAAGTGTTAGTGAAATCAGGATAGAATCAGTGAAATGTGTCGTAGTTCCAATGCAGTGAGTGAGTTGACAGCGAAATGAGTGTAATGTTGAAAGGTACTTGTGCAGATATGAACATATCATACTCATGGGTTTTAGTTCGAACTTAGGTTTAAGATACATATTAGATTTATTTCAAATGTTATTTTAAGTGATCATTTCATTTAATTTAGCATATTCCCTGTTGTTGTTATTATTATTATTATTAATTTATTTTATTTATTTAATGCAGGGCTGTAGAGTTTATCTTTAGCCGTGATAATGGCAACATGCAGTAGTGTGAGACAAGTAAACAAATATACAAACATTGAGAAGAGTACAAAAATTTATTATTATTATTATTATTATTATTATTATTATTAGTATTATTATAAATTATTGTTTGTATTAATTATTAGTATTATTAATTGTATTTTTAATTAATAAGTTTATTATTGTCATTATTGAGTGTAATTAGTTACCACTGCCACCGGGTATATACCCATTGCAGTGTGAATAAATACATACATACATACATACATACATACATACATACATACGAAGCATGACTAGCATCGCAGTGCATTGACGACGACGAAAAGTAAGGAACTCTTTTTTAACACCCTGTATATACAGACTAACTTTTGAACCTGTGAGATTTAACTAACACATTAATCAGAGCAGTAACAACAAACAATGCTACGTTGTTATTCTGATTTCTGGAATCTGTTTAAATTCTCTCAGCGCTGTATCTAGTATTCAAAATCATCTGTATGTTTTTGTGTGTCACTTTAAAGATTATTAAATCGCTATCTCGCAGAAAGGGTCTAATACACAAGTGTGCAGGAGTTTTCGGATGCAACCGGACATGCAACAGCTGTCGCCATTATTGTAGGCGTTGCTGGTTCTGTATCGGGACAAATCCGCTGTCATGACTAATAAGCCCACAATATTGATGGGCATATCTTGACGTGTAACAAGCTGATGCTAACGTGTGCCAGTATTAAGGAGTAAAGAGCGTTATTGATTTGCAGGAATAGATAACGATCGAGAGTTAACTTTACCCGAGAAGAATAATGTCCGTTAGTTTAATGGTAAGAAGACCAGACTGACAAGCTAATGTTACTGGTTTGAAAACAGTCGAAATTAAGAAACGGAAAAAAAGAAAAAACTCTAACAAATGAAAATAAAAATTGGAGCGTCTGAAAACATTTTCGTCAAAATTTTTTGCGTAACTACACAGCAGCAGCAGCAGTGGTGGTGGTGGTGGTGGTGGTGGTGGTGGTGGTGGTGGTGGTGGTGGTGGTGGTGGTGGTAGTAGAAGTATTAAAAGTAGTTAGCAGCTGTGATAATATCACTAGTATTAGTAGTATTTTTTAGTAATAGTAGCAGTAGTATTAGAAATAGTATAAGAGTAGTATTAATAGTAGTAGTAGTAGTAGTAGTAGTAGTAGTAGTAGTAGTAGTAGTAGTAGTACTACAATATTTTATTTAACAATACTTTCTACTACAGAAGTTATTCAGAGTCGAAATTCAATGTGGTCGAAAAACGGCCCATTAATTCTCCTTGGAGCTCTAATTAGGGACAGGGTTTTTCACGCCGTAAGTTTAAATCCATTAGATTACCCTCGACCAGGTTTGAACACGCGTTGACTACAAGAAACAGAGCAGTTCGCAGTACCAGAATTATTAGCGTCCAAACTCCGTGATACATACTTACTTACTGGCTTTTAAGGAACCCGGAGGTTCATTGCCGCCCTCACATAAGCCCGCCATTGGTCCCTATCCTGAGCAAGATTAATCCAGTCTCTACCATCATAGCCCACCACCCTCAAATCCATTTTATATTATCTTCCGATCTACGTCTCGGCCTCCTTAAAGGTCTTTTTCCCTCCGGCCTCCAACTAACACTCTATATGCTTAATTGATGAACTAGTGGACTTACTCGTGTTAAATATGTATTATTTGTCCGGCTTACAGCTGTTTCAGTGCTTCACGCACCATCATCAGAGCCTACTAGATCGCGGCGTCATCTCGAACTTCTCTGCCTGTTAGGAGGGTGTGTTTTATTGTTGGAAGGTGTTGAAGTGTGGAGTCGAATAGTGTGTGTGTACTGAAATTGATCTGTGTGTTGAGGATTTGATCGGTATGTTTTAGTGTGTTTGTATATATCGTATTGTTCTAGTGTGTTGAGTTTTTGGTTCTTGGGTTGTGTGTGTAGGATTTCCATGTCCGTATTTATGTTATTGTATGTATGGTTAGTATTGGTTATGTGATCGGCGTATGTAGATGTATTGTGTCCTCTGGTTATAGTTTTAATGCGTTCTTTGTAGCGTGTTTGGAATGATCTGCCTGTCTGTCCTATGTAGAACTTGTCGCAACTACTGTATTACATGTGAGTTTGTATACACCTGTATGGTCGTATTTATTTGTTTGTGTTTTTTGTGTGTTGAGATGTCTTTGTAGTGTGTTTTCTGTTTTGTATGTTATGTTGTATTTCTGTTTTCTGAATGAAGATGCGATCTTATGTGTGTTTTTGTTTTCATATGTTAGTGTGATGTATTTCCTGTGTTCTTGTGTTTGTGTTGTTTTTTTGCGTGTTTTTGTGTTTGTTAAGTTTTTGTTTTGTCTTTTTTTATGATGTCTATTATGTTTGGATTGTATCCGTTTTCTTGTGCTATGTATTTGATTGTGTTCACTTCTTCATTGTAGTGTTGTTGGCTCATGGGTATGTTGAGTAATCTGTGTACCATTGTCCTGAATGCAGCATGTTTGTGTTGTGTGGGGTGGTTAGATGTGTTGTGTATGTGTGTGGTGGTGGTGGTTGGTTTTCTGTATATTTTGAAGGTGTGTTTGTTGTCGATTTTTGTTATGGTGATGTCTAGGAAATTTATGGACTTGTTGTTTTCAAGTTCTAGTGTGTATTGAAGTTTTGGGTGTAATTTGTTTATGTATTGGTGTAGTTTGTGTATTTGTCTTTTGTTTTCTTTGTATAGTATGAGTATATCGTCTACATATCTGTGCCAGTATATTATGTTGTCTGCATACTTATTGTGTTCATTGTTGAGTATATATGTTTGTCCCATGTTGTGTAAGAATATCTCTGCTAGTATGCTGGATATGGGTGAACCCATTCAAAATGGACTCTATATGCATTTCTGGATTCGTCCATACGTGCTACATGTCCTGCCCATCTCACTAAACATAACGTACATATAACGTGATATAAGATATATATACGTTATATATATTTATAACGTACATATAACGTGATACATAACGTAAACAAATTTTATTGTCACGGTAAAAATACACGATCGATTTTATAAATAAAAAATACTACTCGAAAACCAATAGAATCGCTTATGTCTTACGTATAATAATAATTAGTTATTCATTCAGAATGCTCAAATTTTCTTTTCACGTTAAAGCTATTCTACTAGCAGTCTTATGCCTCATTCGCAATAAAAACGTAAGCGATAACTTAAAAATGCAAAGGTTTCCGTAAAAAAAAAGCCATATCACCATTCGCGATGGAAACATAAACATAAATACAAGATACTTGGAACCATGGAAACATAACAACGACGTCATTTCATCATAGAAATATTTTGTTGCCAACTTCAGCGCTATATGATTGTATATTATTTTAAAATAATGTAAACATAAAAATGGAAGCTTTGAGTTTGCAATCTTTCATGCTAACGACTTATGTTTAACTTTACGCGTACGTAATTTATTATGAATGATTTCAGTAATAGCGTAATTACAAAGTTTTATGCTTATGTTATGTTTAATTTCCATTTGACGCGGACGACATATCCGACGATCGACCTGTGTGAAGGTAAATTGCATCAGATAGAGACTAGTCCATGTTAAATGCTAACGTGTTGGCTTACAACTTTATATTTACTCTTAACAGCTAACTATTGCCCAATTAGTTACAGCTCTCGTGACAAATGAAGGTGATTTCCCGTGGGTAATTCCCATCAGATATCCAAGCCGGGCATCTCCGTGGGAATACTGTGATTCCTCTTGAATTCCATGCATCTTTGCCGCTAAACTTACTGGTTCTCCAGATTCTTTCACTCTTCATTGAACTAATTATAAACTCCAAATTGTTCTTTAGGATAAGCAAAAGATTCTATTATAACATTTTTAGTTAAGAAGTTGGTACGCTCGACAGTTAACAGACATGTAAGACTGGGGAATCTCGAAGGTTACATCTACTAGGCACGGAAATTAAGAGGAGGATGTTCGCGATCTCGCTGGAGGGAAATTAGACACGGCTTGAAGTCCTGAAGGACAATGCGAGGCAGGAAATCATCTCCATTACCGAAGAATAGCTTATAGTATTTCCATTAATGTGTGAGAGTCACTATGAAATTACTAATCGGTATATGAGCTCGGCGCACAAATGGCCCAACCCACAAAATTATATTTCCACTTTACCTGCTTTGTAGCAATGCACGAAATGCGATACACAAACAGAACTTGTGCTGAAATCTCATGGAAAACTGGGAATGATGATTAGGCCGATTTACACTTTGAAGAGAACAATATGAGGAGCTTTTTAGAGCAATAAACTCAACATGCAAATTTTGAGGGTTGAGCCATTTGTGCGCTAAGCGCCTCGTATGACCTCATAACCCAATCAGAGGGATTACAATATAATCGCTGAAGACTGCTTACGTCATGCTGGTAACGCCTAATGAATAGCCAACGAGGTTCGTTGATAATTTAATTATTAATTTACATAATTAAATTGAACAGAATACTTTTAAAATGCCCTTTCCACAACTTCTCCCTTTTTTCTATAGAATTATATATTCTGTATCTTTTGATATTAGTTTTTATACAATTGAAGAATCTCCCCGGAAAAAGGATGTACTTTAAATATGTGGCTTAGGCGGAAGAAGTAATTTTAAAGCATTCATTTACAACAATAATTTATTCCATTCAATAGTTAAATAAACTTGTATCCTTGATTAGTCAAAATGTTTCTGCTAGTAAATAGTCACTTAGTCACTCATAACGAGTGCACTTCTACACATGCGTGGACATTGTGCCACTGTTGTACATTTGTGATGCAGTGGATGAGGGTAGGCCACTAGAGGGAACCAAGAGGTGGAACGCAAACTGAGAGGATTCAATCCGACATCGGGATGGGAATCCGGTATGGCTTAGTGGAGAGAGGTCAGCACGTAGAGCTGAATATCCGGGTTCAAATTCCGGTACCGGAGAGAATTTTTCTCTGTTCCAATCATCCATCATCATAGTAAATATAGGTCAAACGAAATATGCCCTTAAAATTATTTTTCCTTCTCCTGACACGACAATAATAATTGTTGACTACATCCTTATTCCGGGGAGATTTTCAGCTATCGTAAAGCTAAAAAGTTAAATATTTTTATTGAGGCCATTCCAGTAAAAGAAATAGATCACGTGCATCACTCAAGAATTCACCGTTTTATTTAGAATGGAAGAGGCTGAAACTGGAATGTAATCCTCAAAAATAGTAATTGGTGGATGCCCGTTCTGACACTACAAAAGTACTATATTTTTTTAGTAGGTTCTTTTACGACGCTTTATCAACAGCTTAGGTTATTTAGCGTCTGAATGAGATGAAGGTGATAATGCTGGTGAAATGAGTCCGAGGTCTTAACACCGAAAGTTACCCAGCATTTGCTCATATAGGGTTGAGGGAAAACCCCGGAAAAACCTCAACCAGGTAACTTTCTCCGACCGAGAATGGAACCCGGGCCACCTGGTTTCGCGGCTAGACGTGCTGTTACTCCACAGGTGTGGACACAAAAGTGCTATAGTTCAGTCCAAAGGTCTATAACACATCCTAACTATCGATATTTGAATTCCGACCTTCCGGAATCCAACCGCAACTAATGAATATGAATACAGGGTGTCTGAAACCTCTTGTGTCGAAATAATAAAGATAATGGAGGAGTCTAAACCGAGTATTTTGAGACAAGGAGCCAATGGTCGGCGCCAAGAGATCTTGAACGAGAAATACGTTTGACGAACGTTTTTGTAAGCTCCTTTGATTTTCATAACAAACAGCTGCTTGTCACGCCCACGTTTGGTGGCGCTAGCTTGCTCAACAATAACACAATCGCCGCAGGTAACGTGGACCACTCAAACGGTTCAACCTGCCCATAAAATGCATGCTTCGATGGAACAATATTTACACTCGTATCAAGTAAGTTACTATTATGCCTTCGTTGGTGTAGCTTTTTTTTTTTTTTTTTTTTTTTTTGAGAAATACAAAATTGTACGATCATCAATTTAACTAGACAGATAATGATCAAAATATTGTTTCATGTTCGCAAATGTTTACACAATAACCTCATTTTTATCATAACTTACCTTCGTCACTGCTTTATTGGAGTTAAACTCCTGTAAAATCTCCAGCCAAGCTGCCTTATTTCTTGAGAGGCTGAATACATCAGTTCCCTTGTCTTCTATTACTCTTTTACATTTAATTAAATGTATCAGTAAAGTTTTTTCTTCCGCAGAAAACAATTTGTGCGCAGCCGCCTCCATATTTGTTTCGTCTGTTGATGGACGATTCCTATTGGCTATGCGTGACGTATTCGTATGAGAATTATAAACGTGCGAACAAATACCGAGAAGAAAAGAATAACGTTCCGAATATTCCCGAAGAACCACGAGAGGAAAGCCTCAAAGGAAAGGTTTCCGTAAGTATTGTTTCTGCATTCCAAACCACGCCTTTCGCTTTCCTCTTCCTTTTCAAAAGGTTCCTAGAAGGTAACGACTATGCTTATGGGCCTAAGAGTGCAAGCAATGGGCCAAATGACTGCGCACCCAGCATTGGTTTATCCAGCACTGTGCTACTGTACCGAACTTCCTACAGTTTGCATTATTCGCAGATGAGGTCTGTTTCACCCTGATGGTGTTTTCAACAGTCAGAATATGGTTGGAGTAACGAAAATTCATTTACCACCCTTGTGTCTGGCTGCCAGCAAAGTTTCTCTATCAACGTGTGGGCTGGAATTCACCTAATAGGACCTTAACTCCTGCCATCCCGTTTGAATGGTCTACGTTACCTGAGGCGATTGTGTTACTGTTTTTCAAACTGTGTTACTGTTTTTTCACCAAACGTCGATGCAGCAGGCAGTTGTTTTGTTATGAAAAACAAAGCAACTTACAAAAACGTTCCTCAAACGTATTTCTCGTTCAAGTTATCGATGTTCGAACTTTGTTTTTTTCGGAACTTTGTCACCGACAAACATAACATATGAAAGTACCGCAACTTACAGTTATCGATATTCGAATCCTGACCATCGTAATTAGAGACGTTGCGATACTGCATTTTAAGCGATACTTGGTATCTATACTGAATCCCATATTCAATATCGATACTCCCATAATATCGAAAGGATAGTAAGTTATGAATACTTAATGTATTGATTGATGTCACTATAAAATTCATTAAAGAGCAATGCCATTATATTGGGCCCATTATCGGTGATGATTCGTCTTGCCACTTCCAATACTTTTGTTGCGATACTGCTATTTTTCTATCGATACCAATAAAATTTCGAAAATACAATATTGTATTTTTTTTTATTTTAGTTGGTTATTTAACGACGCTGTATCAACTACTAGGTTATTTAGCGTCGATGAGATTGGTGATAGCGAGATGATATTTGGCGAGATGAGGCCGAGGATTCGCCAGAGATTACCTTGTATTCACATTACGGTTGGGGAAAACCTCGGAAAAAACCCAACCGAGTAATCAGCCCAAGCGGGGATCGAACCCGCGCCCGAACGCAACTTCACACCGGCAGGCAGGCGCCTTAACCGACTGAGTCACGCCGGTGGCTGAAAATACAATATCAAATTCAATTATAGTCAGTAGGTCGTTTAATAATTGGTGTCGCCTTCCACAAAAAGGCAAAGGAGTGGTAACTTACAGTGAAGATCCAAAAAACAGCTCTTGGATTAGTATTAGAAGAGGGATATCATCCTCAGAGTGGACCAATGCCATAAAGATGTCCACGCAGCAGTACGATCGGTGCCAGGTCGTTCCTTTCAAGATCAAAACTGTCGTCATCCAGGATGCAGCGAAGTAGAAACCCTTGGGCATGTTTTGGGTTATTGCCCTAAAGGAGAACTACTGAGGAACAATCGCCACCATAAAGTGAGAAGCTCCATCACAACCACTCTTCGGAAGGCAAAGTGGGGGGTTTACGAAGAAGGGCACTGCTTGGCTGAGAATGGGTCAACGAGAAGAGCAGACATTATAGCCATCGATCGCCGGAATCAAAGAAGCCTCATTCTTGACCCCACTGTCCGTTTTGAGAAGGATGATCAACAAGCCAATAACGTTAACGATGAAAAGAAGTCTATTTACAACCCATGTATTCTTCACTTCAGTGAGAGATACAAAATTAATATTAATACATGGGAAGTGAAAGGACTTCTTTTTGGCGCTAGGGGAACTTCATTTAAGTTAACCAAAACCATTCTCCTTTCTCTTAAATTTTCTAATGAGGACATTAACAAAATTTGTCTAATGGTATTGAGAGATTCATTATCCATTTTACACAATCACTTGTATAATAGTATGTAATTTTTTCACTTCATTTCATTACTCTTCAATGTATTTTAATCTCATGTTTCTCCGAAATCAAATTGTACTTTATTTTTAAATTTCTCATTGCTCCGTATTCTCTCCGCAATCATATTGTATTTTTAGTTTAACCTCTGCTTTGTATTCTGGATCCTAGTGGTCAGCCGTAGATGTCGGCCAGATGTCCCAAATTGTGCAATTTGTGTGTAAGCCCATCTACTTAGATATCGATAGTATCACAACGTCCCTACTCGTAACTGTTAGCAACAACAATAACAATTGAAAATGAACTTGGAAAATGAGATGCGCGTTGTGAATTGTTTTGCATTATTTAGTTCTGGTAAACATGCATAAAATAGTCGAAAGAGCCTCATGAAAAACACACAGTATTACAGATTTGTTTTACTACAACTGTCAGAAGCTATTCTCGACACACGCAGCTATTGCTGTCGTGAGTAATTTATTTCAAGCACGTTATTGCTGACCCAACACAGCGTGTATTTATGAAGCACGCGTATACAATATTTTTTTTTCCAACACAGAACATGTAGGCACTTTAGAGTAAAGCAAGCTGAATTGATACTGTAGGCGTTAGAATGTTGTGGTTCCTACTGCGTTTAATAGATTCACACTTTCGCCGTTCACGCTAACAAAATAAACAGATAGCCTCGTCTTTTTTGTAATTTATGTTACTGTTACAGTAGCAAAAGAAATCATATCACAGATTCCAATTCATGAACACACTTTCAACATAACTCACTTTTATACAGGGTGTAACAAAAAGATATGTCAAAACTTCAAGGAAACATTAACATGTAGAGCAGCCGTGTCGAACTGTTCAAAACATACAGAGGTGAGCCTGCCTGGAAAGAAATAAAAAATAGGTTGCAGCCGCCAAATTACTCTTCAAGGAACGACCACTCATATAAATTGAGGGAAAGAAGGCAGAGGACGGACACTGGAAAGTTTTCTTTTCTCAATCGTACTATCAGGGACTGGAATGCTTTACCTGCAGACTTACTAAAGGCTTTACCAACAACCAAAAATGTATTTAAAAATAGGCTTAAGGACCTTACTAATAGACGGTAATTATACACAGTACTTAAAGGGTGTAAATGATATGTTGTTATTGAAGTGTTGTATCAGTGAAGAATTATGTTGTGTCAGTGAAGGGTGTTGTATCAGTGAAGAAGTATGTCGTGTCAGTGAAGTGTGCTGTGTAAGTGAAACGTGTTCCTGTCAGTGAAGCTGTATAGGTTATAGTGGCAGTGCAAAGTATTTGAACAGTGAAATGTTTTTGAAGTGTTAGTGAAATCAGGATAGAATCAGTGAAATGTGTCGTAGTTCCAGTGCAGTGAGTGAGTTGACAGCGAAATGAGTGTAATGTTGAAAGGTACTTGTGCAGATATGAACATATACTCGTGGGTTTTAGTTCGATCTTAGTTTTAAGATACAAATTAGAATATTTCAAATGTTATTTTAAGTGATCGTTTCATTTAATTTAGTATATTCCCTGTTGTTGTTGTTATTATTATTGTTATTATTATTATTAGTATTAATTATTAGTATTATCATTAATTGTATTTTTAATTAATAAGTTTATTATTGTCATTATTGAGTGTAATTAGTTACCACTGCCACCGGGTATATACCCATTGCAGTGTGAATAAATACATACACATAAATTCATGTGTAATATTAAAAAAAAAATGCAAAATGTGACTCACGAGCACATTGTGGCTCGCAATGATAGCTGTGCATTTCTCTTACTTCCTGTCTTCCCCAACCCCCACCCTCTCACTCACTGGAATCCTGGAATCAAACTCCGTTCCATTTGCTTATTTGTCTCTGACCTGCGAGTGGCGTATCGTCCAATGTCTCTCTCGAAACCATGTACCTCTACAAAAACGAAGGTTTCAAGGAGGATGGGAGGACGCATTTTTTTGTTGCCAATATGATGAGAATATTAAATGTATGATTTGTTCACAAGTATTACGAGGAAAACGGTTGCATAACATAAAACGGCATTATACTACAGGTCACTCATGAAACGTTAAAAGGTGAAGTATTATTATTATTATTATTATTATTATTATTATTATTATTATTATTATTATTATTATTATCTCTGTACATCGATCCTTTTTCAGCAGATGTACGAATAATGCCGTTAGATCTTCAATTTAAACGCACAGATTTACAATGTGATGTTAAATGAAAGCTAGATGTGACTTGATAAATGTTAAACTTTTCAAATCTTTGCCAAAAAATAAATATCCGAACCTTCGTTATTTCGCTTGCTCCGTTGAAGCCATGTTCGCTACAACTTACGTTTGTAAATAATTATTTTCAACAATAGAAAATAGTAAAAACCAAATTTAGATCACGACTGACAGACTAATACCTTCGTGATCAACTACGACCGGCAGTAAGTGACATAATTCCTGATTTTGAAACTCTGTCGCAGACACATTCTGAAGACAGTTAAGTTTAGGTTGTGATAATGTGTCCTATGTTTTTTTTGTTAATTTCTTTCTTCGTTAGACATACTAAACATTAGTTTGTAAACTTATATTGTATAAAATTATATTTAAGTGCTTGGCATAAGGAAAATGAAATCTGTTAATAAGACAGACAGTTGCTTCACTTCCCCTTCGGGTGTCCGCCTCCCTCCATAGGTGCTACGCACGTTGCAGGTTACACAGTGGCTCGGCGCACGATGACATTTTCGCCACGGCTGATGTAGAGAATTAAAATATGTCTTATGACCAGAGCATAAATCCAGGAACACTTTAGTTTCTTCTTAGAGTCATTTCCTAACTCTACTTATAGTGTACAGTGAGTCCGTAGAAACATTCCGGGTTATAAACTGTTGTAATTATGTCACTATGTGTTTTTACGAAATTCATATCGGTGTCATTAGAAAGAACAGCTCAAAGAATTTCAGAAAATGCGTAATTGATAATTGTTGACCGAAACAACAGATGGCAGCACAAGAAAAAAATAAGAAAACGCCGTTTCCGCTATTTCGCTTATCATGAAGGCATTCTGAACTGGTATTGAGATTTTGTAGAGCATGGATGCGTAGGTGATAAAAAGAAAGGCCATTCAGGGAAACGGCCTGTCAGTGCAGAAAGTGTAGAACAGGTGCGGGAGGTATTTGTACAGTAGTGGCAAAAAAACCGGACCGACTCTTGTAGCTGATTTCAGAGCCTTGTTCACTACAGAGCACGATAGACTGGTAACTAAAGGTACGGTCACACGTCGCTACTTTTGCTGCGCAACTTTTGTACTGCAGCTGCAAAAGTTGCGTGTCGTGTTCACATTTAAGCCAAAAGTAGCACGCTGCAAGCTACTTTTCGTGCTGCGCAACCCGAGTGCAGCAATAGTAATATGCGTTACAAGAGCGGTATGTTGACGTTTTCATGTTCGAGGAAAAGATTGAAAAAGCGAAACGTAGTTGAGCTTTTTTAATTTCCGAGAACATGAAAACAAACATACCGCTTGTGTATCGTACATTATTTTGTGCGAAGATCGTTTATTACATACCTGAAAGACGAATTTCTAATTAGTTGCAATGAAATCTCCATCTTGGTTTCTGTTTAATGACGGCAACTTGGGAAAGCCAAAATATCTTTCTTCAACATTGTTGCTACAAAATGTTTTCTGTGTTTACTATACTCCAGCAGGCCGTGATATACGTCTGTCATCCCCCCCCCCCCAGTCTATAAATGCGAACTTAAAACAAACGGTAAGGTTTCATTTTTCATTTTAATATTTTAACAATATTATTTATATAACATATTGCAGTAATAACATCGGCATCTGGAATCTCGTTGATTTTTTCACGGCTTCCTTAATGTTACTTGTTTCGGGAATGCAATAAGTTTCGTGGAGTAGTAGACTTTACTTAATTTTTGCAAATATTTAAAAACAATAATTAACATTGCAATTTAGGTGAAATTGCAGTGGTAAGTTTCCAATTTATAATTATTACTATGTTAAACGTCTCTAAAAATAATATGTTAAAAGCCTAAAGCAGTAAAATGAATGTCGCGCTTAAGCGGTAAGAAGAGGGAAATTATTAGGTGTGTTACGTTGGGAATACTGAATGTGGTATTTCACACTTACCGCGTATTGGTTCTGTGCGGAAAACAAGCAAATACGCACGATCTCGCACAAAAGTTGCAACTGGAGGTTGCGAGTCTGTTCACACGCAAGGCGCTACTTTTGCAGCCGGAGTCATGCTGCAGGTTTCCATCTCCGTGTTGACTTCTCAATATACATTTTGTGGTTATGTTCGCATTATTAATAAACTCATGCGAAAGCTTACTTATCTATTATTTGCTTTTATGTCCTAATTAGTATTCAGAAATTGGCATTATTTTTACTATAAAGCTTTTAAAAACGCCTATGTACTTAAATGATAACCAACAGCATATTCACGTAATCAATGTTGGCAACCTCCTGTTTGAAACTACGCTACAGAAAATTAAAAAAATGAATTATATCGTCAGCAATTATGCTCACACTGTGTTGTGCATTTAATAACTGTTACAAATAATTTATTTTCATCACATCTAACATTAAAATACATCCAAACACTAAAAGTATTATTGGCACATTTGAGTGGTAACACTGGTTGCAACCACAGCAAAAGTTTCAACAAAACCGATATCAAAAATGCTGCGGCTGCAACCCTGAGAACCCTGTTCACACGTCGCTACTTTTAAGCTGCGCGCAGCATGAAAAATTAACGGGCAGCAGGTTCGGCAGCCGCTACTTTTCAGGTTGCACCATTGTTGACACGTCGCAGTACAAGAGTTGCGCAGTTTTTTGTATTGGAGCGCTGCAAAAGTAGCGACGTGTGACCGTACCTTAAGACTTTCATGTTTCGAATCCTTCCTGGGAAGGAAACTTTTTTTTTTTGTTTTATTCAAATTTATACCCAATACTTTTCGATTGCTGGTAAAATTCATGTTCTGCGAATAATAAGTTAATTAAATAGTAAAATATCGCTGCAATTGAAAAGTATTGGGAATAAATTTGAATAAGGAACAAAAAAAGTTTCCTTCCCAGGCAGGATTCGAACCACGAAAGTCTTATTTACCAGTCTATCGTGCTCTGGAGTTAACAAAGCTCTGAAATCAGCTACAAGGATCGGTCCGGATTTCTTTGCCACTACTGTACATAGTCCTCGAAAGTCTGTGCGTAGAGCTAGCCTGCAGTTAAACATTTCTAAATCCACCATTTCCAAGATGTTATGTTTTATTTAACGACGCTCGCAACTGCAGAGGTTATATCAGCGTCGCCGGATGTGCCGGAATTTTGTCCCGCAGGAGTTCTTTTACATGCCAATAAATCTACTGACATGAGCCTGTCGCATTTAAGCACACTTAAATGCCATCGACCTGGCCCGGGATCGAACCCGCAACCTTGGGCATAGAAGGCCAGCGCTATACCAACTCGCCAACTAGGTCGACCATTTCCAAGATGCTACGTTGTCGTTTGCGATTTCACCCCTACAAAAAATGCAATTAGTGCATAAGTTGAAACCCGATGACCATGAAAAACGACGTGTTTTCTGTGAAAATTTACTGACACTAATGGCGGATGATGAAGACCTTTCAGCCAAATTCATATTTAGTGACGAGGCAACGTTCCAGGTCAATGGAAAAGTAAACAAGCACAATGTCGGGATTTGGGAGAGCGAGAATCCACATTTCATTTTGGAGGTTGATCGTGACTCCCTCTAAGCTAAATGTGTTTTGTGCCGTTTCGAAACGGAAAGTGTAGGCCAGAGATGTCAAAGCAAGCGCATTTTTCTGACCTTGACGTAGTGCGCGGGCATCAAGCGCTACTTATGGAAGGAGGAATAAGCAGTCTATTGGATCAAGAAAACAGTGGTGCACAAACTTCAAATGGAACGGGAAATTTTATGTCGTTATTTTTATATGGCTTCTTTCTATTTGAAATTATCTATATTGTCCGTGAAATAAAAGTATTTGCATCAATTTCTTAATATTGCAGTTGTGTTTTAAACGTTAATAACATAATAGAGAGTAAAGAAGGAATATTCACACAAATTCCATAATACCTACAACTATACTGTACTAAGTGAATTAAATATATCATTCATAAAGAAAATAATATCCCCCCCCCCCGAAGAAAACAACAAAAAGAGATTGAGTATGCCATGATAAGGTTGAATTGATATTGGTGGTATCTTTAGCCTTACAAAAGTAATCAATGAACTAATCAAAACAATATTATAGTACAAAGCAAAGTTACCTAGGTACTGTATCTGTTTTAAGTGTAACTAATATTACATAACAAAACTCTTATCGCATTATGCTTTTAAGGTGATATTGGTGAGCAGCTTCCTATCATCAGAATATTAAATTATTTTCTCGAAATCTGCTGAAGCTATAGAGCTCACGATTTACCAACACATAGGCACATATCTTTTGCTTGTGATGTAACAGTAGTTGCTTTGTTAATTAATTTCCTTACAAACATTAATTTTCCATGCGAATATTTTCAACATTTGTAAAACACTATCTTCAGTAATAAGTATTTACGGTATATTGTTTCAGTACCTGTAAGGCTACTAAATAAATAGGCCTATATCTGAAAATTTCACTTTTCTATAAAAAAAAATTGAAAAAATATTCCTTTTGAATAAAAAAACACAAACTTGTGAAAAATGAGCATTAAAATTAAAACTTACATTCTTATAATGCACTTATACTTCTCAGACAAATCTAAAAATTAACATGGATACAGTTTTAATAAGTTCTCTTCCCTTTATCCATTGAATCAGTACTGGACATCCCTGTATACAGCTCGACCAAGCGGCATATACCACCTCACTCGTCTGTGTCTCTCCTTTCCGTTGTAAAGCGCTTAGGCTCTCCTGAGCTCTAAAGCGCGCGCTTGCGCCTATGGGCATCAATTGACACGACTGGTGTAGGCCTATGGCCCATTTTTATTTCGAGAGAACACTGTCACCGGTATGAGTTATCTTGATATGCTTACTGAGTGGCTGTTTGCACAATTGGAAGAAGGAGGCAACGAATTTTTTTTCCAACACGACAGAGCACCTCCTCACTCTTCACATTCAGATCATTTAACACAATTTGCTTATATCCAACAATGCCTTAATGACAAGCGAAATAGAGAAACGACGTTTTTTCTTTCTTCTTGTTTTGCCATCTGTTGTTTCGGTCAACAATGATCAATTACGCATTTCCTGAAATTCTTTGAGCTGTTCTTTCTAATGGCACCGGTATAAATTTCGTAAAACACATAGTAACAAAATTATAGCAATTTATAATCCCGGAATGTTTCTGAGGACACACTGTATAATGAGCAAGCTAGTTTGTTCTTGTGTGAAATGCCATCAAAGCTGTAGTGTACATTATGCTCCATACCAGAACATTGAACACCAGAAATTTGGGATATACATAGAAAAAGAATGTAACTACATTCTAACCAGAGGTAAACAATAGCATCTACATGTAATCAGACTGTTCTGGTGTAGGATAGTTGTTACACAATAGCATTCCACACTAATTAGCTTGTGCATCATACAATGTAAGCAGAGTTGTAAGGAAAAGTCTCTAACAAGAAAATAAAGCGTTGCCGGATCCCTGTTCACATGACAAATTTTCATTTATATTTGGGGAATGTTTCCCTAAAGTTTTGACATACCTTTTGTTACACCCTGTATAAAACACTAGATTACGTTCGTATATGAACATTTACGTGAATACATATGATTATGATAATACGGTACATTCTCATGACTTCATGAGAATATACAGTAAATAACCATAACCTGTTCCCTAAACGTAGATTAGCCAAGGTTTGTAATAGCCATTTTGTTGTGGACGTGAAACTTTTCAATAAAACTCCTCTTAACATTAGAAATATTAATAGTAGAGTTTTTAAAACTAAATTAAAAGACCTTATATTTTTAACGAAAACTTTTACACAGTACAGAAATATATTGAATGTAATTTTAACTAATTTATATGTAAATAGTTTTAACTTCGACGAAACCTTTGTAATTTTCTATTATTTGATGTGTTTTTAATAAACTAAACTACATAATATGATTTGCTAGTTTAAGGTTATATCTGCAGTGCCTGGGAAAAATGACATAAGTCAGTTTCCACAAACATTTTTTAATAATTTATTGACAACTTATACGGAACATCTGCTCGCTTGGAAAAAAATACATAAGTATTTCTCCCATTACAATAATTCATACAGAAAAAAATCAAATCGACATAAACCAGTGTAAGCCGTCGATAAATTATCAAAAAATGTTTGTGGAAACTGACTTGTGTCACTTTTCCCAGGCACTGCAGAATTATATACAAGCAAATAATTTGAAATTAATATGAGACTACAGGCTTTAAAAAGTTAAATTAACTAATATATTGCTTGACCGTTTGGGAAGACACAAAATATACATACAAATAAAGGCTACAACGTTTACTTTAGTTCCGGGATATCTGTATCCTATCATTCTTTTTGTTTGTATCGGAGACAAATTCGACCGCATTTTGCCGAAAGAAACCAACTGACAAAGAAATTTAATGTCTCAATAATTAAATAATTCCAAGGATCCATATTTTGAACAAAGATACGTCCTATAATATGCTTTCGGTAAAAGCAACAAGAATGTTGTTACATTTATTTGTGAATTTATTACTCACGTTTAACCTTACAGTGCATTTTTCTCAGTTTAGGCATTATGTAGGTTGGTTTCTTTCTGCAAAATGTGGTTCATTATTCGATTCAGAAACAATCCCGGTCGGATTTTTTTTTTACCTCAAGAGGCACGAAACTTACATACTTGTAAATGTCAGCATGTGCATTATTAATTGTTAGATCAACTATCACCTATTTTAAAATTGTTTGCATCTCATGCACCTGATGATGACTTTTTAAAGTCGAAAATATTAGTGACTTTGTATTAAATATTGTGATGTAACAGATTATCTGACCTCACAAACTGAAAAGTGTATTTGACTGAAAATTTATTATATATAATTATTAATCCCGGTCGGTTTAATCGAAATGTAATTTTTCGATAGATGTTTTATTCGCCAATACTGTCCCATCAGAATTCGTCGACTCTGGTCTGCAATTGTATGTTACAGTCTACGACTCAGGTGGACACTTCGCCACTCGGCATACAATCGTAATTGTTTGAGATGGCAATTTTCAAAGGATAACGTCAAGGTGCCCTTCAGTGTCACGACTCGACTAAGGTTTGCATTTCAGACAAATCGCCAGGCAACAGATAATGCATGCAAGCTAAAACGCAACTTTCTACAGAACAGCCTCAGAACACGATATTTAAAAAAACATCACACTTTGCCAAATAGCGTCAAGGTCGGAACTTCTTCGAAGCATAGATAATGAGAGCGCTTATGCATTGAAATGATTTCGTATTTAAATCGACATTCCGCACACTGATAAGGTTGTTTAAATTTTAAAACCATCTCACACAGCTACGGCATGAACACGCCTTCAGTAAGCAGTTTATAACACTTTATACTTAAAGATCCTTCATCTTTTATAAAGTCGTCCTTAATGTAAAGAATGAGGAGGGATAATCTTTCTTTTATAGCTCGAGCAAGATAACGATCTTCCTTGGAAAGAATGTTATTAACTTTCATCATTATAGCCTACTTCTCCGCACTATGACATACCGGTACGTACGTATGAGCTATTCCATATGAAATCGATCAGTAAGAAACCTCGCATTTTTTTAATACTCTAATTTTTTCCCTATTTATACAAGATGCTGAGGAGAGTGCATTTTCAAAAATATACTATCGAAAGTCAAACGGATTTCGTACTAATGAGCGACAAATTCAGCGTATTTTATAAAAACAAGCCTCTTTCAGCACTCAGAACTCTGGAACCATTTACTGCAGAACATTGAACGGGAGCTCATTTTGAAGCTGACATTTAGTAGGTTATGATAAGAAGTAATTCTTATTTTTATTGTATACAGAGAGACAGATAATCTGATTTTACTTACTTTTAGGCTTTTTGCCCATTTCTAAAAATGTAAAAAATATTGAGAAAAAAACCTTGCATTATTAAGAGGGATTCGGCATTGTTTGCTTAGTGGCTCGGCAATAAGTTTCGAGGGTATTAAATAAATCATTCTCACACGCCTGGACTTGAACGGCGCAGTACTGCACGAACTGTCCGAGAGCTGAAGATAAGCGAGCGTTGGGCGTCATTTTACTCCTGTGTTTATGAAAACTTGTGATAAAGCTAGCCCAGCCATGACTGCTAGACGACACATCACGTGTTTGTCTCCTGGCCTTGCTTGTCTCGACTACCTACAGTCAGCTGGTTAGTTCACGCGCGTACTATTTATTTTCTTTATTTTGATATTTTCAACACTTTCTTATCAACGGTGCAACAGTAAAAAATATGTTTATTTGTACTTTAAATGCGGAATCTAACCATATATTTTAAAAATATTTTTTTTTTTTTGTGGGAAAAGGCGTCTTAATGAAGAAAAATCTAAATTTCTCCATTTCCATAAAAAGTAAGAAAAACTTTTTACATGTCAATATAAACTTTAATTTCTCAGCATCAAAATAAACCATGATTTTGATCATTGGGTCAAAGGGGTTCGGAGCCACAACAGTTAAAAGTTGCTAATTTTATGAAAATACAATAAATTTAAATATTTTTAATTTAAACACTATGAAGTTCTGATGCCTCAAACTTTGCACAAAGCATTGTATCACAGTTGTCTACGGACAGAAAAAGTTTCATTGTATTTAAAAATTGCAAGGTCAGTTTTCTCTGTATTTCGGTCGATTTGAGATGGAATAGCCCGTATGCTGTCGGCAATCATTCATGTAACGAGTAGTATGTGCCTGGACATTTACTTCAGGAAAATGGCGTGGTCGATGCTTACTACATAATTTCAAAATGAAAATTACAAGAACAGTAGAGGGAGTTAAGTAAAAGATAGTAGTAGTATTTTTTTACTATTGTTTCTTTAAAAAATGTTTAAGTGCCATAATTTTCATTCGTTTTTATTTAAGTAAACAATGATGCGCAAGGCAAAGACAACAAATTATCTTCGTACACAATCTACGCTATATTGACATTGGTTTGAAGTAATTTATTAAAGAATGTATTCAAAACTAATTTCGAAACATATTAAACTAGCTTCGGTTTTTTTCCGAGGTTTTCCCCAACCGTAAAGCGAGTGTCAGGTAATCTATGGCGATCCTCGGCCTTATCTCATCAAATATAATCTTGCTGTCACCAATTTCATCGACGCTAAATAACCCAGTAGTTGGTACATGTCGTCGTGCAAAAGTTATTTAATTGGCTAATTATTCAGTATGGAGCGTTACATACTATATGGAACTGTTACCTATTATAACTTTCATAGTGATCAAATTGTGCCTCTAGAGTTCTAGAGTGGTGTGTTACGATTCTGAGGTTGTCAATAATTTAAGATCTTTTTTCTCCCTGTGTAGTGTGGGAGGATATCAAAGTTTCAACCTCCATTTCTCCTGTGAAGCCCTTATTTTATATTCACGACATGCAAGCAGGCATATTGTTAAAATAATAAACAATTCCTCGTAAAATAAGGTTCTTCTAAGGAAATACCACTCTCTTCTGCTTCCAGCTGATTTACACGGTAATCTAATAATGTAGTAGTAGTTTAAAATGGATTTGAGGGAGGTGGGATATGATGATAGACTGGATTAATCTTGCACAGGATAGGGACCGATGGCAGGCTTATGTGAAGGCGGCAACGAACCTGCGGGTTCCTTAAAAGCCATTTGTAAGGTAGTAGTAGTAGTAGTAGTAGTAGTAGTAGTAGTTAGTAGTAATAATAATAATAATAATAATAATATCAAAACAAGTTTTATATAACTTAAAGGAAAACTCATACTTACTTACTGGCTTTTAAGGAACCCGGAGGTTCATTGCCGCCCTCACATAAGCCCGCCATTGGTCCCTATCCTGAGCAAAATTAATCCATTCTCTACCATCATATCCCACCTCCCTCAAATCCATTTTAATATTATCTTCCCATCTACGTCTCGGCCTCCCTAAAGGTCTTTTTCCCTCCGGCCTCCCAACTAACACTCTATATGCATTTCTGGATTCGCCCATACGTGCTACATGCCCTGCCCATCTCAAAAACTCATACTATATATATAAAAAAAATAGATCTTGTCACTTAATCTAGAGATTTCCAAGCGATGAGCATTAGGGGGTTCTGCCTTAAAAAGAACAAATTGATTTTCATTATCGTGTACGCTGTAACAACAAGGGCCTACTGCCTTATGTTATTATAGCGTCAACGGCGAGCGGAAGCAGAAGATTCGGATTACCGAATATTCGCCTTACAGTTGAGGAAGATCTAGGCGGGGGGGGGGGGGGAATCCAACTAGGTAATCAGCCTAATGGAGAATCGAATCTACAAAGAACGCAGCTCCGGAACAGCAGGCAAACGCGCCTACCTCCGAGTTATGCCAATGGCTCTTCATGATAGTTTAAACTTTAATATATTTTAGAGTTTCTATATTTCAACGCGTGACATAAAACCATTGAAGAATATGAGAACTGTCACAGGTTACAATTTCCGAATGCCTCCATCACGAACTCACTGTTAACATTATTTTAACAATTAATCTATCATACGTTGAGCAGATACAGTTATGTGAAACTGGAACAATTTGTTGTTCAATTATTGTCACTGAAGTTGAGGTTATGGCAGATATTATGATAGGATGTTAAATAGAACATTTGAAAATTGATATTCAGACTAAAATAAAACTCAAAACCATAGTAGTCCAAGAAGAAACTAATTAAAATATTTACTCACCAGTTATCCATCATTAGTTATCGGTTACTATAAATACGTCGGAATTTAAAATGTTTCTAGTTCACTGATAATTTAAATTCTTTTCTCAGAGGAACTTCTCAATCTTTCATGTTAATATATTCACATGAATTCACGCGGACTCGACTGCGCGCTGTCAACACTCGAGAGCGCAACACTTCCTACAACAATTCACAATCACCTCACTGATCTTACTAAATGGACTAGGTTACATTCACCGCCGCCTGGATTGTAATAATATATTGCAATCCAGACGGCGGTGGTTACATTCCCACAAACCTTATCGATACTTCAAGTCGACTATTGTCGCCATCTAACTGCAATTATGAAAACTATAATCGATTGCTCGTAGCATTTTATGGGTCATTTTTGAGAATCAAACGAAACCAATGTCTGCTTAACAAACCTATATTCTTGTTTTCTGGTCCATTGTAGGGAGTCTGAATTACTAAAAATATAAGCTATCTAGTTCAGACAGGTTAAAGCTAAGTCCAGTGGCGTACGTAGGATTCTTCCTGAAAGATCTTTGTACTAGTGTACTGAATCTACAAAAATAATACAATGCACTTGAAACTTTTTACTAAGCCACGACATTACTTCCCTGTTAGGTTTCACTCTTATTTTCATTACCAGAGTTTATGAAAAATATTATTGGTTAGAACATTATTAAATTGATATTCCCTTTTTATGAAGAACAACGTAGGCCTATTTTTTCTTCGAACACATTATACAAAATAATACTGAAGTCTACTGATGTGTGTGTATATTAAATTGTTGAAACAATAACAGAATGTTATATTGCAGTAATATACTGACATTGTCACATTCTGTATACAGTATTAAAACCACTAGACATGTTATTGGCATGACATGAGAACAAATTTATATTATATTAATCCTAAAACAATAACTAATGTAAAACAAAGAATACTGGTACCACAAAATAATCATAAGTTTTAGAACATTTATTTACCTGCAATGAAGATGGCTCAATATAATCATGTCTTTAATTTTTCTTTCTTTATTTATCCTTTTTTTTTTTTTTTTGCCTCTGAAAAGAGGGGTTAAACTTTCCCGTTAGCATGTCACTATTTAAGCCCTATATCGTTGGCTTAGAGTGTAAACCTGCTAATTGCCAAAAAGAAAATTTTACAAGGGAAGCAAAAAACTGAGTTTAAATTAACTCTGAAACTTTAGGATCAAATCAAAGGTCAGGTACAAATGCCAACAACAACAACAACAAATTCCACAATTTGGGACGTCTGGCCGAAATCTACGGCTGACCACTAGGATTTAGAATACAAAGCAGAGGTTAAGTGAAAAATACAATATGATTGTGGATAGAATACGGAACAATGATAAATTTAAAAATAAAGTACAGTTTGATTTCGGAGAAACATGAGATGAAAATACATTGAAGAGTAATGAAATGAAGTGAAAAAAAAAATACATAGTATTATACAAGTGATTGTGTAAAATGGATAATGAATCTCTCAATACCATTAGACAAATTTTGTTAATGTCCTCATTAGAAAATTTAAGAGAAAGGAGAATGGTTTTGGTTAACTTAAATGAAGTTCCCCTAGCGCCAAAAAGAATTTCTTTCACTACCCATGTATTAATATTCATTTTGAATCTCTCACTGAAGTGAGGAATACATGGGTTGTAAATAGACTTCTTTTCATTGTTAACATTATTGGCTTGTTGATCATCCTTCTCAAAACGGACAGTGGGGTCAAGAATGAGGCTTCTTCGATTCCGGCGATCGATGGCTATAATGTCTGCCCTTCTCGTTGACCCATTCTCAGCCAAGCAGTGCACTTCTTTGTAAACCTCCCACTTTGCCTTCCAAAGAGTGGTTGCAATGGAGCTTCTCACTTTTGATTTGGTCCTAAAGTTTCAGAGTTAATTTAAACTTAGTTTTTTGCTTCCCCTGTAAAATTTTCTGTTTGGCCGTTAGCAGGTTTACACTCTAAGCCGACGATATAATGGTTTAAACCTATATTTAAATTTGTATGCATAATAATTTAGTTAATATATATGGTCAGGTCGAAATTCAGCTTATACCAAGTTACTTCTGTCTGGTAGTGCTTTACCAAAACCAGCCCTGAAGTCCTGCATGATGTTACTCATGATTTCTCCGGCATATGGCCACTAGTGAAACTACACAAAAGGCACAAGTCTCTCCTCCATACTGAAAACTGCCCTATTCACCTCGCCATCTTGAACTCTTGAAATGACCCGGAATTTCCATGTGTTTCAGTGTGGTTTCTGTCTCCTGTCATGATCACACCTTGAAATATATCTGTCAGATGTCATACGAGTATCACCGATACATTTTTCATGCACAGATCTGTTTTACAGGAAAAATAAGAAGATGTAATAGGACTTCTGCCCACTTTGTATGTCATAATAAAGTCTGGTACTTTCAAAACTGATACTTTATATATTAAATATCCACAATTGAAACATATTATAACGAAGGAGGATGTAAAGCTGGGTTGCCATGGAAATGTTGGCTTCACATGTTCAATTCTAGTCATATTTATTTGTAATGATCAAGAAAAACAAACTAGTCATACGTGCTCCTCAGAAACAATGTGTGAGTGCAAATACTACAAGTTTTGTGAAGGACACTGCCTCTAAATTACAAAATATAATACAAAATTTGACCAGCACTTTCAAAGCATGTTCTTTGTTTAAATTAGAACCAGTGTGCATACTGGTGGACATGATGTCTGTTATTTTTTTTGAAGAACTTTAGTCAAGATGTTTGATCTACGTTTTTCTTAAGTTTCGTGTACTTAAAATGTTACTACAATTGATTCTCTTACACATTTCCACATACAAACATATAAACAAGTCAGACAAAATAAGCTTCTTAGTACATGTATAATCAATTTGCATATGTCTAGTGCAGAGTTTATGACATACTAATTCCACGTAACAATATCATAAATCATCACTTTGTTATTAAAATATCTGAAGAGCAGCTAAAATCTGATATTGCATTGTTTAAAAGACCAGTTTCTTAAAAATCTGTTTTGTGTCTGCAGTTACTTAAATACATTAGAACTTGGTTATAACGACATCCAAGGGACCTTAAAAATTATGTTGTTATAAACGAGTGTCGTAGTAACCGAGATTCACATTATCAATCTAATAGGTGGAAAATGAAAAATAACAAACTTAATTAGACTTATTTTAGATTTATGTATTGACTTTTAAGCCTACAATGAACATAATAAAACACACAATTTTTTCAGTACTCACCAAACTACTTTATTTAGAAGTGAAGTAATCAGTATTTTACTCTGTTGTCTTCTACTTGCCCAATACACTCTTTCTAGGGCTAAATTATGTTCTATGTTCATAATTTCAGTTGCAATTCCACTGCTCCCTTCCCTAGCTTCATAGAAATGTTCATAATTCTAATGACTTCTAAAGCGTCACTCACTTCTTTTAGTGGCCATACTGCATTAAAATGCGTGCACTTAGTGAAAACTTCCTGTCGAAACTGATCTAATACCGCATGAATTCGGGCAGGTTACAATGGGGTGGGGAATCCGCCTGCATTCCAGAGGTCTATGACAGAAGGAGACTGTAAAGAATTTGTCAGGGTCAGATTTCAACAAAATATTTCTTAAAATACTTTGGTTCTTAGAAAATCTTATTCCAAACTGAGGTTGAAAATGACGTTATATGCGAGGTAGACGCATATACGTTTGTCGTATTAAGCAAGGTAGGAAAGCGTATGTCTTATGGGGAATTAGTTGGGACCACAGAATATTTTTGACGTTATAGGCGAGGTGTCGCACAAAATGAGGTCGCTATAAACAAGTTCTACTGTATTGACAAGAAAATCCAATGTTCTTTCCAGATTTTTGTCAAAGTTTTCATACTTAGTCTCAGTCTGATTTCTTTTGTTTTAAAAATGTTATTTGTTGTAACATATAACATGTATATAAGCCTACCCAAACGTATTTTATAAAATAAAAAGTAACAGAAAACAAAAACGAAAATTTCAACATTTTTATCATATCATTTTTAAGAAATTAAGAGAAGTATTCTTTTATTGAAGTACATATTAATATAATTAACATCAGATAAATGTGACAGATTTAGCCCTATATATAAACCATTCCACTCTTTTCTTTCTTACATACAGCGTATTTTATATAAAAATTATGTTGGGTATTTAGCAATAGTTTTTCACGTTACATCGTCACTGTCCAATACCAATCTCTTAGTCCAGTACAACAATGCACTGATTATTGTCTACGATCCTGCAAGCCTAGCTGAATAGGAGGAGAGGCAGGGTTAGCTACACAGGAATGCTACATAATTGAGCTCATTCATAAAACACTCGATCTTTCAAATCGTTGCATAAATGACCGACAAAACAGATAGGTAATACACCAATGAGATTCATGGCACGCTTTACATTTAACTTCCTTTGTAACTTATCGTATTATGAAGGTGCACCTGCTTTTGGGCTTACAGCCTCTTATAAAAATATCTTATATATCACATATAGACCCCATCTTAACACCAGTGATCTAGATGCTTATCTGTCCAAAATACTCCACAACGAAATTAACATACATTTTCTTCTGGTGTTACAAGGACTCCTTTTTATGTTAGCACTGATTTATTTTTTCACTTTTATCCATGAAGCCACGCATAATAAAGTTGTTACTTATATTCGCTTAGGTCAGTTCCTAAGTGAAACAGCTATGAGTATCACAACACACTTCGGCGAAATGAGGTAGAGGGTAAATCGAGAATTAGAAAATTTATCAATACTTAAGAGGAATCAAATGATTGTCCTGCAAGCTAGCATAAAGAACAGCAGCTCTCTTGAGACACCAGAAGTGCGAACCAACACATTCCTGCTTGTGACACAAATGATGAGTGTGTCAGTCGAAGGCTTTAGAAGTGAACTTTGGTTTGCAGTCACAACTCAATTTACAGTCTTACTTAACTTGAAACCAATGCAAATTTCATCCTTATGTTAATGTAATCGCAGATTTCCATATCAGTTCCTTTTCTGATTGAGATTTTTAAGTCCTTGTAGTTAAAAAAACTCCACATAAAGCCATTTTTTTGCATCGCCTTTCTCTCTCTGTCAGTTTCACACACGTCATAAATGACATCACCAAAGCCAACATTAAGCCATAAATACTGCAACTGTAAATTCTTTAAAATTAGTTTTCACATGTAAAAATGCAACTTTCATTATCATAGACCTGAAACTGATGTAAGAAACATTTCAAATCTTTATGCTCGACCATGCCGAAATGTAGTAATTATACACCTTGTACTAGCCCTTTAATGCACCTCATTAAAGTACACCTATTCATTATAATTCAGTTGTTCAGCCAATGAGAAATCACCTTTGTACCGCTATAAAACCGCAAGTATCGATTATTCTCGGATATGCAATCGAAAGACAATTAGCGAAAAGTCATGGAGGCTGGAAATCCAATACTGTCGCAGAAGGTTATGTTCTGTTACTATAATAATTAGCGTTAATTGTAAATAATATTCAAATAAATTCAATCTGTCATCTTGTTTTTCAATTCTAAATCAATTTCCAGGTTATATCAAGACTAATGTTCATGTTATTCTCTAGATTATATCAAGGTCAATGATATTCGTGCCTCGGAAAAAATCAATACTTTCGCGTCTGCGCACATCTCACAAATCAGGTCAGTTCCACTCGTCACTTACATAACCATAACATGAAAACTTATGAATAATTTCAAGTTAGAAATATGGTCGAGCATAAAAAGTCGTATGAAACTTGCCTATAATGGTAATTAAGATGCTCGTATGAAAATTATGAAACTCGCTTGCGCTCGTTTCATAAACAAACATACTCGCCTCTTAATTACTACCATTATAGGCTCGTTGGATAATGTACTAATTCGATACAAGTAGTTTAATTAAATATTAATTTAAACACACTGATACAAATATAAATGTACTATAACCAGTGGCAGTTTTATCGAGTAGAACCAAACTCTCATAAAATATGAACTTTAATTCTGAACTTCAACTGTTGAAAGTAAAACTTTCCTTGAGATGAATATATGAAAACGGAAACCACATTCAAATGAATTCTTGCATTTCGCTGAGGATGACATGATGGTACAGTAAAACCTCCATTAACAGAAACCTCTGTCAACCGATAGCCAGTGTAATCGAAATGTGTAACTGAACTTTTATCGAAATGTGTAACTGAACTTTTATAAAGGAATTTGAAAGTTACATTATGTACTCTATGAATACAAAATTTACACTTACAGTAGAACCCCGATTATCTGTCACCCTATTAACCGATTGGCAGATTATCCGACTGTCTATATCTCGTGCTTTTTTTCTTCAGAAATAAATAACTTATATGTTGTTGTTTTCTAATGCCAGGCGTTTGACAATAAAGTCATTTGACCTCTTGCACTCCAATATTTTTCAAAGATATTATCATGGCCAGCCACTGAAGCACAGATTTTGAGGTGTTCCGAATCCATTTCTTGGTTTGAGTTGCACAATGGGCAGTTAGGAGACTGATATATTCCAATTCTATGCAGGTGTTTGGCCAAACAGTCATGGCCTGTTGCCAACCTAAATGCAGCTACAGACGATTTTTGTGGTAAATCGGAAATTAACTGTGGATTATGATGCAGAGAGTTCCATTTTTTCCTTTGAGATTGTGTTATCAAATTTTGTTTGCTGAAGTCTAAGTATGTAAACTAAATTTAAAAATTTTTTCACAGAGTAATATGTAAATTTGAAAGTTACATTATATACTCTATTTATGAATACAAAATTTACACTTACATTTATATTTTGAGGTCGGAGGAATGCCAGTGAGGGCAACGACATGTCCTATTGTTTACGCGATCTGGCTAATCACACCTAGCACTAAGCAAGCATAATATTGCTGTCAGAAAAAAAGAGACAAAAAAAATTTCGGGCTTTATCTTACAGAAATAGTCTAGGCCCTATACTATACACAATTTATACAGCTGATTTCCCAATTTCTAATGAGGTATTGGTGGCTACTTTCGCTGATGACACTACTATTCTTGCTTCACATGAAGATCCATCAACAGCATCTGAAAACCTACAGAAGACTGGCTAATTAAATGGAGAATACAAGCGAGTGAAAACAAATCAGTTCATGTTACTTTCGGAACCAGAACTGAAAACTGTCCTCCTGTAACACTGTACAACAAAGAACTTCCTGAAGCAGACGATGTTAAATATTTAGGTATGCATTTAGATCGCTGCTTAACATGGCGTAGTCGACCTGGTTGGCGAGTTGGTATAGCGCTGGCCTTCTATGCCCAAGGTTGCGGGTTCGATCCCGGGCCAGGTCGATGGCATTTAGGTGTGCTTAAATGCGACAGGCTCATGTCAGTAGATTTACTGGCATGTAAAAGAACTCCTGCGGGACAAAATTCCGGCACATCCGGCGACGCTGATATAACCTTTGCAGTTGCGAGCGTCGTTAAATAAATCATAACATTTAACATTTAACATGGTGTAAACATATTAAAACTAAACGTAAAGAATTAAATTTTAAAACATCAAAAATCTATTGGTTATTGGAGCCTAAATCAAAACTGTCATTAGAAAATAAACTTCTTGTTTATAAAGTCATACTAAAACCAATCTGGACATACGGCATCCAGCTGTGGGGAACTGCTAGCAACTCACATTCAAATACTGCAGAGGTATCAGTCCAAAACTTTACGTTCCATTGTCACTGCACCATGGTATGTACGTAATGATGTCATTCATCATGATCTTAACATTTCAACTGTAAAAGAAGAAATCTCTAAGTTCAGTAAAAAATACCTGCACCGATTAAATCAGCATCCGAATCATCATGCATTAAATTTGCTGGATAATAGTCAAACAATAAGAAGACTTAAAAGGACCAATGCTCTTGACCTTCCATTCATTTTTACTAGAGCTATTTAAAACATTATTTTTCTTTTGGTGTGTTGTCATGGGATAACATCTCCACTCATGTCATATTCTTTTATAATATATACTTATTGTCTATTGTAGACAGATTGTAAATTGGCATAAGTGTAAACAAAAAAAAAAAAATTTAGCATGATAATACTCTGCAACATCTCAATGCTCATTAACTCAGTTGTCGTCATCAACAACATTATCATGTCCACTAAAGTTACAGAGTGTTCCAGTTCATGAAAACATCCATTTCGAGCCATGACTGTACCTACTGTATGCACTGTATGAATTTTTATTTCTAATACACACAATGCTTTAGTGACAACTTATGAGTCAGTTTCTAACCTTTTAACTCTAAAAAAGGAAATACATTATCTAAAATTTTGCTGAATTATTTCGGTTAACAGAGGTTTTACTGTATTTACTGTATTTATACTCTGTTACAAAATAAGTTGAAGACGCAAGGCTATTCTGAGTTACAGCTGGACCCACCCAAAACATTTTTCTTACTACCAGCACAGATTATTGCATATGATATTACTCGTGTTTGAATTTTGTCGAATTATCATGTGAAGTGCATTAAAATGAGTTTGACTGCTGGAGCCAGAGTACATCGTACGTACGTGTGTACAACAGGGATGAAAAATGCATTGGAAGGAAAACGAAGTGTCATATTATAATAGACTACATGGTCCCATCTTATGATAACATACTTACGTCTGCATGCCTGTTATCGGTGTGCAAGCTTGTCACTTCACAACAATGATAGTACGGATTTATATCCATTAGTCTATAGTCTTGTAGTAATAAAAGGAGACTATTTCATGTACATATATTTCAGTCCTTAAGACTGTAGCAAAACACATATCACACAGTCTATCCCAAGGTCGTGACAAAGTGGAACCATAGCCTGCACAATTCCCACTTCTATGTCAGAACCAAAGAATCATTGGAAGCACCATACGTGAAGGAGTAAAGCAGAATTTGAGAAATATGAACAGTTCTCTAGAAAGACTTCATACTGTACAAGGATAATTCTTTTTGTGTTACTTCTATTAACTGTACAAGTATTTCTGATCACCTGCCATTCATATCAAACACACACACATCCTGGTAATTGCCGCATTCTTTTCACTCCAGTCCAAAACTATCATTCTAAAGTTTCAAAGCAAAACCTTTCCAAGTACTTCTCATATGGTTTATGAGTTTTCAGGTAAGAGTTTTCACGCAGATTCTGTGTTAATGCATATTTTCACATAGAAAGTTGCATCATAAGAGCAGGTGAAGAACACATCAAGGTCGTTTGTCGGCTGTGAAACACAGTTCAGTCTCCAGGACGATAACCCATGTTTTTCCGCTTGAGAAACATGTAGATCTCTTTAAATGTCGGGCGCAAACCTTCATCACGTTTCCAACATTCGCACATCAAGTCGTATATCTCCACGGGACACATGGTTGGCTTGGGCAGGAGCACCTGTGAACACAAACCACAAACATCATCACCTCAGATATTGGTCTGTCTTACAATAAAGTATTTCTATGTTTATGTTTACAATGTAGAAACAAGCTTTTTATAACTTATTGTAGTTGTGTTATTAACTTTAATACAGTAAAACTTCCTTATACATTTCTTACTTATACATATTTCACACTCTTACATGTTTTTTCCTGAAGTACCAGCAAAAATCCTATAATGTTTAGGTGAGGGGTTTGGACTTTTTCCATTTCTGGTTGTCACAATCAAAAAATTAAGACACAATGTTTCGAAGGGTGGTTCTCCCTTCGTCTTCAGGTGGAAGGAAGGAGAGAAAGGAAAAAAACCTACTGTTGGGATCGTCACGTACAGCTATTCTGTATGACTGCTATTCTCTCCTTCCTTCCACCTGAAGACGAAGGGAGAACCACCCTTCGAAACATTGTGTCTTAATTTTTTGATTGTGACAACCAGCAATGGAAAAAGTCCAAACCCCTCACCTAAACATTAATGATCCACCATTGCTTTCCAACCCCTCATTTAGATCAAAAATCCTATACTTTCCATGTTAATTTTTCGGTGATATGTTTCTTTTTTACACCTAAGGGAACAACATGTCCAGTATTTTGTCTGGCAATACGAAATTCATTGGTTTGACTAAACAATTGACTTACGAGACCTAATCTAAAAATGTATTTTGTTTGACCACATGAAATTATTAGTACTAACTCCGAAAACTTACCTGACTATAGTCTTGAATTATAACCACAACGCAACATATAAAATAATTAATATGTATTAATATTAATACTGATATTAATTAATTATTAGTATGTTCAAATTTCACTAGCTTCCAGTAACCGGCTCAAAAATTTTGTACAATTCTAATTTCATGGAACTTCAGTATTGACAAATATTGTCGATATTTGTCTCAGCTGCCAACATACCAGTTACAAAATCACTACCACTTATAGTATTTGTCAGTATCGAAATCCGAAACCAAGTTGGCAAAAGAAAATTCAACCTGCAAACTAGAAAATCACCACAATCCACTAGCATATGAAGTAATAGGGGAAAAATGGTTAGGTTTCACCCTTGGGGTATGAAGTAAGCTGATCTGGACTATAAGGACAACAATAATGTGAAACAATATCTGAGGGCACTTTCATATCATATGCAGCTGCATGCTGACCCAGTGAGGAAGAAAATTAGAAAATAAAATCCGTAACAGAATACTGTAAATTAGCTTACATTGCATTGTTAAATTATTAATTTAAATTTTAATAAATATTGTTCTGGACATTCATAATATCGTACATGTAATGACTCGGAACATTTAAGGTAATAACCATTTAATGACTGTGGACAGAGCCTTCTTTAGTTACAAGCCGGAGCATGGGTAGGTTTGGCAACGCAGAGTGGAGGCGAAATAAAGGCATGACGTTTGACGTTTTAGTGCTTTGATTTCGTTGTCACATGTACATTTTCGACATTAATTGATACAAAACTAAGTGCATATGATCAAGATTCGGCGTATTGATGTATGTAATTTATTACGGAATCCGAAATGGTATTTTGAGTTTCAGAATACCGCCTAAGTACTTGCATACAGCCACTTATAACTTCAAAAAATTAAAATCATACGTGTTTTCAATTGATGGTAGTAGGAAAAATAAATAAATGCTTAAAGAAATGTTACTTCTACCAAAAATAAATAAAATAACGACGTACTTTCGCAATACCCTATTCAAATAAATTAACCATTATGTGGCTATTAAATTGACAATGATTTGTTGCTTTATGTTGTTTCACCTCTGACGTGAAAGGTCTAGAATATCATATAGGCCTACATTTTAATTCCATGTGATCTGACGTGCTTTTCAATAAATATTTCCGATATCCAGGAAGCCAGTTTTAGTTTGAACCTCGCCAGTCACCATAACAATACTGTTATCCTAAATTATTTGGTATAAATTTAAAAAAATATAATTTTAAATAGGCCAAGGCCAAGTATAAAGATCTATGAAAAAATTAAGAAAAATACCTTCAACATACGTAACAAAACACATCATTATCTATTAAGTATGTGCCAAGCGTAAACTTAGTGAACTTTAAATCCTGTAAATACGAAGTGAAAAGAAACATGTTTATAACTAATTTATTACAAAAGGAATAATATTAATAAATAAACCTTGAAAACCAACAAAGTGAGTGTATGCATATATAAATTATAGATAGTTCTGACGTATAGCAGGCATTCCGAATCTTCAAAACTACAATTTATTTTATGGGATCACAAAACAGCTGTTCACAATGAACTTGAAAATCAACGGCGTAACTTTATTGATATAGCAGGCGAGACCCAACAATTTGGCTAGAATTCTGATACACCACAAACCACAAGTAAGACTATAAAAATGTAGTTTATACAATATTTAATATTTACTTTGTCATCACTAACCGTAAAAATTTCCAAAGACTGCAACCATTTTTTTTTTTCATTTATTGTCTTGATTTTATTGCCAACACGCACATAGTTTATAATACATCAATAATGAATGTTTGGTATGACAGCGAACATAATTCCATCGACACACACTTATATTGTAACATTAATTTACATTGAAAATCGGCATTAGCACAAACACATGTCCTGTATGGTAGGCCTCCGGGTGACAGTTAATTACAGTGTTGCCAACGTATGGCTCCAGCTTGTAACTGAAGAAGGCTTTGCTGTGGACATTTTTGATATTGGAGATTTAATGTCTATGGGCATTTAAGATAATGTCCATTTATTGACTATAGACATAATTATGATGATGGACATTTTTGCAGTGGATATTTCGCAGTGCATGATAATCTCCTGTATATATCGTTGTCATGACGACAGATTCTACAGAAAAAACCGTTCAGCCCAGGTATTTCAGTAAGGATATAGGACTACAACACTTGTTTGTGTGCTTACCTGCAGTTCACCACCGTAGTACATGTGTTCTGCATTCTGTATCACTTGTTCGTTGGTGAGATGTTGAAACGGCTTTTCTCTTGCTAAACTGAGGATCTCCCATAAAGTGACAGCGAAGGACCACGTGCTGCTGGAGCATGTGTACCGGTCCTGTTGCAACAATTACATTGATTCATGGTAAATACACGTGATCACTGAAAAACACTTCTAAGTACATGCTCTTCTAAACTACACAATTATATGGTATCATTTTCAAGCCAAACTAGAGCATGAAAGAACGCCATACAGCAGTGGAGATTCTGCCTCCAACATTGGTGAATGGGAAACGTGGTTTTTCCTTGTGACACCTTTTTTTTTTTTCAATATTATGTAACACGCATGTAACAAATACATTTTGTTAGGATACTTTACAGGTAAGCAGTCTCTGGTAATATGTTGTTGTTTTCTAATGCCAGGCGTTTGACAATAAAGTCATTTGACCTCTTGCACTCCAATATTTTTCAAAGATATTGTGACAGCTGCAACGGGGTTCGAACACGCGTCCGACAGGGTGCGCGGCAGACGAACGCTGGTACGGGGAGCATCTGCATGCTGAAGGGCAGAGGGGGTGTATTACGTCAATGCGGCGAGGGGAGGGTGCACGCGCAGCTGCTTCTTGCGGAGTGAAGGGGGGGACGGACCCTCCCGAATCTTCCAGAGAAGTCTGTCCGAAGTGGAGATATCCAGATAATTCGAGAGGACACCCGTAGAAATTTCTCGTAACTATGATTTTGCTATAAAAGAAGAAACGCGAGCGAACTTGGGCAGTTTTCAGTTTATTCAGCCATTCAGTGAGTAAGCCAGAGCAAGCAATCCAGTACCGGAGTTCGACTCGAGTGTGCGTCCGCAACTGTGTCAGCATCCGAAGGCCTGAGTTCGAGTGCAGTGGACCGCAGTTGGAGGGACCTGAGTTCGAGTGCAGTGGACCGCAGTTGGAGGGACCTGAGTTCGAGTGCAGTGGACCGCAGTTGGAGGGACCTGAGTTCGAATGCAGTGGACCGCAGTTGGAGGGACCTGAGTTCGAGTGCAGTGGACCGCAGTTGGAGGGACCTGAGTTCGAGTACAGTGGACTGTCTCTGAAGGTCTGTGGTTCGAGATACTGTGAACTCGAGTGACTGAGCTAGAAGAACTGTGAACTGAGAACTGACAGTTCTGATTTGTAAATAGTGTTTTGTAAATATTAGTTAAGATTAACAGTTCATTGTTGTTCGTAATAGTCCAAGTAAATTGTCATTGTCGTTAGTGGAGTGCAATAACGAACGCTGTGTTGCTGTGCGGAGAGCAAATCCCATTGTTGACAGGAGTGAAGTTAAATTGTAGAGAGTGAAGAGTTTTATTGTTGTGACAATAAATTACATTGTTGTTAGTAAATAAAAGTTACAATATTATCATGGTCAGCCACTGAAGCACAGATTTTGAGGTGTTCCGAATCCATTTCTTGGTTTGAGTTGCACAATGGGCAGTTAGGGGACTGACATATTACAATTCTATGCAGGTGCTTGGCCAAACAATCGTGGCCTGTTACCAATCCAAATGCAGCTACAGACGATTTTCGTGGTAAATCGGGAATTAACTGTGGATTACGATGCAGAGAGTTCCATTTTTTCCCTCGAGATTGTGTTATCAAATTTTGTTTGTTGAAGTCTAAGTATGTAGATTAAATAAATCTTTTCACAGAGTAATACGTAGATTTAGTAACAAGTCTGTAAGTAGCAGTGCTGCCCTTCTTTGCTAAAGCATCCGCATTCTCGTTTCTCAGGATTCCACAATGGGATGGTATCCATTGGAATACAATTCTTTTATTGAGTGATATTAATTGAGAGAGCATTTTAGTTATTTCTGCTGTTTGAGATGAGGTGTGTGCTTAGAGACTATTGATAGAATAGCTGCTTTGGAGTCTGACAATATAACTGCATTCTTAAATTTATTGATGTGGTATGGAAGATTCCTGAGACTTTCACTTATTGCAACGATTTCTCCATCAAAACTTGTTGTTCCATATCCAAGTGATCTATAAAGTGAGAAGAGACAGCACGTAACACCTGCACCGGCACCTTGTTCTCTGGAGATCAAGGATCTGTCGGTGTATAAATGAAGCCAGTTTTGTGGAGGATACCTAATATTAATTGTCTCTAAAGACAATTGTTTCATTACTTCAGTGTTTACTTCTGATTTCAGTATTTCTTCTGTTAAATTTAGATTATACTCTATATTTAATAGAGTTAAAGGGTTTGATTTAATTTGTAAGTTTTCTTTTAAATTCGGGATATTGATTCTCTGTTTTAATTCTTGAATCATGGATATGAAACTTTTTTGAGTTTTCTATCTATAGAGAGGACTGTATGAATGCCAATTGTTTCCTGGTAATCTGATAAGTTTTTCATATTGAATCAGTGCTTTTTCTTCTATTGTTAATATTAGTGAGGAATCTCGTAGAATCTACTGGAGTTGTTTTGATTCCACCAGTAATGAGCCTGAGAGCTTGGTTTTGAACATATTCTATTTCATTTATGAAAGGTGAATCTCTGGCAGTATAAGAGCTATAAATTTACAGTATTCATAACAGATTATCATGAAGACTACGTACGAGAAGAATGCTTTCCCATGGTAACCATCTAATGGGTGCAGGTGGTCGACTCCCTATTTCGCTGTAGTCTTTGTGGTACAGACCGCTGCACATGGCCACATCTGCAAGCTTCACGTGATAACCACGCCCAACTAAGCAATTTCTGCAAAAGGGAGAATGAAGGACAATTTAAATCTCATATGACTCACCTGCACATATCTTGTGGGGATGAGGACAAATGAAGCAAAGTTTCCACCATTCATCAATGCATCATATAGGAGTATTCATATTTTGTATGATAATAGAATGCAATTCTATAGGAGTAAATTGGTTACTAAGGCTTAAAGAAATTTAATCTTTATTTATAGCTTTGAAGGATATTAGTTTAAAATTGTTGACGTCAACATCTCCGTTTTCTACATATTATGCATTATCAATTCAATGTAATCTCAATAACAGTAACAGTTTATATAAGAAATATATTTTATAATAGTATATGATGAAACGAATTTATAATGTTATACTAGTCAAGTCAATGTTTAGGAAACGAGTGGAGTTTCCTAATTTTTATGGATGAAATACATAACTGTATAACATTATAAATGTCTTTCATACGTTATTTTTTTATGACAGCATTATAAAACAATTAATAAGGAAATAAAGGAAATACCATATCAAATTTGTAATGATGGGTAGTTTTGATATCATGGTCTATGAGAAAGACAGGTTATGGCATGACGTCACATTCTTAGTCATAACATGGCCAACATTGAACAAATTTATATATAAATTAATGTTTGACATGAGTTTAATATAGCAATTCCTTTGTTTTTTTAGAACTTTGAGCATGTATTTATATTAGGCGATTTTCAAGATGGCCATGACGACCATGATAACCACGTGACTCCAAATCATGCCTGTTAGCCACGATGGCACAAGTAATGATGTCATAGTAGAAGTCATGACGTTTTAGTTGGCACGGTAACATTTTACAGCTCTGGTAAAATAATGTGGCATATTATGAACGACTTTCACTAATTATAAAGATTGTTTATAATGCTGGTGTATAAAAAAAGTAATTTATTGACTCTACTTTGAGCCAAAAGTTACATGAATCTTACTAAAAATAAATATAAAAACTATAAAACCAATATACATTAACAATCTACTCACATAGGCCTAATGCTTCTTTCTTTATACATACACCTTTCAAAATTTATCAAAATATTCTTATGTATGAATATGACATTTATTGTCATCAAAATTATGTATAAAATTTGTGTATCATTCGTTAATGGTGGTCCTAAAAACTTCTTATATGCAGTTGTCAATACAATATTCTAAATTACAGTAAGCAAGAAATGCATCAAATTATAATTATCTCAGTCGTGATATAAGTTACATAAAAAGGTACAAAATCCACTTACTTACTTACTGGCTTTTAAGGAACCCAGAGGTTCATTGCCGCCCTCACATAAACCCGCCATTGGTCCCTATCCTGAGCAAGATTAATCCATTCTCTACCATCATATCCCACCTCCCTCAAATCCATTTGAATGTTATCTTCCCATCTACGTCTCGGCCTCCCTAAAGATCTTTTTCCCTCCGGCCTCCCAACTAACATTCTATATGCATTTCTGGATTCGCCCATATGTGCTACATGCCCTGCCCATCTCAAACGTCTGGATTTAATGTTCCTAATTATGTCAGGTGAAGAATACAATGCGTGCATTTCTGTGTTGTGTAACTTTCTCCATTCTCCTGTAACTTCATCCTTCTTAGCCCCAAATATTTTCCTAAGCACCTTATTCTCAAACACCCTTAACCTATGAATAATTTCGAGGGAAAAATTGTTCTGGAGCCGGGTATCGAACCCGGGACCTTTGGTTTAACGTACCAACGCTCTACCACTGAGCTACCCGGGAACTCTAACTGACACCGATCCAATTTTTCCCTCTATATCCACAGACCTCAAAGTGGGCTGACAACCGTCAAGCAACCAACTTCGAGTGCACACTAACTCTGTGTGACTTAAATTGCGGTTTTCTGTTAACGAACAGTGACGTGTATTATGCAAATCAAGATTTCAGGTATAACTCCCTGTAAAGTTGATTTGAATAATTTCGAGGGAAAAATTGTTCTGGAGCCGGGTATCGAACCCGGGACCTTTGGTTTAAGGTACCAACGCTCTACCACTGAGCTACCCGGGAACTCTAACCGACACCGATCCAATTATTCAAATCAACTTTACAGGGAGTTATACCTGAAATCTTGATTTGCATAATACACGTCACTGTTCGTTAACAGAAAACCGCAATTTAAGTCACACGGAGTTAGTGTGCACTCGAAGTTGGTTGCTTGACGGTTGTCAGCCCACTTTGAGGTCTGTGGATATAGAGGGAAAAATTGGATCGGTGTCGGTTAGAGTTCCCGGGTAGCTCAGTGGTAGAGCGTTGGTACGTTAAACCAAAGGTCCCGGGTTCGAAACCCGGCTCCGGAATAATTTTTTTCCTCGAAATTATTCAAATCAACTTTACAGGGAGTTATACCTGAAATCTTGATTTGCACCCTTAACCTATGTTCCTCTCTCAAAGTGAGAGTCCAAGTTTCACAACCATACAGAACAACTGGTAATATACCTGCTTTATAAATTCTAACTTTAAGATTTTTCGACAGCAGACTAGATGACAAAAGCTTCTCAACCGAATAATAACAGGCATTTCCCATATTTATTCTGTGTTTAATTTCCTCCCGAGTATCAAAAATCCACACGAAAATTGAGAACACTGATCAGCATTTTTAAGAACTAATTAACTAATTTAGTTAAACAAGTCTTCTAAAATAAAAGTTTGGAATACAATAAAACTTCCCAGTCTACTTGCATGACAATGAACTTTGATTTCAAAAAAAAAATCTCAAAGCAATTGAAATCAAGTTTTTTTTTGTCAGAAAAAGAAAGCAGAATCAGCTATTGATAAACTTGATTGTAGCAGTAGCAGCAGCAGCAAATGAGCATATTTTCAAAGACATTTTGAGCAAAAAATGTCATATAAACATGGGTCCTATTCTCAATATTTTCAGAGTTACACTAGTAACAGCAGTAACAGGTCAGGGAAATTTTATATCAGTATTGTAACATTAGAAGCTACAGTGCTAGTTCTGAAATGTTGCTGGTTCAAACTCTATAACTTTCCCAATCATTAAACTCATGGCAGAGGATGGGATGAAAAGGAGAACTCACCTGGCAGCTAGATCTTTGTGCACTACATTCTTGGATTCTAGATACCTCATGCCAGATGCGACCTGTGTTGCCATGAAGAGAAGGCATCCGATACTGAAGAAGAAAAGCAAAGCAAAGTAAGATTAAATTTTTTGAATAAATACTGAAGACATATTAAATGTTACGCCATTGTAAGTGTATTTATTGTCTTAAATCACAGAATGCTGAACTATGCTCAGTTGATGTCAAAACATAGACAAGAAGTTTACAAGACACATTTCTGAAATCCAAAGTTTGAATTTAATTTACTGTAACATTGACATAGTTGAAACAAATTTAAAAACAAACTGCATTTTGATATATTCACAATATACGACAACAGTTATCAATTAAATTCAATTGGCTCACAGAATTAATTTGGACAGCAAAGGTTTCTTTTACCTCAGTTTTGAAAAAGGTACCACAACTGAAAATACATTTTGACATAGAACAAAAGATGCATACCGTATTTAAAAAGAAACAACAACAACAACAAATGTATTCACAACAAATTAAAAACAATTAAACACAAATGCAATGTTCAGTTAACAATAAATAAATTTCATCCTGAAACAGGACGCACTTCAAACCCATCCTTGTGCACACATTGTAAGCATGTCAGTTGTCTTGCTTAATCAGCCAAATACACAATATTCCTGATCACGTGTATATCAGACTGGCCATTCCCATGTTATGAAAAGGCAACATATTGTGACAGCGACGTGAGATTCGAACTCACGACCAGCGTCCCGCAAGAAAGCAGATTGCGTGGGGACGGCGCGCGGCGGAGAGAAGTAAGGGGAAAGGGCCTACACGGCGAGAGAGTGGAGAGAGAGTGCGCGCGCATCTGGTGCTGGTAGAGAGGAGAGGGCTCTGGATTTTTCTGGAGTGCCATCTCTAGAGACGTATGGAACTTTCGAGGCTACGTCGCTGTGGTTATAAATTACGGTTGTGAAGGAACGACAGCAGTTTTCAGTTGATTAGTCAGCCAGTCAGTGACTAAGCCAGAGCAAGCAAGCCAATCTTGTGTACCGGAGTTCGACTCGAGTGTGCGTCCGCAACTGTTGTCAGCATCCGAAGGCCTGAGTTCGAGTGCAGTGGACCGCAGTTGGAGGGACCTGAGTTCGAGTACAGTGAACTGTCTCTGAAGGTCTGTGGTTCGAGATACTGTGAACTCGAGTGACTGAGCCAGAAAAACTGTGAACCAAGAACTGATAGTTCTGATTTGTAAATAGTGCTTTGTAAATATTAGTTAAGATTAACAGTTCATTGTTGTTCGTAATAGTCCAAGTAAATTGTCATTGTCGTCAGTGAGTGCACTAACGAATACTGTGTTGAGTGAAAATCCAATTGTTGACGAGAGCATTTAAGGTGAATTGTAGAAAGGAATTATTGTTGGAAGAATAAATCCTATTGTTGAGTTGAAATAAAGTCACAATATAAAAGAGAACAACCACCAGAATCTCCACTGTCGAAAATGAATATTTTGGTAACGACCACTAGATGGAAGTATTGCTGCAAGCTATTACGCCATGCAATTCCATCAGAATTATAACATGGCAAGATGGCAGCATAGTGAAAATGATAAAAGTTATCTTAAAAGTCCAGTAGGCCAATCAATCTGTTATATGTGATAAGGAAATATATCCTGCAACATTAATAGCACATGTTACGATTTGAATTTTCCTCTGCATCTTCGATAATTATAAGATTTTCACTGCAAATAAAGGATCTCAATCTCATATCTTTAGTGCTACTCGAGGTCTGAGGATGAAGTCAAGTCGTAGCAGCGATGTATCTGTATGTCACTTTTTTTTATTGGGTTATTTTACGACGCTGTATCAACATCTAAGTTATTTAGCGTCTGAATGAAATGAAGGTGATAATGCCGGTGAAATGAGCCCGGGGTCCAACACCAAAAATTACCCAGCATATCTGTATGTCACGAAACATCATATTTCCTATGAAGCCTTTATGGCTTAGTGATAGAGCTCTTTCTTCTTGTTACAAACACTGGGCTTTGCATCTATGTAAAACATACGCATGTAAAAATATAGCAGGCATGATGATACCCAAGCAATTCCGAGATGGGTCTTAGTCTCTGAACAGCGACCAATTTCCATGTCAAAGGGTGTGCACTGCTTTATTGTTGGCTGACAACTCATATTCTTTGAAAGCAAAATAACACCTGCTGTATTAGCAACTTATTGATTAAATGCCTGAAATTTAGAGATTTCGTTTGGTTAGAAGAAAGTAATTGCAAATCAAGATTTTCAGGTATAACTCCCTGTAAAGTTGATTTGAATAATTTCGAGGGAAAAATTGTTCAAATTAACTTTACAGGGAGTTATACCTGAAAATCTTGATTTGCATAATACACGTCACTGTTCGTTAACAGAAAACCACAATTTAAGTCACACAGAGTTAGTGTGCACTCGAAGTTGGTTGCTTGACGGTTGTCAGCCCACTTTGAGGTCTGTGGATATAGAGGGAAAAATTGGATCGGTGTCGGTTAGAGTTCCCGAGTAGCTCAGTGGTAGAGCGTTGGTACGTTAAACCAAAGGTCCCGGGTTCGATACCCGGCTCCGGAACAATTTTTCCCTCGAAATTATTCAAATTAACTTTACAGGGAGTTATACCTGAAAATCTTGATTTGCATAATACACGTCACTGTTCGTTAACAGAAAACCACAATTTAAGTCATACAGAGTTAGTGTGCACTCAAAGTTGGTTGCTTGACGGTTGTCAGCCCACTTTGAGGTCTGTGGATATAGAGGGAAAAATTGGATCGGTGTCGGTTAGAGTTCCCGAGTAGCTCAGTGGTAGAGCGTTGGTACGTTAAACCAAAGGTCCCGGGTTCGATACCCGGCTCCGGAACAATTTTTCCCTCGAAATTATTCAAATCAACTTTACAGGGAGTTATACCTGAAAATCTTGATTTGCATAATACACGTCACTGTTCGTTAACAGAAAACCACAATTTAAGTCACACGGAGTTAGTGTGCACTCAAAGTTGGTTGCTTGACGGTTGTCAGCCCACTTTGAGGTCTGTGGATATAGAGGGAAAAATTGGATCGGTGTCGGTTAGAGTTCCCGAGTAGCTCAGTGGTAGAGCGTTGGTACGTTAAACCAAAGGTCCCGGGTTCGATACCCGGCTCCGGAACAATTTTTCCCTCGAAATTATTCAAAATTATTCAAGAAAGTAATTATTCGACTTTAGGCTTTCATTCTGCAATCCAATGTTTCATTTGTTCGGGTCAAATTTCTGCACATTTAAAGGCCAAAGATTACACTACTGTGTGGTACTGAACATATTAAGGTTTGACTGAAATGTAAGCTCGAGCAGTGTATAAGCTCCCTTAAATGTTGTTGGTTTGTCACATTCAGAATTTTCTAAAAAAAAAAAAAAAAATGTGGAGGCACTTTGAGTGTCGTATAGTGATGTACAGGGAACGGATTTATATGGACTAAAAATATATGAAATATGTAAATATATATGTAGTTATTTTTACCAAAATATGGAATTAAATATGGATTTTTACCAAAATATGGAATTAAATATGGACTTAAAATTATAAAAAAATGACTATGTACGTTAAATATTGGTACATTTTAATCAAACTAAACAAAAAATATAATGGACGTACCTTATCTTCCAATGTAGTTTCAACAAAACACAATTTTTATTGTCTGTTACCATAACAATAGGTTACAAACATTTCTTTCAAGTGCTGAAAAGTGAATCTTCTTCTATTGTCTCTGAGGATAGATTTATACTGACTAAAAGAGCGTTCGACGTCACAAGAAGTAACTGGTACATAATTCAATTTCACAATGTCTGCTGGGGATAAGTCCAAGTTAATCTTCACTGTTGATTCACCACTCATCACAGCAACAACCTTTTGTAGTTCTTCATATCCAGGGTTTTTTGAAAGTACAGTGTCCACCTTAGCTCTTACTGCATCTGCAACTTTACCTCTACCACGATTCAGTTGTTCCACAGTACTATTTATAATTTCAAAACTTTCAGATAGTGAAAGGTGCCTATTTTGGAGACTTTTGAGCGTTTTTATGATGCATGAAAATGTATGCTGAATGTGAGCTAAGTCATTCTTCACACTTATGTCACAGGTAACTGTTTTCGCAGTATCAATTGAGACTGCATCTTCAGAGTCCAATGCAAGGAGAACATTGTTAATAGAGTCTATATGTTCGGCATAATATTCAACTGCTTCTAGCCATGTACCCCATCTAGTTAAAATTGGCTTTGGTGGCAATGGAATTTCAGGGTACATTTCTTTCAACACGTTAACTCTACTGGGAGCTTTGAGAAATACTTTTTTCACTGATGAAATCAACAAATCTACTTTAGGGAAATTGTCTCTGACCACTTCTGCCACACGATGAAATGCATGCGCCACACAAGTAAAATGAGTCAATTTAGGATATACAACAGATAATGCTTGTCCAGCTTTGACCATATAAGGGGCAGCATCGCTAATAAAGAATAACACATTATCGTACATAATACCCTTTGGCCACAGGATACCCATAGCTTCGTTGAACAGTTTAACTATAGTTTTGTTATTGCACTTTTCTAGAACATCACAATGTAAAAGAATTCGTTCAGAATATTGTTCACTTAACAAACCGATAACTACATTACCAACAAGTCTACCTTCTTTGTCGGGAGTCTCATCAATGGAAACCCAAATTGAACTATCTTTAATTTCATCTCTTATCTTCTGTATTGTCTCATCGTAGATGGATGGAGCATACGTCTTCCTAAGTGTTGACTCATCCGGGATTGTATGTTGAGTATATTTTTCAAGGAATTCCCTGAAGACCTTATTCTTTAGTTTGTAGAGAGGAATATCAGCAGAGATGAGAGAACGGCACAGGTCGATGTTAAACTCAGATCTTACATTCGATGTTGTTGGTTGTGTTAAAAACAATTGTCTCTGCTTGGAATTTAGTTGTTTGTTGGCCTGATGTTTACTAGTTGTAATGTGTTGTTGCACCAGGAACTTTTGTGTAGATGATACTGCACACTGACACAAATTACAAAATAATATTTTATTGTCAGTTGATAAACCATCTTCTTTAAATTCTGAAATGTAACTTGTTAGTTTTGATTTTAAATTGACTGAATGACGTACTTTTGGCATATTTACCGTCTTTATAGTATGATTTACAAAACTGAACCTATGTGTACTCTGACTGGCATTTAACTGTTGAGCTGCACAACTGAAGTCTGTTAAAAATTTTAAATTAAATTAATACAGTTTTGTAACTTACTTTCCCATTGTTGATAGGACTGCTAATTTTCAAATAACTCTGATGTTAAAGGGATTACTGAACATGTGTTTAAATCTCTATTGTTGAAATGTATTTTTAAAAGTTAATGGAATTTTGTTTTGTTTTATTGTTAAACCTAATATAATATGGACTGTTTTATATGAAATATGGAAAATATATGGAAATTAACGAAAATATGTACTAAACTCTAAAATATGGAAAAATATGGAAAATAAAAGTAGGATTTTTCAACCCTACACATTGTGAAACATAAAGATAATGCAAAATATAAATTATATTAGCTTTATAAGTAAATATGTATTTACATATAAATCCTTTCCCTGGTGATGTATATTCAGAGAGAGTTCTCTCAACTTGCAAGAATGTTTTCATTTGAGGGATAATTGTATTTTATAATGTAAGTATGGGCTGTCTTCTTTATTTTAAAAAGAACATTCAAAATAACCTAGATTTTTTTTTATGAAAATAGCAACCTTTAAAAAAAATCTTTTTTCAGAAAACATAACCTCACCTTTTGCAGATGAGAGGGAATAAGATCTCTAATTACATATAAATCCAGGCTGTAGTGTCATAAGTAAGGCAAAAGTTTTATCAAGAATAGTAATTTTAAGCTCACGTTTTAATGTAATTCTGGAGGAGTCAGAATGACATTAAAAACAGTTTTTTTTTTTCCATGGAAATTTGGCGCACCTGACAGCCTGTAGGTTGGCGGCTGGCCGTATGGAGTTGGTCATGGGCACTCTGTACTGCAGGTAATGAGCAAGGTCACCCATGTCAGGGTACTCGAGGACTGTCCAGGGAGGCTGTTCTGCAGTGCAGACTCCCAGAACTCTCACTACGTTGGGGTCACTTAGACTTGCTAAGAATCGAACTTCACGAAGTGCGTCTGTTCCAGATTCCGAGGCCTTTGAGCTGGATGTGCGGACGGCCACCATTCGCCCCACGCCAGGCACGATGTCGTCCAGACCTTCTGTCTCGCACAAGACAACCTAAAACACACAATTCTGCATCATTACCTAGTTAAAATAATTATATGAACTGTTTTCAAAGTTAACTTGTTAACAAAGCATCTGTATATATAATTTGAACTGGTAATGAAAATTACGGGAAAACGGCTGAACGGATTTTAATAAATGACCCCTCATTTTGAAGCTTGGAACCCAAAGTTTTTCAGAAAAATAGTAGTTTTCAGTGAAATGACAATTTTCCTACATCATTTTCCTATTTTCCAAAATCCATCTTTCGTCAGTTTTGAGAACAAATAAATTGCATTTCAGAATAAAACAAAACACACACTACAATAAACAATAGACTATTACGCGAAGGCCATGAGCTACAGGATTGCTGACATACTTAGAGTTCAGATGGATCAGATTCTTTCAAATCATAATGCCAATATGTCGATCTTCATTTGTGTAACTTTTTGATAACGTATAAAAATAATTTACAAGTCTGATTCTCTTGTCTGTAGTTTTCCGAGTACAATTGTGTATTCGATATTAAGAACTACAAAATTTAAGAATGTTTGATGACATTATTACCATTAAAAATGAAATATTATTTTAGTTAATGCAACACGTAATGGTATACTGATGATATGAAAGTGAAATCTTTTGGGGCCTTAAGTAAGTAGACGCATAGAAAGATTTTATATTAGATCTTCATTTATATAATATACTGAGTAACGGCTATATATATATTACTGAAAACTATAAAACTTACGTAACAGCGTGGTCGATCGACGGATGTTGCGTCAACATTTGTTGAGACTATAAATTAGGAATGCCTATAACATCGACATCAACGTGAAGTTTCGGTTTTATGCACGAGAACGTATAATCTCATAAACTTCTTTCCATCTGACTGTAGATAATTATTTGAAGAGAAGTAATATAATGATAACGAGATACTAAGGTTATTGTTATGAACTTAACACTACTTGTATTAAACTTGTAGGATATGTGGAAATCAAACCACAGTATAGAGAACATATCTCTATACTGTGATCAAACAGTGGTTTTCTTTCTGCTCACAAGGAAGTAATGCCACTGTTTAAAATTTCTGTCGTACGTAATTTTGACGTATAATGGATAAACAATTGATCCTCACTACTTTTCCCGCCAAGAGAGCACCTCCTTCTTCTAGCTATGCCTCCGTCTTTCAGTTGCTGACTATAGTAGTCGTGACAGCAGGTTGCAACTTACACGCTTGGCCAACTTATTATGAGATATAATTATTTGGAAGTGTACGTCAGATTTACGTATCAATAGTATTAATAGAAAATTTTTTGTTAGTGCAGTTTATTTATTCCCTTAAGTGTGTTTTATCTAACAAAGTAACACTGGATGAAAACTTACGTGGTGATCGACACTACTCTGCAGATCATAGATGAAAGTTCAGATGATGATGCTGATGATGATGCTAAAGCCAATGTAGAGATTGAATATGAAACTTGCGACAATGACAAGGATCTAAGATGCAGTAGGAGACATTGAGAATCACGTAGAAAGTAAGCGAATGGAGAAAGAAGGCAAAAACAAGAAAACAGGAAGAAAAGAAAAGGAAAGGAAAAGGAAAGGCGAACAGAAGAGAAGAGGGCACGAGAGCACGAAGGCCAGAGGGCACGAGAGCACGAAGGCCAGAAAGCAAGAGGGCACGAGAGCAAGAGGGCACGAGAGCATGAGGGCACGAGAGCAAGAGGGCACGAGAGCACGAGGGCACGAGAGCATGAGGGCACGAGAGCAAGAGGGCACGAGAGCAAGAGGGCACGAGAGCATGAGGGCACGAGAGCATGAGGGCACGAGAGCATGAGGGCACGAGAGCACGAGGGCACGAGAGCAAGAGGGCACGAGAGCATGAGGGCACGAGAGCATGAGGGCACGAGAGCACGAGGGCACGAGAGCACGAGGGCACGAGAGCAAGAGGGCACGAGAGCATGAGGGCACGAGAGCATGAGGGCACGAGAGCATGAGGGCACGAGAGCATGAGGGCACGAGAGCATGAGGGCACGAGAGCATGAGGGCACGAGAGCATGAGGGCACGAGAGCATGAGGGCACGAGAGCAAGAGGGCACGAGAGCATGAGGGCACGAGAGCATGAGGGCACGAGAGCATGAGGGCACGAGAGCAAGAGGGCACGAGAGCATGAGGGCACGAGAGCAAGAGGGCACGAGAGCAAGAGGGCACGAGAGCATGAGGGCACGAGAGCATGAGGGCACGAGAGCAAGAGGGCACGAGAGCATGAGGGCACGAGAGCATGAGGGCACGAGAGCAAGAGGGCACGAGAGCATGAGGGCACGAGAGCATGAGGGCACGAGCGCAAGAGGGCACGAGAGCATGAGGGCACGAGAGCATGAGGGCACGAGAGCAAGAGGGCACGAAGGCCAGAAAGCAAGAGGGCACGAAGGCCAGAAAGCACGAGGGCACAAAGGCCAGAGGGCAGGAGAGGCAGAGGGCACGAGGGCAGAGGGGAGAGGGGAGAGAGGAGAGGAGAGGATATTTTCATAACTCTACCCTACAATCCGCAATGACCTGAAATAGCTATTGCTTCACTCCCACATGTAAAACCGACTGATCGTTCTGACATTGTTACTTGCGTTTTCGCATTGGAACTCAAGAACTGAAGATGTATAGGCTAAATAAAAAGTATTTAGCATGAAGAAAACAATTCAGATGGATAGGCCTATGTTTCATCATTATGGAAGCAAATAACTTCCAAAATGTCCTGTATTCTTCATTGAAAATAAATTTGAAAAAATTTAATTTGAACTTCTAATGAACTTATTTGGCAGCATTTGCTGCACAAGCCACTAGTTAGTCTATATTTTCCCGCTTTTTTATTCAACAGAGTTTATGTTGGACCTCTCATTTGAGTCATTCCATATAAAAAGGTTTTGAAAAGTAGGTTTTGGGGATATTTTCAATAATCTAGTATGTGAATGTAAAAATAGTAAAAAGTTAAACAGACTAATGTGAAATTCATATATTTAGTGGTTTAACATGTAGGTTATTGTCAAAATAATTTGAAAATAATATGCTTTATGGTATAGAGAAAGTTATACATGCAGAACTGCACGCATTATATTCTTCACCTAACATAATTAGGAACATTAAATCCAAGTGTTTGAGATGGGAAGGGCATGTACCACGTATGGGCGAATCCAGAAATACATATTAAGTATTAGTTGGAAGATCTGAGGGAAAAAAGACCTTTGGGGAGGCTGAAACATAAATGGGAGGATAATATTAAAATCGATTTGAGGGTGGTGGGATATGATGGTAGAGACTGAACTAATGTGGCTCAGAATAGGGACCGATAGGAGGCTTATGTGAGGGCGGCAATGAACCCCTGGGTTCTCTAAAAGCCATTTGTAGGTAGGTATGCTTTGTGGTATCAACACAGAAGTTGTGCCAGTGCTAATACACATATTTAAAGTTTTTTTGAAGTTACTGAGGATTTTCACTTTGAGTATATGTACTAAAACTGACTATGAAGTAAAGAAATATTGACTTTTCAAACTGAATATTTTCTTCACTATGGTTTTTCTCTTTACGATGACATAAATACATTCTTTTTATTTATTTTAGTGGGTTATTTTACGACGCTGTATCAACATCTCAGGTTATTTAGCGTCTGAATGAAACGAAGGTGATAATGCCGGTGAAATGAGTCCGGGGTCCAGCACCGAAAGTTACCCAGCATTTGCTCGTATTGGATTGAGGGAAAACCCCAGGAAAAACCTCAACCAAGTAACTTGCCCCGACCGGGATTCGAACCCGGGCCACCTGGTTTAGCGGCCAGACGTGCTGACCGTTACTCCACAGGTGTGGGCAAAACATTCTTATCCTCTCACTTAATATTCCAGGACAGAAGCTCAACAACAAATGTATGTATTGCACTTAAAGCTGAAAGTTGTGTGCCATGTATTGTGTCATGTGCTGATAGCAGACCATGTTTCCAGCAGTAACAGGCAGTAATGATGAGGCATAGACTCCATCTCTTTTTCTGCAGTGAGTTGTTTTAATTTATATGTGTGTATGTGTGTGTCCAATGCTACCCATTTCACTTGCATGATTCGGTTTCCGCATATTGGGGATATATGGCAGGATAGTGACCCATTTTCAAGTTGCATACCACTTAGAAGAGCCACATTATGCATGATGTGTATCTGTGAAGAGTTATGTCATGTACTAGGGTGAGTGTATGTGTAAGTGTTCGTGTAAGTGTAGTGTAGTGTAGTGTAGTGTAGGGAATGGGTGAGGATGATGATAAAGGTGAGGAAGGGAGAAGGAGAAACCCAGTGCTGACACGTAGCCTACTTCTGTCGAATAGTACCAAGGGGTCGCCAGGCTCAACGTTCCCATCCGATGGACAAATAACTATCAACAGTAACATATGCCTACTCTTCACTGTCAGACCCATTGTTGTGAATTGATGCTTGCTTGCATTCCGTCAGATTCAAACTGTAAGTAATAGTGTTTACTTTCAACATTCAAATGCTGTGATTTAAGAGCAGAAACAATGAAAACATTTTTAGCA